>NC_092712.1:297092109-297439755 GCF_047496885.1 Scyliorhinus torazame
TCTGATGCTGCTGATGCACATCAGGTGGAGACGGGAATGCCCAGGTGAGACAGCAGTCTGGGTCCCATCAGATGCTGCGCCTTTGCACCAGGTTTACCTGGAGCTGATGCAGTCGGTAGAGGTGCGGCCGTGATAGTCACAAGGGGATGGAGCGACACTCAAGCAGGTCCATAGCCAATTGGAGGACTCCCAGAGGCTATGGGCACTGGGGGCCAACACAGCTTGGGTGGCGACCGCAGTGGAGATCTTGGTGCACAATGTTAGCAGCATGAGTTGTGGCGTTCAAAGCATGGCTCAGTCTATGACAGCCATGGCTGAAGGCCTCGGGAGCATATCTGACTAGCTGGGGAACATGTCGCAGTCTCAGTCGGAAGTTTCTGAGGCGCTGATAAGCATGACCAGTCACAGGTGGGCATGCCGAGGCACTCCAGAGCATGTCCTGGTCTCTGGAGAACATGTCCCAGTCCCAGGTGGACCTTTCTGAGGCACCGTGGACTATGTCCCAGTCACAGGTGGGCATTGCCGGGGTGCTCCAGAGCATGTCCCAGTCACTGAGGGGTATCACCAAGGGCGGTGACACTATGCTGCATTGGGAGAGCCGCCAGGATTGGCAGAGACAGATTGCACGTGGGCAGCCGGGGCTCAATCCAGCTGCCCCTCTGTCACAAGTGCCGCACTGTCACCTTGTTGAGGCGGAGCTTCCTGTGGCACACAATTCCATCATTTGTTCGAAAGACCAGAGAAGCATGTACAACTTGAGCCATCACTGGCCTCCACCTCTGGTTCCTCCCTGGCTTAATGGGAGGCCGCTCCTCAGGGTGTGGGGCGGAGCCCTGCGTCACCACTTGCTGGGGAGGCAGGCGGATAGATCACGAGAGGCCGTTAGATAGGGCGCCCTTTCCGTTAATTGTATGGAGAGTGGGGCAGCATGGTGGCGCAGTGGTTAGCACTGCCGCCTCACAATGCCGAGGACTCGGGTTCGATCTCAGCTCTGGGTCCCTGTCCTTGTGGAGTTTGGACATTCTCCCCATGTTTGCATGGATCTCACCCCCACAGCCCCAAGATGTGCAGGGTAGGTGGATTGGCCACCCTAAATTGCCCCTTAATTGGAAATAAAAGAATTGGGTACTTAAAAAACAAATTATATGGAGATTGGCTTTAAGTGGTGATTATTGGCTTTTCGCCACGCCACGGCGGGATCCTGATTTCGCCAACGGGAGCAGGGCGGTTAGATTGCAAACTGATCGGTCCATGGTGTGGTTACCGATTTTGGCCTCTCCCGCAATCTAACGGCCACGTCGTGCTCTCGCTCAAGCGCGGTGTGGCCGTAAAGTCACGCTCCCCGTTTTAAATCCACCCTTGATTTCTGAAGGTTTTAATTAAGGTTTGAGCCAGTACTGTTTACACAAGTGCTCTGTCAATTCAGTTTACTATTTAAGCAGCAACTGTGAGATGTAAGAGGAGAGTCAGGTCCCATGAAAAAGCACAGTGCTCAGACTAATAACTGGCATCTTCCAGCCCAGAGTGATGAAGGATCGAGCTAACCATACATGATTTTCAATATGAGGACCCTTTCTTTGAGTTATTGAACAGTTAGAACAAAGAGCACTACAGCATAGGAAGTGCCCCTTCGGCCCTCCAAGCCTGCGCCGATCATGATGCCTGTTTCAACTAAAACCTTCTGCACTTCTGGGTTCCAGATCCTTCTATTCTCCTCCTATTCATTGAATGTTCTCTTGCCGGAGCTACCCAAGATGCGGGATCTAACACCCACACCTTGGAGACACTGAGTGACCGGTGTTTAGCACTGGTATCCACCAACGTAGGCCAGGCGTAGTAGCACTTGGGAGGGGTTGGTAGTCACCCAGGCGAATGGGTGACTCTAGCTGGTCAGTCTCTGTGCAGGGTGATACCCTTTCACCCCCGATGCCACCCAGGCACTGTGGCACTGCCAGCCTGGCAACCTGGCAGTGGAAGCATAGTAGGGACACTGCCATGTTGCCAGGCTGGCAGTGCCAAGGTGCCCACGTGGCATTTTTCCCATGCTGTGATTTGGCCCAGGGCTGCCCTGTCCTTATGAGGTGAGATGCAGAGCTCAATGACACCCCCCCCCCTACAAATAAAGATGCCTGGGAGACAGGTGGGCTGAAAGAATGCCACCCTGCTCTGTATTTGTCAAGATGTTTCTTAAACGCTGCCATCATACCTTCTTCCACCACTGACGCGTTCCAGGCACTTACCACCCTCTGTGTAAAAAACCTGCCTCGCACGACCCCTCTATACTTTTTCCCCGTGCCTTTCGTGCCTTAAACCTACGTCCTCTAGTAATTGACTTTTCCACCCTGGGAAAAAGCATCTGACTACCCACTCTGTCCGTGCCACTCATAATTTTGTAAACCTCTATCAAATCACCCCTCAACCTCCGTTGTTCCACTGAAAATAGTCGAGTTTATGCAACCTGTCCTCAGAGCTAATTTCAGAATACTTGTAGCATAAATAATTTATTTCTTGCAAAACTCATTCAAAAATGTACTGAGACCCCTGCTGCCTCACGGCACCAAGGTCCCAGGTTCGATCCCGGCTCTGGGTCACTGTCTGTGCGGAGTTTGCACATTCTCCCCGTGTTTGCATGGGTTTCGCCCCCACAACCCAAAGATGTGCAAGGTAGGTGGATTGAACACGCTAAATTTCCCCTTAATTAATTAATTGGGTACACTAAATTTTAAAAAGAAAAATAAATGTACTGAGACTCTGGTTAACGGCAGTGGCCAATTTTCAGAAACACAATTCTTAACAATGAATTAAAATTATTTTTTCCATCCGACAGGTTAGTCCAACAGCACAATTCTTATGAAGCAATCAGAATAACATTACAATCTATGTCATGTTTTTATTATAAATATTTGCAACAGGCTGTTCAGTTTATAAATGAAAGCATTTAAGCTCCGATAGAATCTGAGTTCCTAATTTTACCAGCAATGCTCAGGTCCAGGCTCAGGAACACCTGGGTCGAAAGTCTAAGGTGACCCCGCTGACAGGCAGCAGCAGCGCCGAGAACGGCAGGTTGCTAGCTGTGGTAAACTAAGTGATTGGTCCCACGGCTGTCGGCCCAATTAAGGAGAAGGGCCAACCCCCAAGGCAGCTGCTTAGCAATGCCAGAAGCCTTACTGCTCACAGTGGCCACTGCAGGGTGAAAATATGTGCAATGCTAGGAGCCCTTGAATGGTGATAAGTGGGGTTTGAGGGCACTGGAGCCAGGCAGACATGCCCTAGTGACTGAGGGGGCAATAGGGTGTCAAAGTGGGCAGGAACCCACAGGGGAAACCTTCTTTCCCGACGTACCCCTATGTCGGCCTCAGAGTGCCCACCAAGGAGGCCCCTCTCCCCCCCACCCGAGTTTATGCAACCTGTCCTCAGAGCTAATTTCAGAATATTGGGAGACTGACAGGGTTCACTGTCAGGGTAGTGGGCACCCCCGATGTGGGCAAGATGCCTGCAGAGATGGCAATCGGCCCTTACCTGGCCACTTAATGGCTCAGTTGGGCTCACCTGCCATCTTTCCTGCCATCCCCCAATGCTTTCCCATGCCAATTTGTCAGTCTTTCCACCTTCCAGCCAGTCATCAAATGCCTGGTAAAACACCAACCATAGAATAGAATCATACAATATTTGCAACACAGAAGGTGGCCATTTGCCCCTGAGAATTCATGCTGGTTCTTTGCAAGAGATTATTATACACAATATCAAAAAGAATAGTTAAAATGCATTTTTACAATTTTCTATCCCCCCACCACCACTCTCCACACGTCCCTTGGGAAAAGTACGCCGCACATACACTTGGAACTGCTCTTCAGGTATGAAACTGCATCATCCAGTGTCAGATGTGGAAACTGGTGTGAAAGCAATTTCAATCCAATGACGGAAACTGTCAGATATCATTTGGGCAAAGTTTTTTCAACCTTGAAACAATTTACCCAAATAATGCTCAGATGATGCAGAAATAGTGCTCTGGCAAGCACTGAATCGTTACAGGACCCTGAGACTTTGCTGTTATTGTAAGGAAATGTTTATTCTGACTTGACCAAGAATTTTCGTATGAGTTATATTTTAGATTATTCTACCTGTAACTGCCTTATCAATGAAACCAAATCATCCATCAGCAAGGTTGGGAATAGAGGGAAGTGTAGAAGATGTTAGTTTAGACAGGCAGCATGGCCGGCGCAGGCTTGGAGGGCCGAAGGGCCTGTTCCTGTGCTGTACTTTTCTTTGTTCTTTGTTCTTTTGTTCAAGCATTCACTCTTTCCCTGTCTCTCTCTGCCTCTATCATTTGGACACTGTGGTGGCTCGAGGCAATACCAGCTAGACGGTAGTAATCAAGAATGGGGCAACTAACAAGAGTAACTTATGTACAGGCACAGAGCCTCTAATTGTTGTGTTAAAACTCTGGCTTCCGGGTTCACTCTGGCAAGAACACCGCATTCCGAGGCCTGCGCTAATCCCCCACTGGTCGTGGTTCACGCGCCCCCTGACGATAGGCCCAGAGCCAGTCACATGGTACGCGAGGGCACACCCCTTAAACGGGGCCATGCTACCACCAACACCTTGCAGTGTGAATGGGTATTGTACATTAGTACACAATGCGCCTTGATTCACATCATCACAGAATATTCCAGATCAGAACTGGGCTGTTTGCTCCAATGTCAGCTGTGTTTCACCACGGAAGAATGGTTTTCACAGATCTCCTTGTTGACCCTGAACCGCAATTTAAAGAATGAATCACTTTGTGCATTGCTAAATGCTCCTTTCCAGCATTCCTCCATTTTCTCTTCCCATCTACTTCTTCTGTCACTTCTGTGCCAGTCTCATGTCTGTGTCTCTGGCGCAGTTACTACATCAACCCCAATGCCATTCATGGTCAAACTCAGTAAGATCTGAGAAATTGGTTGTGAGGAAGTTCAGGGTATAATTTTAACATGGCCTTTGAGATAACAGGATGCGATCAACACCTCCTACATGATTATATTGGCTTCAATCGAAAGGAACATTGGTCAGCTGATTTGATCCATCGGGCAGGTAAGGCTAAAATGCAAGTTTCAATCTGGTACGACATTCATTGAGGGCTAAAGCTATCTTGGGACTGGCAATACCATATTGTTAATTTTATCCTCCCCATCGCAGTTACTACTGGACAGTTTCATCAATAGTTAGTGGAGAAAGATCGTTGTTCCGAATGAGGACCGAGGGAGTGCCCTCAAGCAGAAGGAGAGGATAAGAAGTGGGCAGGGAAAGGAATCGATACAAACTCGCTTCAAACTTCAGTGTTCTGTGAAATGACACCAATTAAAAACTGTTGCCAAATATTACAAATGTCCCCAATGCCTTTGATGGCAATCTGTAATTGGTAGTGGGTGCCTGGAACTCGCTGCCGGAGGAGGTGGTGGAAGCAGGGACGATAGTGACATTTAAGGGGCATCTTGACAAATACATGAATAGGATGGGAATAGAGGGATACGGACTCAGGAAGTGTAGAAGATTTTAGTTTAGATGGGCAGCATGGTCAGCACGGGCTTGGAGGGCCGAAGGGCCTGTTCCTGTGCTGTACTTTTCTTTGTTCTTTGTTCTTTGTAATGTGAAGTCTGTTGTCAGTTGACTGTGTGGATACAAATAAATCAACAGGGTTTAGTCTGATGCCTGGTGTCCCAATTTTAACACTTTCAGCAGCGCATGGTTAAATACAACAAACTTCATACACTGCGAAGAACGATGGCAATATTTCCCAGGCACTGCTGATATCAATACTGGGGCTTTAATAAATAAAACATAGAGGGCGGGATTCTCCGACCCCCTGCCGCTCCGACGCCGGCTGCCGTATTCTCTGGCGCCGGTTTTTGGGCGGAGGTGGGGATCACGCTGTGCTGGTCGGAGGCCGTTGGCAGCGGCACCCCCGGCAATTCTCCGGGCCCCGTGGATTGGACATGGTCCCACACGGCGGGACCTGGCTGGTGCGGTCCTCGGGGGGCGCGGAGGGATCCGACCCCGGGGGCCTTGCCCGCGATTGGGGCCCACCGAACTGCAGGCGGGTCTGTGCCGTGGGGGCAGTCCTTCCTTCCGTGCCGGCCTCTGTCGGGGTCCGCATGGCCGGCGCAGAGAAGACACCCTCCTCGCATGTTATCGAATACGCCGGCCGGTCTGTGCATGCGCTGAACCACACTAGCGGTTCTGCGCATGCGCTAACACGCGCAGTCCCTTCGGCGCCGGCTGGCACGCCGCCAACCCCTCCGGCGCCGGCCTAGTCCCCGGAAGTGCAGAGAATTCCGCAGCTTCCGGTCGGCCCGACACCAGAGTGGTTCATTCAATTTTTTACGCCACCGTTGGGCCATTGCGCGGATTCGGGAGAATACCGCCGAGAGTGTCATCTTGAAATTGACCCCAATATGCACAATTACTTTGTGCGTGGTGTAATATTATAAGCTCCACTCTAAGCAGTGAGCTTAATTCACTGGCAGTACATATTAGACATAGAGTCCTCCATCACTCACACAAATGTATGTTCGTTGCATCATCCCAAATTTCAGGCATGCACCCTGGAAGGTTCTAGGATTGAGTGTGAAATCAGAGACTCACTCCTTGCACATTCTTTCAAAATTCTGTGAAGACGATCGCTCTGCTTTTGGTGCCAGCAGTGTGTATTTGTAGCAATGTATAATGTTTATCCTCCAAGGTGCAAGGCACCATGCTGGGGGCATTTATGCAGACTTTCTTGCATGGAAGACCCTGTTCTATCTGTAAAAAGTCAGATACTTTGACCAGTATATTAATCAAAGTTTTACCCAGGTGCCCTTAACTGCGAGATGAATAAAGGATAAATCACAAGTATGAATTCAACAATCTTCATTGAGCACAAATTTACCCAGAAATTAACGCAAAATATATAATACTAGAAACCCCCAAGATTCAGTTACACTACCCGCAAAGATGGCTTGATTGAACTGTGGGTCCGATTCTTGAGTCCCATTGGTCCATCGCCATGAAGGTGAGTCTTGCTGGCAGCTTCTTTCTTCCTTCCTTCTCAGAAGCCTCGATTGCCTCTGCCTGGAGTCTTCGCTGCTGTTGTGCCTCGGGGGCCTGTTTTTAACCCCCACCCCTTCCTTTGCGCCCTTTTGCCATTTTCCCTTGCTTTCTGCCAATGAGGCCTCGGGAGGGGGGGTCTCAGCACCCAGGGGTTCGGTTGATGACTCTTTTGACAGGACACCTGAGCCCACCCACATGTCCCATCTCTGGTGGGCTGCACATAACCTGTTCCCCTATCAGGTAACAGCAGAAACACTGGGTGCCCGAGAGTCTTGCTCGATCTGGGCCACTAACAATAGACCGGTGCATACCAATAGAGTGCAATGATCTTCTGATGGGTGTTTGACCGGGCAGCTCCAGACATGTTCTGGCACTTTGTCTGTTGGTTGTGTATTTGACTTTGGTCAAGTCTGAATAACAAAAGCCTGCCTGAGGCTTGACTGCAGTATTATTTTAAAATGGCCAATTCTTTAATTGTGGATATCTAATTTAATCGGCCTTAAAAGTAGGCCGTGTCGGGATTACCACATACACAGCTCACAGGTTGTGTTCTGGAATGTGCCATCCTCCGCACCGAGGGACCCAATTTGTGATCCCCGCTCTTCGATCTGCTAATACTCTCACGGCGGGCCTAAAAACCGCAGCATCATTTGTTTCTCATCTCTGAAACTGACTGCAAGGTTGTCAGATTTGCAGGTGACCCTATGCAATGTACTAAAAACCAAGGATACAGCTAAAGGTTTGCTGGGGGATTTGGATCATTAGGCAAACAGATGGCCGATAAAATTCAGCCCTGACAAGTGCAAAACAATGGGCCAAATAAAGTGCGACACAAGTGCAAAGTTAATGTTAGGACAAGGTACTCCGAGGGGGGCCTGGGAATGATTATGGGCTTGTCATTGGCAATATCGAGACAGCATTTTCAGATGATTAAACAAGCTATCAAAACGCTTGACGGTGTGGCCAGAATACAAGTGAGACTGAGGGCACGATTTAACCAGTAAAAATCTAGTTCCAGTTTTGGGCGCGTTTAGCGGTATGTTTAACGGTACTTTGCTGTTCCTTTTGGCCTTAGGGAGTGTCTCTCCGCCAAGGCCGCGCTTAAGTAATTTTGTGCTGGTGAGCAGATCGGGACGCCTTTTTACCTGACTACCCCAATCCTCTCCCCCAACCTTTTTCAGCCTACCCTCCCCGTTTTCGACCACACTCACCAATAACCCACTCACCCCCCTCAACCTGGTAAGGCCCCCCATCAGCCCGATCCCTGGCAGTACCAACCTAGGCACCCTGACACAGCCACCCTGGCAGTGCTATTTGAGCACACTGGCAGTGCAAGGCTGACACTCCTGGAGCGCCCTGGTGGCTCTGCCAGGGTGCCATAGGGAGTGCCAGGATGCCACTCTACCCTGTTCCTGACCACCCGGGGGTCTCTAGTGGCCTGTGATACCCCCCCCCCCTCATGTGCTTGGTCCACGTTTATGAAACCACAACCAAATGACACCTTGGCGAGGTCTCCCAAGTGCAGCTGTGAGGTCCCGGATGCCACTAGAATCCAACAAATGCATATTTAAATCAGCTGACTGGCTCATTTAAATATGCTGATCTGGATTACGCCCAGTGAGGGTGAGATCCAGTTCGCTATGTCTCGATGGGCACATTTAAATCTGACGAGGAGTTTTAAGTGTTGCAAACCTCGAGAGACACCTCTGGGTGGCATGGTATCACAGTGGTTAGCACAGTTGTCCCAGAGCTCCAGGGTCCCAGGTTCGATTCCCAGCTTGGGTCACTGTCTGTGCGGAGTCTGCACGTTCTGTCCGTGTCTGCGTGGGTTTCCTTCAGGTACTCCAGTTTCCTCCCACAGTCCAAAGATGTGCTGGTTAGGTGGATTGGCCATGCTAAATTGCCCTCGGTGTCCAAAAAGGCTAGGTGGGATTACTGGGTTACGGAGATAGGGTGAAGGTGTGGGCTTTGGTAGGGTGCTCTCTCCAAGGGCCGGTGCAGACTCGATGGGCTGAATGACCTCCTTCTGCACTGTAAATTCTGTGAGTCGATGATTCTCTGTGATACTGACTTTGCTGCATTCCGAATCGGGAACGACGAGGCTATTAGATTGCGTCCTCAATCATTTTTATGGGCCTTGGGCATTATCTCCCCGGTCAAGCTCACACTTAGAAATGTTTTCAGCAATGGGGAGCTGAACTCGCCAGCGAGACCGGCCCCTCAGAGGTTCGGCTGCAACTTTGGAAGGCTGCCTCAATCTCTTAGTGAGCTTGAGGCGCCCTACCCACAGGCAATGTCACCCCCTGCACACAGGGACATTACCCCACACACAGTGAGGATACCCGATTATGAGGTCACTGAGAGCCCTCCATTCAGGACTCCCACCCTGAACCCCCCCCCCAACCTTTATGAGGGCCCTTCTTACCTGCCTTCACCCCACCACCCTTCATACACCCCGCCTTCCCCCTTTCATGGGCATGGCCCCCCTCAGACTCTGGCTTTTGGTAGTGTCACCCTGGCTCCCAGGCACATGGTACTGCCACCATGGCTACCTAGCAGCTCCTTCCAGCCTGGCAGTGCCACCTGGGCACCTTGGCATTGCTAGGATGGCTTCCCCAAGGTGCCAACTTAGCATTGCCATGGTGCCCGAATGCCAGATGAAGAATCAGGGTTCCACGCTGCCCTGTCCCTCACCACTCAGTGGTGTCCAATGGCATGGGAGACACGGCCCCCAGGTGCTGTTCTGCCTGGTCCAAATTTGTGTGGACCAGTGTAAATGGTGCCATGGTGAGGTCGCTCCGGCATGGGCATTCGTTCCTGGGCCTCAGGATAATCGGATGCAGACATAATGGCTCATTTAAATATGTATATCTGGATCTCGTTCAGCTAGGGCAAGATCCAGATCGCGAATGGGATCTTGCGAGACGCTCCGAGTGTCGCAAATCTCGCAAAACACCTCCGCGAGATTTAATGACCTCATCATGTCATCGAGTAGGGAGCGATGAGGAGTTTCGGTCTGCCTGATATCTTTGATAGACTTTATTCTGTCACACGTGGTATCGTAAACAGAATATTTTTTTTGAGGATTAACACTTCTGTTAAAACTCGTTAAAACTCAGTGTTTGAGAACAGAATAAGGAAACAGTCACAGAAAATGAATATTTTGGTGAGTGGAATCTGTGCCTGGAATTCTGCGGCAGACTTTGATCCTTCATTGCAGATCAGTAAATCATTAGACAGAACTTGCTGTTTTGACTTGTGGGAGCAGAATTATAATAGTTCTTCTATGGGAATTTCTTTGAGTTGTGACAGTCAATCAGAGTAACAGTGGCAGATGGCAATTAAGGGAAGATTAATGGGAGAACTTACAAAATACCTGGGGAATATAACTGGAATTAAAGCGAGTTTTCAAAGGGGATAGAAAAAAATAAAATCAAAGCACAACAAAAGTACGAGGAAGAGAGAGGATTAGAAGTAAAGTAAAAATGTGAAGAAATAGGGGACACAGAGAAGGTATTGACCTTAAAAATGAAAGTAGGATTAAGCCATACGGTCTCTCGAACCTTCAATAAGATCATGGCTAATCTTCTATCTCAACCGGACCTTCCCGCCTGATCCCTGTCTAAGGATCTCAACCTTAATTATACTCAATGACTGAATATCCATAGCCCTCAGAGTTAAAGAATTTGAAAGGTTCACAACACTAATAGAAGGGACAGTAGCAATGTGGATACAAAATTAGCTGAATGATGGGAAGCAGAGACTAATACTCAATGGGTATTTTTCGGAGGAGAGGAATGTTTGTAGTGGTGTACCCCAGGGGTCCATTTTGGGACTCTTGCCTTTCCTGTTATCTATTAACCATCTAGATCTTGGTGTACGGGAACAATTTCAAAGTTTGCGGATGATACAATACTTGGAACTATTGTAAACTGCGAGTAGGATAGTGCAGACCTTCATAAGGACATAGACAAGTTGATGGCAAATGAAGTTCAAAGTGGAGAAGATAAGGCTATGAATCTTGGAAGGATGAACATGGAGAGACAAGGGAGGAATCTTCCCAAAAGTGTTGTGTTGGCTCAGGCGAGGAAGCTGGTGTGAAGCCCCCAAGTTTCGCAGACTGCTTAACTCATTGTATTGAACATTCTGTGCATTTTCAAAGGAGAAGCGAGATTCACACCATCAGCTGGGGGTGGGGGGGGATGCGGCGGCAGGGCTTAAAAATGCTGGCAAGGTTAGGAATCTCAAGATTGGGGTACCATTTTTATGGGGTATCCTGATCTGCAACTTCAATAAAAGAACCCTCCCCTTAATAAATCGAAACACCCTCAAAGCATCGATGCACCTCCCACCGCAAAGCCAATATCACCCCCCACCCCTGCAGCTATCTGGGCTCTCCCCTGTCCCCGTAACCCAGTAATTCCACCCAACCTTTTTGGACATTAAGGGCAATTTAGCATGGCCAATCCACCTAACCTGCACATCTTTGGACTTTGGGGGGAAACCGGAGCACCCGGAGCAAACCCACAGAGACACGGGGAGAGCGTGCAGACTCCACACATACAGCGACCCCAACCGAGAATCAAACGTGGGACCCTGGAGCTGCGAAGCAACTTAGCTAACCACTGTGCTACCGTGTCGCCCACTTCCCCAATGGGGCTCCTCAGAGGGCACAACCTGTCACTACCAGCCTGATACAGCTCGGCATGCCCCTCACCACCAGAGCCTAAACTTGCCTCCACACCACCGGTGTGGTCATTCTGACTGGTTTTCGTTTTTAAGAAATCAGGAGTGATTCATGCCAGCATAATGTCATGCCATCTAGGAGGGAGGATAAGGCGTGGGCAGAGCTTATGACCTCAAGGCCGGTAAGCAGATGTTAATTTATTAAAATGTATGGAAATCAGGTTCATGCCCAGAAAGGGGCGTGATTTCATACCCAGAAAGGGACAGGATTTAGCGGCCATGATCGGATTTGCTGGCGCATCCACTAGATTTCAGGCAATTTAAAATAAGGGTAAAATTCTTCAGGTTGTGCAGGAGCAGAGAGACCCAAGTGTATATGCACGTGTCATTAAAGGTGGTAGGACGGGTGGGGGGAGCAGTTAATAAAGCATATAGTACTCTGGACCTCTGGGTCGCTGTCCGTGAGGGGTTTGCACATACTCCCCGTGTCTTCATGGGTCTCACCTCAAAACCCTAAAAGATGTGCAGGCTAAATTGGCCACGCCAAGTTGCCCCCTAATTGGAAAAAAATAATTGGGTACTCTAAATTTAAAAAAAAAGGGAATAAATATATTCTGGACTTTATTAGTAAGGGCACAGAGTACAAGAGCAAAGAGGTTATGCTGAACTTATACTGGACATTAGTTGGACCTCAGTTGGAGTATTGTGTACAGTTCTGGGTGCGTCACGGTAGGAAGGATATGAACGCTGTGTTGTTCGCTGTTTGCTTTACATGGATGGCTTGGATGTGTAGTGTTGAACAAAGAATAACAAGCTTTGTTAACGAACAAAACTGACCATTTATTTACACTACTTACTATGATTCGTTCACATTCCTAAAGCAGAAGGTTTCTATGTTAAAAACTGTGCTATCTCTAACTGCAGAACTTTCAAGAACACAACTGCTCTCTCTCTCATGTCTAACCTTCTGTCTCTTCTTTCTTCTTCTATCATCATCTGACCACAAGGCTTAGCCCCATCCCTTATTATATACGTATGGGACTGAAGGACACCAAGAAGACATTTTGTGGAGATGTTCAACATCTTGAGGGGGATGGCTCTTAAAAGCATTAAGAACGAAATGACACAGATTCAAACTGATTTGCCAAAGAAGCACATATGGGGCGTCATTCTCCGACCCCCCAGAGGGTCGGAGAATGGCCGTTGGCCGCCGTGAATCCCGCCCCCGCCAGTTGCCGAAGTCTCTGAAGGGAAAAAAGTCGGCGGGGCGTTAATGGCGCCGCTGCCGTCGGAGAATGGCACGGGTCTGCGCAAGGCAGCCGATTTTCGGCCTGCTGATATTCTCCCTTCCGGATGGGCCGAAGTCCCGTCGATGTGATGACCGTTCACGTCGACGTAAATTAAACCTCCTTTTCATCGGCGTGACCCAGTGCTCCAGGTTCACGCCGACCAGCGTGGAGGTGAGTGACGGCCTGGGGGGTTGGCTCTGGGCAGGCGATGACGTGGCCGCAGTCTGAATGCGTGAGGAGAGGTGTGTCTCGGGTTGTGTGTGTGTGTGTGCGGCGGGGGGGGTGGGTGGTTAGAGTGGGCTGGGCTCCGGGGGAGTGCCGGGAGGGGGGTCCGTGCTGGCGAGGGGGATGGGGGGGGTCCGTGCCGGGGAGGGAGATGGGGGGTCCGTGCCGGGGTGGAGGTTGGGGGGGGGGTCCGTGCCGGGGAGGGGGATGGGGGGGGGCCCGTGCCGGGGAGGAGGTTGGGGTGCGTGCCGGGGAGGAGGTTGGGGGGGGTCCGTGCCGGGGACGGGGATGGGGGGTCCGTGCCGTGGAGGAGGTTGGGGGGGTCCGTTCCGGGGAGAGGGATGGGGGGGTCCGTGCCGGGGAGGAGGTTGGGGTCCGTGCCGGGGAGGAGGTTGGGGAGGGGTCTGTGCCGGGGAGGGGGATGGGGGGTCCGTGCCGGGGAGGGGGATGGGGGGTCCGTGCCGGGGAGGGGGATGCGAGGGCAAGTGAGTTGGTCCACCTGGCCAGGTGCCAGCCTCCAACAGTTGAACCCATGCGGTCCATGCCACCTGGCTGGGGGGAGGAGGGGATATGGGCAATGATGACATGTCGTCTTTCCCCTCCCCCCACCAGGCCGTCATGTTTTCCGATCATCCAGCGATGTTGGCTGCCGTGGCGGCAGCCGCTAATGTCTATGTTGCCCTGGATGAGGAGGAGGAGCAGGAGGAGCGTGCCAGAAAGGCGGCGCAGGCTGCCGCAGAGGGGCAGGCGGCAGCCGCCCAGGCTGGAGGGACACCTGACCGACAGGACGATGAGGGGGGAGGAGGACTTCGCGGCCCCACGGCAACGGAGGCACCCGAGGGCGCCCCGTGTGTACCGGCCCCGGCAGTCATACCAGGACCTCACGGACCGGGAATGCAGGAGGAGACTCCGGATGAGCCGGGAAACCGTGGCACACATCTGCCACCTGCTGGCACACCTGTCACTGCGTGGCACTGGCGGGGGACACCCTCTCCCCGTGTCCGTCAAGGTTATGGTGGCCCTGAACTTTTATGCAACGGGGCCATTCCAGGCACCGAGTGGGGACCTGTCCGGCATATCGCAGACATCGGTGCATCGGTGCATCCGGGCAGTGACAGATGCCCTATATGCCATGGCGCACCGCTACATCCGCTTCCCCGTGGACCGAGCCAGCCAACATGCCCGGGCCGTGGGCTTCTCTGCCGTGGCCGGGTTCCCCATGGTCCAGGGCGCGATCGATGGGATGCACGTCGCCGTGCGGCCACCTGCAGATAACAGGGCCGTGTTCACCAATAGGAAGAGGGAGCTATTCGATGAACATACAGGTGGTCTGCGACCACCGCATGATGATCCTGCACGTCTGCGCCCGTTACCCAGGCAGTGTACACGACTCATACGTGTTGCCGCGGTCATCCATCCCCGGCATGTACGAGGGACGCCATCCCCGGCTGAGGGGCTGGTTGCTGGGCGACAGGGGCTACCCATTGCGATCGTGGCTGATGACGCCTATACGGAGGCCACGCATTGAGGCATAGAACCGCTACAATGATGCCCATGTAGCGACAAGGGGAGTGATAGAGAGGTGCTTTGGCGTGCTGAAGATGCGTTTCAGGTGCCTGGACCTCTCTGGGGGCGCCCTCCAGTATCGGTCAGATAGGGTCGGCCGCATCATTGTGGTGTGCTGTGTCCTGCATAACATAGCCCAGCAGAGGGGCGATGTGCCGCAGGCAGAGGAGGGCGGAGTGGAGGAGCAGCAGGAAGAGGCGCAGTCCTCCCCAGATGAGGGGCATGGGGGTAATGGTCAGGGCAGACGGGGTAGACACAGGCGTGTGGCTGTCCACCGTTACCGGCTGGCCCAGCGGGCACGGGACAGACTGATAGCCGCCCGCTTCGCTGACTAGATGGGCGTGGGAATCGGGTTGTATGGCCAAAGACCGCACACTATGGCAACAGCCGACCACCCGCACCCCCCACCCATCCACCCACCTAGCACCCTCACCCCCCTCCCCAACCCCACCCACCCCACCCGCATGCACACCACCCCCCCCATTGCCGATCCACCTGCGGCACAACGGGCCGGGCTCACACAGTTGCGGGTGGACGCGTGTCTATTGCAGGCCATGGAGGATGATGACAACCCGCCCTGCGGTGAGCTCCTGGCTCCACATCGTTGGACTATGTCTGACCCATGGCCACAGTACCACCATCCACCCGGACCATCCCTGCATGCGGCTGTGACACTGCAGCGCACGGTCCCGTCCTCTGCCCGGGGGATGTTGATGGCGGCCCAGGGGGAAGGGGGCAGACGCACCTGGGGCTGAGGTAAGACCACCCCTCACACACACACTTGCGCTCAACGTACATGACACCCCCGCACGCTTTGGACAGAGCACAAAGGCAGCTTCTGTAGGTGTAACATTGACTATAATAACCAAACGAGTTCATGCACGTGCCCTAGCCCCTAAAACTCATCTGTGCCCTGCACCCGTGCCAACTTACTCAGTGTCTAATTGTTTGGCCTTACGGGCCCTTTGACTACGTCTACGTGGTTCCCCAGACGGTACAGCAGAACTGGAGGTGGACTCCTGTGATTCCTGCCCTCTGACACTGGATCTCTTTGGCAGCCGTTTCCTGGGGCGTCCTGGCCTAGATGGGCCAGGCTGCGGCCCGGGTGACTGGGATGGCGAGCTGCCAGCCTGTCCTGCCTGTTGCCCACCCGATGCACCTGGGACGGAAGGGGGGGGAGTCCGAGGTGTCGCGGTGTACCGGGACCTCCCCTACAGGGGGAGCCGGAACGGACCACACCACCTCCTCCTCCCTCGGGGTGCCCGATGGCCCCCAGGCCTCTACATGGGTGGGGGATGCGAACGGACTGGCCATTCAACGCCCCCCCGACATCTGGCGCTGCCAGTCCTGGAGGCCCGTGCTGGTATCGACAGGGGTCTGCAGGTTTGCAGCCATGGAGCCCAGGGGGTTGGCAAACCCTGTCTGTGACAGTGCGACGCTGGCTCGCACATGGCCACTGGCGCCGTTGCCCTCAGCGATGGCCTGCAGAGACTGGGCCATGGCCTGCTGAGACTGGGCCATGGCCTGCAGAGACTGGGGTATGGCGTTGAGCGCCTCTGCCATCTGGCGCTGGCACTGGCTCATGGCCTCCTGTGAGAGGGCAGCCATGTCCTGGGCCACAGACGCCGCCTGCATGGAAAGCCCCAGGCCTCGCAAACCGTTCCCCATGTCTGACACCGTCGCACCCATTGCCTCCACCGCGGACGCCACCCGTGTGGTGTCGGCCTGGGAGGCACGTATGACCGGCACCACTCCCAGCTCCTGGACGCGGGTGGACTCCTCCACCTGCGACTGCAGCCGCCGCAAGCCGGCCGTCACCCTCTTCGCTCGTCTCCGGGTCGGTGGTTGCATCGGATCTATGTGTGGGTGTGGTAACTCCAGGGACCCGGGATCCATCTGGGCGGCAGATGTTCGCTTGGGCTGGGCTGCCCTCCGACCGCCCGGCCCCTCTGCTGCTCCTACCTCCACCTGCTGTACCGGGACGGCTGTGTTGTGCGCACCAGTGAGTATACCAGACGCCTCATCACTAAAGTGCCCAACCGAGGTGAGTGTTTCTGCAATGGTGGAGGGTGTTGGTGACAGCAGTGGCGTTGTGTCGTCCTCTTCGTCCCACTCTGAGTCCATGGCACTTTGGGGTGAGGGTTCGTCTCCACCCATCCACTCTGAGTCACTGTCCGGTATTTCGTCTTCCTGGGTAGTGCTGTCCCGGGTAGGGGTGTCCTGGGTAGTGGTGTCCTGGGTAGTGGTGTCCTGGGTAGTGGTGTCCTGGGTAGTGGTGTCCTGGCTCGGATGTGACGGGGGTCTGTGGCTGCCCCCCTCGTCGCTGGGTGGTCGCTCCCACACGTGACGGGGGTGTCGTCTCCCTGTTGCTCCAGGTCTCTCCGTTTCCCGTGGCCTCCGAGGGGCATCCTGCGGGCGTCGCATGCTGGAGGGTCCGTGTCTCTCCGTCTCCCATGGTGCGCGAGGGGCATCCTGCGGGCGTCGCATGCTGGAGGGTCCGTGTCTCTCCGTCTCCCGTGGTGCGCGAGGGGCATCCTGCGGGCGTCGCATGCTGGAGGGTCCGTGTCTCTCCGTCTCCCATGGTGTGCGAGGGGCATCCTGCGGGCGGTCTGCATCTGCAGGGATGGGTGCCTGGACGTTTGGTCCTGCGATACACAATGAAGCATGCATGGTTAGACATCAGGCAGTGATCAGGTGATATGGGGGAGGGGGATATAGGGGAGGGGGGATATGGGGACGGGCTGTCGGTGGCTCACTTGCTAGTATGCCCCCGACCTCTGCATCAGCAACCTCCCGGTCGTCAGGTCCGCCAGCCAGTTCCAGGGCCCTTTCCTCGTGTTCGGTCAGTGGCCTCTCATCAGCGGGGCCTCCTCCAGTCCTCACATGCTCCCTATTGTTGTGTGCGCGCTTCTCCTGTGGGGGGGGGGGGGGCAGGGGTAAAAGGCAACACTGTTAGGCAGGTAAATGAATGCACGCCATCGGTTGTGCGTGCATTGCAGAGGTTAAGTTTAGGGCTGGATTCGCTTGGGGATATGGGGGAGGGGGGATATGGGGGATATGGAGGAGGGGGGATATGGGGGAGGGGGGATATGGGGGAGGGGGGGATATGGGGGAGGGGGGATATGGGGGAGGGGGGATATGGGGGAGGCTCACCCTGCCTGCTCTGACGAGGTCGTTCACCTTCTTGTGGCACTGTGTGCCTGTCCGTGGTGCCAGGGCCGCAGCGGTGACGGCCTCTGCCACTTCCCTCCACAGACGCCGGCTGTGGCGTGGGGCAACTCTGCGGCCGTGCCCGGGATACAGGGCGTCCCTCCTCTGCTCCACCGCGTCCAGGAGCACCTCCACATCCCGTGACTCGAACCTCGGGGCTGAGCGGCGGCCAGCCATCCAGTCGGGTGTTGCGGTCGGGTGGGGGGGAGCAGCGCGGCCTTATGAGCCGTCACGCCGTGCGACGCGTATGACGCTGCACGGCGTGAACCACTGCGCAAGCGCGGATCCCGTTACGTCGCTGCTAGCCCATTTTGGGCCGGAGACTTTCGACCCATTTTTCCGACGTGACGCAAGTCGGATTTGCGCCGTTTTTTGCGCCGATCGGCGGACTTTCCGCCGATAACGGAGAATTTCGCCCATGATGTGAGAATTAATTTTTTCAGACAATAAGCGGTTCAGGTCTGGAATGTAGTGGACGCAGGTTCAACCAAAGAATTTAAGAGGGCATTGGATGATTACTTTAATGGAAAACAAATGCAGGTGTATCGAGGGAAGGGTAGGATAATGGCACAAAAGCAGAATGCAGATTTGGAGAGCCGGTGCAGAGACGATGGGCTGAATGGTCTCCTTCTGTGCCGTACCAATACTGTGATACAGTGAAATTTCTCCTCCTCTAAGTCCCAGATGGCAGTCCCCTAATCCTGAGACTTTTCCCCGTTTTAAAGCTCCAGAACCAGAAGGAATAACTTCATATCATCTTCCCTGCAAAGCCTTCTCTGCATTTCAATCGATCAACGTTATTTTTTTATAAACTTGAGAGTATAGATCCATTCTGCTCAATGTCTTTACGGACCAGCCCTTTCATCCTAGGAATCAAACTTATGGACCTTCATTGCAGCAAACTGTCTAAATGCCACCCATTAACATTTAATGGTTTCTCAGCGTTTAAAAATATTCTGCTTCTATTCTTCAAAACAAAAAGAATAATCTGTATTTTTCACATTATACTCCATCTGCCATCTTATTGACAACTCACTTAACCTGTCTATTCCCCTTGTGTCCTCACAGCAAACTTGAAGTAAACTTTGTATGGAAAGAACAAAGCCAGAGGAGACAGTGGTGCAGTGGTAATGTCACTGGACTAGTAATCCAGAGGCCTAGGCCAATGCTCTGTGGACATGGGTTCAAATCCCCCCGGGGCTGCTAATTAAAATTAAAATTGAAAGCTAGTCTCAGTGAAGGTGGCCATGAAGCTCGATTCACGAATGCCCTTCAGGGAAGCAAATCTGCCATCCCTACCATGTGACTCCTGACCCACAGTGATGAAGCTGCGAAATGGCCGAGTGAGCCATTCAGTTTCAAGAGTAATTAAGAATGGTAGAGGGCAGCACATTGGCCCAGTGGGTAGCACTGCTGCCTCACGGCGCCAAGGACCTGTGGTTGATCCTGGCTCCGGGTCACTGCCTGTGTGGAATTAATTGATTGGTTTGATTTACTGTCACATGTACCGAGGTACAGTGAAAGTATTTTTCCGCAGCCGAGGGAATGTACACAGTACGTACATAGTAGACAAAAGAATAATCAACAGAGTACATTGACAAATGGTACATCGACAAACAGTGATTGGTTACAGTGCGGAACAAGGGGCCAAACAAAGCAAATACATGAGCAAGAGCAGCATAGGGCGTCGTGAATAGTGTTCTTATTTGGAACAGATCAGTCCGAGGGGAAGTCGTTGAGGAGTCTTGTTGATAACAAGAATTATAATAACTAGGAAGAATCTGTTCCTATGTCTGGATGTGCGGATCTTCAGACTTCTTGCCTGCTGCCTGATGGAAGGGTCTGGAAGAAGGCAATGCCTGGGTGGGAGGGGTCTCTGATAATGCTGCCTGCCTTCCTGAGGCAGCGGGAAGTGTATACAGAATCAATGTGAGGGTGGCAAGCTTCAGTGATGCATTGAGTTGAGTTCACCACACTCTGCAGTTTCTTGAGATCTTGAACCGAGCAGTTGCATACCAAGCTGTGCTGCAGCCAGGTAGGATGCTCTCTATCGCACATCTTTAGAAGTTTGTGAGAGTTGATGCAGACATGCCGAATTTCTGTAGCTTCTGTAGGAAGTAGAGACGTTGTTGGGCTTTTTTGACTGTTGCATCAACGTGAGTGGACCAAGACAGACTGTGGTGATGGTGACCCCCAGGAACTTAAAGCCATCGACCATCCTCACTTCAGAGCCATTGATGCAGACGGGGTGGGGGGGGTGTGGGGAGGGGGGGATGGCGTGCTGCACTTCCTGAAGTCGATGATCAGTTCCTTGGTCTTTCCGACATTTAGAGAGAGGTTGTTTTCGGTACACCATGCAGCCAAGTGAATTGTCTCCCTTCTGTAATTTGTATGGGCCTCACCCCCACAACACAAAAATATGTGCAAGGACGGTGAATTGGCCATGCTTAATTGCCCCCTAATTGGAAAAAAAGAATTGGGCACTCTGAATTTCTTTCTTAAAAATTAAAACAAAAAGAATGGGTAACAGATGTTGATCTTGCCAGTGATATCCATGCCCCAAGAAAGGACAAATAAAAAAAACACGGTGGCACAGTGGTTAGAACTGCTGCCTCACAACGCCAGGGATCCAGGTTTGATTCCGGCCTTGGAGTTTGTGTGGAGTTTCTCCCCATGTTTGGGTGGGTTTTCTCTGGATGCTTCGGTTTCCTCCCAGTGCACAGGTTAGAATGATTGGCCATGAATGTGTAAGACGATGGGGCTAGAGCGGGTGGGGTTGTGAGCCTAGTGGGGTGCTCTTTCGGAGGGTCGGTGCAGATTTGATGGGTCGGCTGACCTCCTTCTAAGCTGTAGGGATTCTGTAGAGATCTATGGAACAGAGAGAGATGGGAATGCGAACAATAAGAACAGTTTAACACAAATAAAAGTACCTGTATTAATCCAGTAAACTTTGGGGAAAATACCAAATAACCTGAGGGAAAAGATATCTCTATTGTAAGAGTCATTCCTGTTGATTCCCTATTTCCACTTTCTTTATTTTTGCTGTTATCATTTTGATCCATGGATGGTTAATGGACTTGCATCTTTAAGTCAAGCAACAGAGAGAATAAGGAATTCAGAAAGTTACAACATAGTACATGGTGCTGGTTTTTAGAATGGATGAACACAGACTTTTCAGCACCTGGGAGATGACAGGGTGGGACTCAATTTGTTTGATTGGCTGGATTCTGCCTAGTAACAAGTGGTGATTGGAACCTGCCTGAATGGAATGATTATCAGAGACCTGAGGAAAGCAGAGTTGAGATCTGGACACAGAGAGTCAAGGACCTGCCCTCTCTCCCTCTCTCTCCCTCGTGCTTTCTCTAGAAATGCATATCTCTGAAACTGCAGAGACCTGGATGAACCTACAGTGAAAATGATTACAGGCTGCAAGCAGAAACCTGGGGCAGGATTCTCTGACCCCCCCCCCCCCCCCGCCGGGTCGGAGAATCGCTGGGGGGCAGCGTGAATGCCGCCCCCGCCAAATTCTCCGGCACCGAAAGTTTTGCGGGGGAGGCAATCGCGCCGCGCCGGTTGGCGGCCCCCTCCCCCCCCCCGGCGATTCTCCGGCCCATGATGGGCCGAAGTCCCGCTGCTGTTATGCCAGTCCTGCCGACGTGAATCAAACCACCTACTTTACCGGTGGGACTGACGGCGCGGGTGGGCTCCAGGGTCCTGGGAGGGGGGGGGGGGGTACGGGGCCATCTGCCCCCACGGTGGCCTGGCCCTCGATCGGGGCCCACCGATCCGTGGGCGGGCCTGTGCCGTGGGGGCACTCTTTTCCTTCCCCCTCGGCCACAGCCTCCGTGATGGCCGATGCGGAGGTAACGCCCCCCCCCCCCCCTGCGTATGCGCGGGGATGATGTCAGCAGCCGCTGATGCTCCCGCGCATGCGCGGACTTCTGCCAACTGGCAGAGTCCCTTTGGCCCCGACTGGCGTGGTGCCAAAGACCTTTCCCGCCATCCGGCGGTGCGCCAACCACTCTGGCGCAGACCTAGCCCCTCAAGGTGAGGGCTTGGCCCCTAAAGGTGCGGAGAAATTTGGGGTGGCCCGATGGCAGAGTGGTTCACGCCACTCCATCCCGCCGGGACCCCCTGCCCCGCCGGGTAGGGTAGAATCCCGGCCCTGGATCTGAAAGCTTACTTTGAAGGAAGGTTTGCATAAAGGCAACCGTCTAAGACAAAGACTCTTTTCCCTTTAACTTATTATTTACACCCCGCTCCTCCTCTGGGTCAATCAGTCTTGTGTGAGTGTGTGTATATAGAGTTGGGGGGGGGGGGGACAAGTTAAAATGGGGGATTAGGAATTAGATAATAGTTAACCAGTTGTGTTTGATGCATATTTCATTAGAGTTCTTGTTATAAATAAAAAGTAATTGCGTTTAAATTCACAAACCTGATGACTGTAATTATTGGTCTGCCTTTGGGTATTTTTCGAAGAATTATTGTTTAATTCAACTGTGTTGGGACTCTGGGTCAAGTGGGGGCTGGAATACACAGTGTACTAGCCCAGGGTGTCGTAACACTATTGCTGTAAAAGAAGTAGAGGGAAGGGTCAAAATGTGATTTGTTGAGGAACCCAATTTTCACCGATCCAGATAAGTAAGAGCCTCTGCAGCAACTTAGATATTGAATCCACTGTTAGCTGAATGATAAAACCTGACCTTATGTTTGAAATAAACTGAAGAGTTTACAGACAATGGTTTGTCCAACATAAAGAGATCTGCAATACAACATAGGAGTGAACAACAATATAAATAATGCGAGCTTCAAAAAAACAGAACTGATGTTTAATATTGATAATATAATTTGCATCTACAAGACTGAAAGCTAGAATAAAGTTATTTTTGATCAATTTAGCAGAATGTGTGACATTCTGCTCTCCCATTTTTTAAATTGAATATTAGCCCATTTAAACTAAGCAGTGGTTCTCCCTTCAACATTGGAAATGCCTCGCATTTGCCAGAGTAATTCCTTACGAATTGTGAAGCGAGATATATATACACACACAGCAGGTGCTACGACGATAGTGAAAAACCTTGGAGTAATGTATGGAAATATTCAAAGGACCTGAGGTGTATCTTGTTTTTAAAATGGATATGAGATACTGAAGGTGGCTGATGACGGCACCATTAGGCACTGACAGGAATGCGGGGTTCTCTATGGAGCAATGGGTCACCTTTCCCGTGGGTCCAGACGATTCGAGGTACTTGTTAAAAAATATTAGTCTGACTACCATCTCTGGAAGGCAAAGGGACAAAACGTCCATGTGGTCTCAAGGCCCCTGGCTATATTGACCTAGCCAGATGAGTACATACCACTTGGAATACACATTTGGGGCTTCAAAGCTAAGTTGCCTGCCTGCCAAGCAGGCATTCAGACAGACGAGGCATTCGAACATTCTTCTGGAATTCTATGCCTCTCTCTGCGTGCTGAGAAAAAGCAGCTGGAAGTTGCTACACACTCAACAGCAATACAGTGGTTGGGAAAAAGAACTGAAATCTCTCGATTTTGAGACATGGTGGCACAGTGTTGAGCACTGCTGCCTCACAGCTCCAGGGACCCGGGTTCAATTTCGGCCTCGGGTGACTGTGTGGAGTTTAAACTTTCTCCCCGCGTCTGTGTGGGTTTCCTCCGGGTGCTCTGGTTTCCTCCCAGAGTACAAAGATGAGCAGGTTAGGTGGATTGGCCAAGCTAAATTGTTCCTTAGTGTTCAAAAGGTTAGGTCGGGTTACGGGGATGGGGTGGAGACATGGGCTTAAGTAGTATGCTAATTCCAAGGGCCAGTGCAGACTCGGTGGGCCGAATGGGCTCCTTCTGCGCTGTGAATTCTATGATTTTATGATTGGAGTACAAGACACCTGAACCGCAGAATCAAGTATTCCTCAGCAGAAGCCAATTTTACGGAAAAGAAATGCACCAGAACTACTACTCACAACTCAAGGACTTCCATGTTACTTTTTATTTATATTTATGTCTAATCTGTATGTATGTAGATGTATATGTGTGTCCATTTCTCCTTACCCTCTTTTTTAAAAGCCTACTGGTGACAATAATATTAACGATTATTAATTATTACTAATTATTAAATTATAAATTAATCCTATCGAAATTCAAGAAAACCTGGTTGAATTTGTGGTATCCATGGATCACGTGACAGGCTTGGGGCCAATTGCGCGGAAGCACGCACACCCGAGCCAATGGTGCCCTGGGAGTAGGACCCAAGCCAGTGTGGACCACAGAGCAAACGTGTTGTACAGTATTCTGTGCCTGTTACTTGACTGCCTTTCTTTTCATCAATAAACCCCTTTGTTAACTGGTGGAAGTCCCCAGTGTATGTCTCGAACCACCACATTGGTCAGAAGATAAAAGTTTTCAATGCCAGTTGACAGTCTTCGTGAATTGAGGGAGGAAGGAAGGAACAGCTGAGAAAGTAGAGACGCACCAGAAAAAGACCTATTTGACCAAGCGGTTGAGGATTGGAGCCAGTACATGGAAGGACTCTGCTTTTATAATAATAATAATAATTTTTATTATTGTCACAAGCAGGCTTACATTAACACTGCAATGAAGTTACTGTGAAAATCCCCTAGTCGCCACACTCCGTCGCCTGTTCGGGTACACAGAGGGAGAATTCAGAATGTCCAATGCACCTATCAAGCCCGTCTTTCGGGACTTGTGGGAGAAAACCGGGGCACCCGGAGGAAACCCACGCAGACACGGGGCGAACGTGTAGACTCCGCACAGACAGTGACCCAAGCGGGAATCGATCCCGAGGCCCTAGCGCTGTGAAGCAACAGTGCTCACCTGTAAATGAGAACACAGGTGAGGACATGTAGAAGGTGGATACTTCTGACAGTTTCTGGGCCCCAAACATGTAATTTGATTCGGAACCTCACATCCCTGGAGGCACCCGGTTCAAAGACTTTTGACCGGATAGTAAAATTGGTTGAAGAACATTTCAACCCAAAGCCTTTGATTATCATTCAACATTATAATTATGCATTGAGGGACCATGAAGAGTGTGCCTCAGCCCTCATAGCCAGGCTTCACTGTGTTCCTCATTGCGCTTAGTGGCAGGTTGCATGCATCCAGAAGGAGCTTCTGGCAGAGATCACAATTATGTTGCAAAAGCGATTGAGATAACTCATGCGACGGATTGTGCAAAAAAGGTGCTACAGAGCTTCAAAGCAATGCTGAAGGGGAGGTTAATCAGATATGGGGCGGTGTGGCCTCGTGGTCTGCGGCACGATCAACAGGCACAGCTCAGAACTAGACATGTTACTTGGGACAGGGCCAGTACCCAAGAAGCGGGAAGGATCTGGGAGTCAACCCAAATCCAACCCAAATACACTGCTAATATTGCAGGGGAAACTATCTACAGGAGACCTGCCTTATTCTGGAGTGTGCTTCCCATACAACTGAAGGGGGTACAGTCAAGTATGTAGTTATGCTAGGCAAAGTGCAGCAATGCAAAGAAAAACAATAAAATCAGAAACAGTCAAACGCCACTGATCATAGTGGAGAAGAGCTCTGAGGAAGAGCATGTAATGCATCAGTTGAATGCAGTCCAATTAAATAAGACAGCTTGGATTAAAACCGTCTTACGGGTAAATGGTAGACCCCTTAAAATGCTTCGGAGTCCGTAGTGCGTGAGCAGAATTTCTAATATCTTCGTGCCGGAATGCATTCCTAAAGCTTGAAGAGTACTGCAGCCAAACTTTCAACATACACTGGGAAAACCTCTTCAGAACAGCCAATACCCCAATATCATACAGAGGGCAGAAGGCCAATCTGGCTTTGATTATCATGAAAGGACATATACCCAGTCAGTTGGTAAGAGACTGATTACAGAAGATTCTGGCTCAATCTTCAAAATATCGAATAGCACCCTCCAAGATGTCTTAAGGAGGAATGAAGACATCTTCCACAAGGAACTGGGCCGGATTAAGGGCGTAAAAGCTAAGATATATGTCAATCCAGATTTGACACCCAAGTTGAGGCCTCACCAATTCACAATATGACCTCAGTCATGCCTACCTGCAACTAGAGTTGGATGATGAGTCTCAGCGTGGGAGCGCGCAAACCCCGACCAATGTGGAGTTTTCACGGGCCCTGGGAGCCGGTGCCCGGGCAAGTGTGGACCAGGGAGCTGAAGAGTGAAGATCTGTTGAAAAGTGTTCTGTGTCTGTTACTTAACTGCCTTTGTCTTTCAGCAATAAACCCATTTATTAACTGCTGGATGCCTCCAGTGTATGTCTTGAGTCGTCACAGAATTGGCTCGTTTTTCAAATATAACCATTGGGTCTGGAAAAAGTATACAAGGGGAAGAGAACCTTGTTAAATTATACCTTTGGGGCGGCACGTGGCACAATGGTTAGCATTGCTGCCCATGGCGCTGAGGACCTGGGTTCGAATCCTGGCCCTGGGTCACTGTCCGTGTGGAGCTTGCACATTCTCCCCATGTCTGAGTGGGTTTCACCCCCACAACCCAAAGGTGTGCAGGTTAGGTGGATTGGCCATGCTAAATTGCCCCTTAATTGGAAATAATAATAATAATTGGTCCTCTAAATGTATTTTTTTAAAATTATACCTTTGTTGCTACCAGCAGGTGGTGGGTCACAAAGGTTACAAAGTCCTCCTCACCCAGGTCTGTGACAATTCGGGGGGTATCCCAGCCAGATGGTGACAAATGGAGGGGTCTCGCCTGGAACCCCACCTGAGGCCGGTCGTAATGCAGGAAAATGATCTGCTGAAGGAAACTGCCTTAATGGCCGGAATGTTCTGACCGTTCTCGCTGGTGGGATATTCCGGTTCCGGTCCCGCTGGTGTCAAACCCACCCCGCCGCCAGGTTACATAAAACAGGAAACCCCATTGACAGCACGGCCAATGGAAGGCTGCCTGTACCGCTGTGGAACATACTGCGGGGGTAGCGTGTAAAATCCCGCCCGTGAAATGAGAAACAATCGAGCCGCATTTAATGAGGAACCTTTTTGAGAACTGCAGTGACCAGAACCCTAAATTCCGTTATGAAAATAGAAAATGCTGGATAAACTCAGCAGAACTGGCACCATCTGTGCAGGACGAAACAGCGTTAATGTAAGTTCTGTTGCTTGAGTGTGCCAAGTTGCTTCCAGCCTCAGATAACTTTATAATCCCCAGCAAAATCTACAGAAAATAGTGGAGGATCCTGGTTATGAAACTGCCAATAAACTATTTTAATTGGGACAGCACGTGGTGCAGTGGTTAGCATTGCTGCCTACGGCACTGAGGACCCGGGTTCGAATCCCGGCCCTGGGTCATTGTCCGTGTGGAGTTTGCACATTCTCCCCGTGTCTGCGTGGGTTTCACCCTGACAACCCAAAGATGTGCAGGGGAGGTGGATTGGCCACACCAAATTGCCCCTTAATTGGAAAAAAAATAATTAGGTACTCTAAATTTTTAAAAAAACTATTTTAAAACTTTAATTTTCTCTATCTGGCATATTAAACGCATACTTTAAAAATGTTAGAGCGGGATGAATGTATTAAGCATCCAATTTTGATCTGAAGGAAGGAGGTGATCATGAATAGAAGGAATTTTCTTATACTATCAAGGTACAATGCATTGCCATTCAAGATATTCTTCCTTCAAAGAACTTGGGCTGGATTCGCCGTTTTTGAGCCTGAGTGCTGAGGATTTGTGGCGTTTTACGTAAAAATAATCGGCGGCGCCCCCTCATCAATCCTGCGTAAAGCTCCCAGCTCCCACGATAAAAACAGCTGGGAAATGGCTGGGTCCCTGGCCGCGCATGCACACAGTGACGGCCTGTAGCGGTTGCGCCGTAAAACATGGCGCCGGCCGTATGCAAACCCGGCCTCCAGACAGCGTCCCCCTGGCCACTCCCTGGCCACCCCCCACCAGTCCCCTCAGCCCTCGCGAAGCACCCCTGGCCAGGAGCACGGCTCCCGCCCGACTATGGTGGTGCTGTACACAGTCCGCAGGTGACACTCCGGGCTCCCGACCGCTGAGACCACACGTCAATCGTGCGGTCGGGAACTCGGCCCATCAGAGGCGGAGCATCGGGGGAGGGCCTCCAGGCGACGGGCTAAGGCCATCCCAACGGTATGCAGGGTGCAACATGATGATGCCATTTTGGAGGGGACGGAGCATACAAAACCTGCATCAAACAGGCGCTGCCCCTGATTTCGGTGTCAAAAGGGATTTTCTGCCTGACCGCCAATAACACAATCGGCTTCGGGGAACAGTGAATCCCGCCCCTTGTCTACACAGTCCAGTTCAGATATTCTCTTCAACAGTAAGGCAGGAGTTTCAGGGGGGTCATGTCAATTACAGGAGCCATTAAACTCTGCGTAGTTTGTAACCTGACAAACGGCACAGGAATTCCTCATAAACCATTATCTGTAAAACGTGAAGCACTAAAGTTTGATGACATAATTAGAGAAAAAACAAGGCTCATTAAACCTCTTTGCATTAATGTAGTTAATTAGCCGTAATCCACAAGCGATGACAGGCACCTCTCCCTCCATTAGGGAAAGGCAATTGGTTATAGGGCTTGAGGGACACCAATCTGCATCAAGCATGGGGCAGGTGAGGTGACACATCCCAAGACTAACTCAGCCAGAACGGGAATTGAACCCAATCTATTAGCATTTGTGAACCACACACGACTCATCAAAGCGAACCATCCACTCAGCTATGCACCTCCAATAGTTGCGAGTGGACATAATCCACAGGATTTCTACCTGCTTATCATGGTCAACTAGGTTCCTTATTTAAATACTAAGGAAAGGATTATGTTTAAGATAAAAGCTGTGTCAGAGAACTAAGACAGTGGGAAGTTTATATTTAAAATACTTCACAATGTGGCTTCCTTCATTGTACATTCACGGCTATTATACAAAATCAAAGCCATCAAAGTGAGGCAGTCACGATAGTGTTTATATTTACAACATTACAAAGCTGCTGTTGAGTATGAACCAAGGAGTGAACATGTAAATGATGACTGGTCACTTTTACTACAGGAACAATGGTCAGATGGTTCAGAGACAAATGGGATGGGTGGGATTTTCCGGCCCTTTGTTCCGGCGGGATCTTCCATCCCCACCGAAGGCCAACACCGCTCAGTGGGTTTCCCGGCAACGGGGTGGGCGAGCCATATAAGGCAGCATAGACCTCGGCAGAACCAGAAGACCCCGCTCGCAGCCAAGAGTGAGCGGCCATCAGAAAACACGCCGCATGGGCGAGTAGGATAAGGTCCTGGCCAGTTACTTTTTCTGAGGTAGAGCCTTTCTGACTCTTCATATCACACACTGTGGTAGAACTCAGGAAAAACATTCTCTTTCTCTAAACTGATAACTTGAGACCATGGAAACTTTCACCTGTAAGCTTAAAAATTGCTATTTATTTTACCAGTATAATGTTATGCAACATTGGCGTAACATTCATCTGTCCATTTGTTTTAGCAGAGGTGTTCAAACACTCAGGTAACTCCTCCATTAAAAAATGTACAAATAATATGTTAAGAAATTAAAGTTGAAACATTCAGCATGCAACAGTGTTATGGGGAGTCATATGGTCTGGTCAAGCAGCGCTGGTGGTATATGGCCCTCATTCACTCATACCCCATACTCATATAGAGACCGGGGCCTAAATATCTTTTGCTCCAGTGAAATGGCTAGAAAATGTTGGAACTCCTCAGCCAATCATCCAACATTGGAGAAAAATAGGACAGGTCTCTCGATATCTCTAGTCTTTCAATATGACTGTTGAATGCGCTGAGGCAGATCTGGTCACAAAGAAGAAAGAACATGAAAGATGGTTATGAGCAGGATAAAGGAGAGAAATTAAACTGACAACTGGAGGATCAGAGCGCCTTTAGAGTTGGTGTGTCGCTGGAAAAGAAATGGCCTATGAAATTAATATCTGGGGACGGCATGGTAGCACAGTGGCTAGCACTGTTGCTTCACAGCACCAGGGACCCGGGTTCAATTCCCGACTTGGGTCAATGTCTGTGTGGAGTCTGCACGTTCTCCCGGTGTCTGCATGGGTTTCCTCTAGGTGCTCCAGTTTCCTCCCACAAGTCCTGAAAAACATGCTTGTTGGCTGAATTGGACGTTCTAAATTCTCCCTCAGTGTATCCGAACAGGCGTCAAAGTGAGGCGACTAGGGCATTTTCACAGTAACTTCATTGCAGTGTTAATGTAAGCCTACTTATGACACTAATAAAGATGACATAAAGCTGAACATCGATGCCCACCTGGAATGGGAATTAAAGCGAGATGGTTTATGTTGTGGACCAGGATTAAACCAATATTAAATGAGAAAGAACTAAGCAGTACAGAGACGGATTGAACAAAAATATATAAAAATCTAGGAGGATTTGGAAGATTATATTCATTTGTGTTCCAAGACAATGCATTCAGATGAATAATTTACAACATTTTTACTTGAACAGGGAATGCATGACATTTTACAGGGCACAGTTTGATTAAATGGATTAGACAGTTTCTAAATGAAGCTGATCCTTGCCCACACAAGTTATTGTCATTTTGATGCACATAAACCATATTCTTTGTGCAAAATTCTGAGCTGACCTTTTGGACTGAGTTCTGTTACGTGAATTTGCAAGTCTGTCTACCCATTAAGTCAAAGGAAAGGTGGGCTAATCGTTTGTTTTATGGTAAATTCCAGCATCTTCTGAGCCTTGATTTTCCAAATCAGTGGAAGGAAAGGAGCTGGCTTTCCTCTCCCAAAATAAAATCTGTAAAACATTTTAAACACAAGTGTAGAAATTACTGTATAAACTGACGGAAGAATACGCTGGAGAATGATGTTCCACATTAACCCACTTATTTATTTGGGTTAAAATAATGGAGCAAGGATTGGCATACAAAGGCGTAGAATTTCTGGTTCCCGCCTGCCACGAGAATTGTCACGGGCGGGATGGACAATTTGACGGACCATTGAAAGATCCTTGGATCTCAGGTGGGAATTTCTGGTCTCAGTGCAGGTGGGACCAGTATATCCCAAAGACCCAAAACATTTGTGTATTACTCTCACCGCAGTTGGCCTCTAAGCAAATTAATTTTATTGTGTCAAGAGTTGTCATTAAATTTAGGTTCTGTGTCCTGTCCATCCACTGCTTAATCAACATTTTGGAGATTGTTTTTGGCTCACGCAGCAGAATCACACCCTTCACTTCCCACTTTATTCTCCGCCCTGGCCGCTGTCACAGATTGAACAAGACTTTTGACAACCTTTGTTTCCTCTTCAATCCCAAGCTGAGCTTTTCCATCTACTCTCCACTAAACCTGAGGCCATCTGCTCTCACCAATTCCCATAATAACATTTTTGCCTCTTCACAGAATCACAGAATCGTTACGATGCAGAAGGAGGCCATTCGGCCCATTGTGTCTGCATCCCGGTTCTCCAAATGAACATCATGACTTTATGCCATTCCCCGTACCCTTGCACATTCAAGTGATCATTAGTGCTCTCTTGAATGCCTCAATTAAACCTGCCACTTCCAGGCAGTGCGTTCCAGACTTGAACCACTCGCTGTGTGAAAGATTTTGTTCTCACATCGCATTTTCTTCCCTTCCAAATCACTTCAAATCTGTGCCCTCTCACTCTTATTCCATAAGACCATAAGACACAGGAGTAGGATTAGGCCACTTGGCCCATCGATCTGCTCCGCCATTCAATCATGGCTGATATTTTCTCATCCCAGTAGTCTTGGTCCTTTTACGAGCGGGAACAGTTTCTTTCTATCGATTGTGGCCGGCCCCTCATGACATTGAACTTCTCTATAAATCTCCTCTCAGCCTTCTTCGCTCCGAGGAGAACAGTCACAACCTCTCCAATCTATCCTCAGAATTGAAGTTTTTCTCATCCTTGGAACCATTCCTGTAAACCTCTTCTGCACTCTCTTCAATGTGTTCACCTCCTTCCTATAGTGTGGCATCCAGAACCATATTCCAGCTGAGGTCTAGCTAGCATCTTGTATAAGTTCAGCATAACCTCCTTGCTATTGTACTGCTCTCTCCACCTGTCCTGCCATTTTCAATGATCCATGCACATATACTGCCAGGTCCCTTTGCTCCTGCACCCTCTTAAGGATTTTACCCTTTATTTTATATTGTCTTTCCATGTTCTTCGTACCACATGCTTCTCTGCATTCAACTTCATCTGCTACCACCTGCCCACTCCACCACCTCTTCTGTTAGGGCAGCACGGTAGCATTGTGGATAGCACAATTGCTTCACAGCTCCAGGGTCCCAGGTTCGATTCCGGCTTGGGCCACTGTCTGTGCGGAGTCTGCACATTCTCCCCGTGTGTGCGTGGGTTTCCTCCGGGTGCTCCGGTTTCCTCCCACAGTCCAAAGATGTGCAGGTTAGGTGGATTGGCCATGATAAATTGCCCTTATGTCCAGAATTGCCCTTAGTGTTGGGTGGGGTTACTGGGTTATGGGGATTGGGTGGAAGTGTTGACCTTGGGTAGGGAGCTCTTTCCAAGGGCCGGTGCAGACTCGATGGGCCAAATGACCTCCTTCTGCACTGTAAATTCTGTGTATGTCCTTTTGAAGCTCTAAACTGTTTCTTTCACAGTTTACAATACTTCCAAGTTTCATATCATCAGCAAACTTTGAGTTGCTCCGTCCACACCAAGATCTAGATGATTAACATATATCAGGAAAAAGCAGGGGCCTAATACCTGGGGAACACCACTACAAACCTTCCATTGACCATTACTCTCTGCTTCCTATTATTCAGTCAATGTTGTATCCATTTTGCTAATGTCCCATTTTTCCATGAGCTATAACCTTTCTCACAAGTCTGTTGTGCGGCACTGTATTGAAAGCCTTCTGAAAGTCCAAGTACCCAACATCAGCAGCATTACTCTCATCGACCTTTCTATTAACTCGTCAAAAAAAAACCAGCAGGTTAGTTAACAATGATTTACCCTTTGGGAATCCATGCTGGCTCTTCCTAATCAACCCACATTTTTCCATGTGACTACTAATTCTCTCCCAGATAATTGTATCCAGAAACTCACGCACTACTGATGTTAAACAGATTGTCCTCTAATTGTCGGGGCTGTCTTTACAGCTTTTTAAACAAGGCGTAACATTTGCAATCCTTCAGTCCTCTGGAGAATTGCAAATGATACCCCTATCTCAGTGGCTCTGCCGCCGAAACCCTTGTCCATGTTGTTCCCACCTCTAGATTCCACTATTCCAATGTTCCGCTGGTTGGCCACTAATTCTCCGCATTTTGTAAACCCCCAGTTCACTCAAACCTCTCGTTACCCATATTCCATTCACACTACTAGCCTATCACCTTTATCCTTGCTGACTATAACTGGAACAGTTTATAGATTTAAATCATAACATTGTTCCGAGTTGCTGTGATTGTTCAGTATTCTCCTTCTGTTTGTGCATAAGTGAATGTTAATGTATGTTTGACTATCTTTCATGTCTTATTTGATGCCACTGGTATTTTATCTTATGAGTCTCACTTATTTGATGTTTGGTTCTATTACTCATGTTTCTTTGATGACTTCCTTTCAATGGCTCATTTCAGGAGGTTTTTTTCCCCCTCCTATTGTGTCCCGTTATGTCACACCTGACCTTTCTTCTTCTCAGGTTATTTGAAGATGAAATAGGTCTTCTTGTCGCCTCATTGTATTTAACTCAACTCCCAATGGGAGTGATTTAGACTGATTTGCTTGAGTTGTCTCATATTTTCTTCTTTCATGCTGAACAACTCTCAAATTGCCTCCAGGCTGTGAACCAGCAGTTAGGATGTGACGGGTATTGTTAAATAAATTTTTGACTCAGTTTATAATAAAAACTTCCCTCATCCTCCTTCTCTGAAACCATTTATTTTCCCTCCCAAACAGAGCTTTTATTGAACCTGCAGACTCCTGCAATTGAATGTTTTCCGAATAGGAAACTCGCGGTTGCTTTGTTGATTGTGCAGTGTGCTGACCATAACATCTCCTCATGCTAGGTAGGTATTACCAATTGGGAAACTGTTTGTGTTATTTATGGTATTTTCAGTGATTCCTGACCAGCAGCCTTGCAGCCGAACAGGGGGCACTTTAAGAGAATGGTGACCTGATGTCGTCGGAGAGGACCATCGGCAGTTTGTGCGGGTTAATGGGCAGTGTAACATCACCACCTGTAGTATTGACATCTTGTGAATGAAGCTCTCGGTTTTTTTGAGATTGGGCGGCCTCCAACAGTAAATCCTGCGAACGCCACACAAAAAAACTGGCGACGGGGAAGACAGACAACGTTTGCAGCCAAGTGAAGGAAACACAGAAGAAAGAAAAAGGAATCAAACAACGGCTGAAGCCACCCGGAGGGGCAAAAAGAAAATACCAAAAATTTGTGATGTGTTATATTTTCTGGGATAACACAGGCTGCAACTGGATACAGCTTTAACCAAAAGATACTCCAGATCTTGAAGTTAGTTCAATCTGATTTATTGAACCAGTAGCACAGTTAACACAGTTCTCTATGAGTTCGACTCTGCTAACCTAAGTGTGGTTACTCTGTCTGACTGAACCAGACTAGCTCTGAGCCACGTGCTGGAGGTGTGATACTGTACATACACCCTGGCTCACTCTGTAGATGTTCATCAGTGGAAAGAGGCAGAGTGTGAGTGACTCGTGCCTTTTATCATGAGATACCACCCCTGAGTGTCCTGCCTGCTCATTGGTCATGTCCTGTTCTCTGTGCTCATTAGCTGCCTGTCTGGATATCATTATCTGCATGTCTGTATATCATGACAATTCGGACAAAATAACTTTGGAGAGAAGTTTGTCATAGGCTCTGCCCAAACTGAACTCGGCAGCCATGAGTAGCAATTACTCTGTGTTGTATTTTTAGATGAACAGTACACAATAAATCTGGTTTGTTGAAGCATGTGGGTTTAATGCAAGATCAACAGAATTTTATTGAATAGATTTTCACTGTACAAGGTTTGGCATGAGACTCCCAAATGCCTGTGAAGTTGCCAATGATGTCACACATGTCACGTGACTCAGTTTTTAAAGAGACATTGCACACAGCGACAATAACCCACATATACAATACTCTGCAACAACAACAATTTGGGCAGCACGGTAGCATTGTGGATAGCACAATTGCTTCACAGCTCCAGGGTCCCAGGTTCGATTCCGGCTTGGGCCACTGTCTGTGCGGAGTCTGCACATTCTCCCCGTGTGTGTGTGGGTTTCCTCCGGGTGCTCCGGTTTCCTCCCACAGTCCAAAGATGTGCAGGTTAGGTGGATTGGCCATGATAAATTTCCCTTAGTGTCCAAAATTGCCCTTAGTGTTGGGTGGGGTGACTGGGTTATGGGGATAGGGTGGAGGTGTTGACCTTGGGTAGGGTGCTCTTTCCAAGAGCCGGTGCAGACTCGATGGGCCGAATGGCCTCCTTCTGCACTGTAAATTCTATGATAATCTATGAAATTTAGAGCTGGGTGTGTACCAAAACACAAAGAAAAACAAGCTGAACTTGAGTTGTGTCTTGTTTGTGAGAAAAGAAACAAAGTAGTGCTAAAATATGATGCATATTGTACACACACACACGTCCTTCCATCGAGAAAAACTGGGAGTTTTGGCACCTTGGGACCATTTGATGGGAATACAGAGTGATGGAGCTCTTACTTAGCAATAATCTACTCACTGATGCTCAGTTTGGTACCGCCGGGGTCACTCAGCTCCTGACATCATTACAACATAGACAAAAGGGCTGAACTCCAGAGGTTGGGTGAGCGTGACTGCCCTCGAAATCAGGGCAGTATTTGAACGAGTATGGTTTCAAAGAGCCCTAGATAAACTGGGGTCAATGGAAATCAGAGGGAAAATTCTCCACTGGTTGGAGTCACACCATGCTTAAAGAAGATGATTGTGAGAGTTGGAGGTCAGTCGTCTTAGTCCCGGGAGATCACTGCAGGAGTTCCTCAGAGTAGTATCCTAGGCCCAACCATCTTCAGCTGCTTCATCTATGACTTTCCTTCCAACATAAGGTCAGATGTGGGGATGTTCGCTGATGATTGCACAATGTGCAGCACCATTCATGACTCCTCAGACACTGAAGCAGTCCACATGCAAATGCAGCAAGATTTGGCCAACATCCAGGCCTGGGCTGACAAGTGGCATGAAACATTTGCACCACACAAGTGCCAGGCAATGACCAACTCCAATAAGAGAAAATCAAAACATCACCTCTTGACATTCAAGGAGGATAAATATGGCAAATTTCGAGAAGCTTGGATGACGAGAGATATTGTAGGCCTCATCGAAAAGAAAAAGGAGGCATTTGTCAGTGCTAGAAGGCTGTGAACAGACAAAGCCTGTGTGGAATATAAGGAAAGTAGGAAGGGACAATAAGCAAGGCATCAGGAGAGCTAAAAGGGGTCACGAAAAGTCATTGACAAATAGGGTTAAGGAAAATCCCAAGGCTTTTTACACGTCCATAAAAAGCAAGAGGGTAGCCAGGAAAAGAGTTCGCCCACTGAAGGACAGGGGAAGGAATCTATGTGTGGAGCCAGTGAAAATGGGCGGAGTACTAAATGAATACTTTGCATCAGTATTCACCAAAGAGAAGGAATTGGTGGATGTTGAGTCTGGAGAAGAGTGTGTAGATAGCCTGGGTCACATTGAGGTCCAAAAAGAAGAGGTGTTGGGCGTCTTGAAAAATATTAAGGTGGCTAAGTCCCCAGGGCCTGATGGGATCTACCCCAGAATACTGAAGGAGGCTAGAGAGGAAATTGCTGAGGCCTTGACAGAAATTTTTGGACCCTCCCTGTCTTCAGGTGATGTCCCGGAGGACTGGAGAATAGCCAATGTTGTTACTTTGTTTACTAAGGGTAGCAAGGGTAATCCAGGGAACTACAGGCCGGTGAGCCTTATATCAGTGGTAGGGAAATTACTGGAGAGAATTCTTTGAGACAGGATTAACTCCCATTTGGAAGCAAGTAGATGTATTAGCGAGAGGCAGCATGGTTTTGTGAAGGGGAGGTCACGTCTCACTAAGTTGATAGAGTTTTTCGAGGAGATCACAAAGATGATTGATGCAGGTAGGACAATGGATGTTGTCCACATGGACTTCAGTAAAGCCTTTGACAAGGTCCCTCATGGCAGACTGATACAAAAGGTGAAGTCACACAGGATCAGAGGTGAACTGGCAAGATGGATACAGAACTGGTTAGGTCATAGAAGACAGAGAGTAGCAATGGAAGTGTGCTTTTCTGATTGGAGGGCTGTGACTAGTGGTGTTCCGCAGGGATCAGTGCTGGGACCTCTGCTGTTCGTAGTATATTTCAATAATTTTGAAGAAAATGTAACTGGTCTGATTAGTAAGTTTGCGGACGACACAAAGGTTGGTGGAATTGCGGATAGCGATGAGGACTGTCAGAGGATACAGCAGGATTTAGATTGGAGACTTGGGTGGAGAGATGGTAGATGGAGATTAATCCGGACAAATGTGAGGTAATGCATTTTGGAAGCTCTTATAGGTAGGGAATATACAGTGAATGGTAGAACCCTCAAGAGTATTCAAAGTCAGAGAGATCTAGGTATACATGTCCACAGGTCACTGAAAAGGGCAACACAGGTGGAGAAGGTAGTCAAGAAGACATACGGCATACTTGCCTTCATTGGCCGGTGCATTGAGTATAAAAATTGGCAAGTCATGTTGCAGCTGTATAGAACCTTAGTTAGGCCACACTTGGAGTATAGTGTTCAATTCTGGTCACCACACTACCAGAAGGATGCGGAGGCTTCAAAGAGGGTCCAGAAGAAATTTATCAGGATGTTGCCTGATATGGAGGGCATTAGCTATGAGGAGAGATTGAATAAACTTGCTTTGTTCTCACTGGAACAACGGAGGTTGAGAGGTGACCTGATAGAGGTCTACAAAATAATGAGGAGCATAGACATGGTGGATAGTCAGAGACTTCTTCCCAGCGTAGAGGGTTCAATTACTAGGGTCATAGGTTTAAGGTGCGAGGAGCAAGGTTTAGAGGAGATGTACGAGGCAAGTTTTTTTACACACAGGGTGCCTGGAACTCGCTGCCGGAGGAGGTGGTGGAAGCAGGGACGATAGTGACTTATAAAGGGCATCTTGACAAATACATGAATAGGATAGGAATAGAGGGATACGGACCCAGGAAGTGTAGAAGATTGTAGTTTAGACAGACAGCATGGTCAGCGCAGGCTTGGAGGGCCGAAGGACCTGTTCCTGTGCTGTACTTTTCTTTGTTCTTTGCTCAATGGAATTACCTTCACTGAATCCCCCACTAACAACATCCTGGGGGTTACCATTGACCATAAACTGAATTGGACCAGACATATAAATACTATGGCTACAGGAGCAGGTCAGAGGCTAGGAATCCTGCCGCAAGTAACTCACCTATGACTCCCCAAAACCTGTTCATCACCTGCAAGGTACAAATCAGGACTGTGATGGAATGCTCTCCACTTGCCTGGATGAGTGCAGCTCCAACAACACACAAGAAGCTCGACACCATTCAGCACAAAGCAGCCTGCCTGATTGGCACCTCTTCCACAAACACTCCCTTCACCACTGACTCATAGTAGCAGCAATGTGTACCATCTACAAGATGCACTGCAAGAACTCACCAAGGCTCTTTAGGCAGCACCTTCCAAACCCACGACCACTATCTAGAAAGGCAAGGGTAGCAGATATGTGCGAACACCACGCCCTGAAAATTCCTCTCCAAGTCATTCACCATCCTGACTTGGAAATATATCATCGATCTTTCACTATTGCTGTGTCAAAATCCTGGAACTCCCTCTCTAATAGTACAGTGGGTGTACCTACAACACATGGACTGCAGCGGTTCAAGAAGGCAGCTCATGACCACCTTCTCAAGGGCAATTAGGGATGGGCAACAAATTCTGGCCTGGCCAGCGAAGCCCACATCCCGTAAAAATACAGAACAATTTGACTATTTTGTTCAAGCTAAGATAGCAGCAGATATAAAGGTCACAACATTCCTGAGCATAATGTGATGGGGGAAAATATTTAACTTACTTTGGAGTCTGGTAGAGCTGGAAAAGCCAAGTAAAATAACATACAAAGAAATAGTGGATATTTTGCTGGGCCACTATCTACCAAAACCTCCAGCATGGCAGGAAGGTTCAGGTTTCATAAGCAAAACCAAGAAGGTTACACAGCTTGTAGGTGCACTTAAATGTTTGGCTGAACACTGCGAATTCGGGGATGTATTGAACAATACCATCTGAGATAGACTAGTCTGTGGGGTTGAGGAGCAAGGCAATTAAAATGTGATTGTTAAAGCAACCTGACTTTAAAGAAAGCCTTAGAAGTTGCAGTATCGATGGAATTAACGGTCAACAATTTGAGCTCAAACACGAAACATTCACAAGATGCTGGCTGAAACTGCAACAGAAATGTTGGGCGTGACATACTGGCCTCGTCGCACCTAACTTGCTGACACGACAAGGCTATTGAGTCTCACATGAAGCCTCTCACGGCATTCGCGAGGCTTGAGACGTCTCAAGAGATTCAACTGAACATTGCGAGATGCACGATTTGGATCTCGCTCGAGCTGGGCGAGATTCGGTTCACCATATGGCTCATTGAAATATGCCTGTGCTGGATTCTCCCGGCACCCGTGAACTAATGGCCTTCCAGCGAGGCCTTGGCCAGGCGCCATTTAGTACTGGTCCAAACAAACGTGGACCAGGTGTAATGGCACTTGGGATTGGGGGGGTTTGGAAGTCATTGGAGACTCCTGGCAGGGTGGAACCCTGGCTCTCCCTCTGGCACCCAGGCACCTTGGCTCTGCTAGCCAACACTGCCAGGGTGCCCAGGTGGCACTGTTAGGCTGGCAGGGCAGTGCTAGGGTTCCAGGGTGGCAGTGCCATGAAACACAGGTGCCATGGTGGCACTGCCAAGTTCCGGGTGCTAAGTGGGGTCATGCCCATGAAAAGGGAGGTTATGAAGGGTGGGGTGGGCAAAGGGGTTTCATAAAGGTTGATGGAGTGAAGGGTGGGGTCCTGAAAGGGGGGGCCTAAAAGGGGGACTGGGGAGCCCTGAAAAGGGGGGCCCTCTATGACCCCATAGCAGGATTTCATCACTTGTGCAGGGCATGGGGCAAAGCCCATGTGTGCATGAGATGACACTGCCCATGAGCGGAGGATGTGGGGGGACACCCAATCTCACATGGAGAATGGGCACCCTTTCAAAATTGCTGCCCGATCTCTGAGGAGCTGGTCTGGCAGCGGAGTTCAGCTCCCCAGCATGAAACTTTTCTAAGGGCAAGAGTTAACTAAAAGGGAACAATGTCCCATAGCGAGCTTGTGTAGCTGCGTGTTTCCCAGTACTCACTATAAAATGGGGCTTGCGTTAGATAGGGGGACTCAGCGGGGAATTTATGTGCACTGAACAGCTCCACTCACCGGGATTCCTCAGTGTAGCAAGAGATCGGGATGTCAATCACTGGAGCCCTCGACACAACCCCCACCCGACCAAGCCCCAACGCACTATGGGAGGGTTTCCGGGTCCTACCCAACACCCAAGCAGGGCATTGCTGCCCAATCACCGCTGAACACAAAATGCCAGCTTGACACCTTGGCAATGCCAACCTGGCACCCTAGGAGTGCCTCTTCCAGATGACAGTGCCATCACGCTACCTTGGCAGTGCCAGGTTGGCACCCAGGTGGCATCAACAGTGCAGGGGTACCACCCTGCCCAAAGCTGCATGCATCTGGGGGTCTCGGAGACCCCCACACGTGCTGTTCTGTCTGGTCCCCGTTTGTGAAGACCAGTACTGAACAGCGCTCACCCGAGGTCTCCAAGGCGAAGGAGATAGATCCCAAAACCTCGGATACCTCGGGAATCTGCACATTAAAGTGAGACTAGCTGTTTTGCTTTAATATGACGATTTGCTGAAACGTGATCCCGCATAAATTTTGCGAGGCATTGTGAGCCGGGTAGATCCTGGAAGCGGAGTCTATCGGCCAAGCTGCGCATGACATGCTGCTTTTTAGGTGCAACTTGGCCATACAATCACGCTCTAAGAGTGGGTTTGCCCGGGGAGAAACTCCTCAAGGCAAAAAGATGATGACGTTTGGTTGAATTGTGGGGCGAAGTTCTCCCGCCAGCTGGCGCAGAAATGACATCTCCGGGCGGCGCATGCGCGGGAGCGTCAGCGGCCGCTGACAGTTTCCCACGCATGCGCAGTGGAGGGAGTCTCTTCCACCTCCGCCATGGCGGAGACCGTGGCGGAGGCGGAAGGGAAAGAGTGCCCCACGGCACAGGCCCGCCCGCGAATCGGTGGGCCCCGATCGCGGGCCAGGCCACCGTGGGGGCACCCCCCGGGGCCAGATCGCCCCGTGCCCCCCCCAGGACCCCGGAGCCCGCCCACGCCGCCTTGTCCCGCCGTTCAAAAGGTGGTTTAATCCACGCCGGCGGGACAGGCAATTTATCGGCGGGACTTCGGCCATCCAGCCCGGAGAATCGCGCGGGGGGGGGCCCACCAACCGGCGCGCCGCGATTCCCGTCCCCGCCGAATCTCCGGTGCCGGCGACTTCAGCAACCGGCGGGGGCGGGATTCATGCCAGCCCCCGGCGATTCTCCGACCCGGTGGGGGGTCGGAGAATGACGCCCGTGATGTGGATCTCACCCACAAAGTCAACGAGAAACACCTCGCCAAACGCATCCAGAAAGACATGACCCCATATCCAATGGCCTCCTGTCATTTATTGGCCTCCCCAGCAAGTGGTCACGCTGGCGCCGATTAGTCCTCCTTTTTAAAACATGACCCTGGTGGAAGGGCTTCTGTGGGGAGCCGTATAGGTGAGTAGCCATCTTTGTTCATGGGGAAAGAGCTCCGGGGGTGCTAGGCTTGCAGTTCCAGTGCTCAGCTGGGGTGGGGCACCCTCGGCTGGTGTGGGGTCCATCCTCTGCGGGGGTGGACCTCCATGGGGGTGGGGGACCGGTGGGGGTGGGGTGGGGGGAGCAACCACATGTGGCTCCATCATGCCAACCCCAGGATAGTGTGTATCCATTCCGGGAGAAAGCCCAGCCCCTGCCTGTCTGCCCCACAGACCACCCATAACCCCCACCAACTGTCGAGGGCTCTGGTCATGTGGCTGAAAGCTATTGCTGATAGGGAAATGACAATCATGGTTAAGAGAGCACTTCATGCAACCCAAGTGGATTCCCGTGGATGGGTGCACAATGTAGCATGTGGGAGTCATTCCTTAGCATCACAATCAGACTGTGCTGCCTGGATCCTGTGCTTGAACACTGTGGGAGACAACACCATGGATGCAGCAACCAACATCCCAACACCCAGGGGATGGGACACAACTCTTGGGACATGCCCATGGCCTGAGGGTGGGTGAGTGCAACGGGGAGAGGACCAGTGCCCGGTCCAGGTGAAGTTATTTTCAGGTGTCTGGGGTACAGGGTCTGTGGTCTATTGAAGGGGGCCTGCTGATGCTTGAGGCAGCGGCCCACTTGCAGGGATCTACCCCAGACCCTGAAGACCCAGCCGCCCATCAAGCCAGGGAGGGACCCAGAGGGGGAAGCCCACAATGGCCCAGGATGTACAGGCATCGATCCCCCCATATCCCATCCTCCCAGAGTATGTGACACATCACTCCAGGGTGCTGAGACTGTGTCGGCACCGTCAGCGGGTCACTGCCGAGGGTGGGGTACTGATGGTAACCCACGAGAGTTGAGTGCCGGTGCTCCTCAATCTCTGCCATAGTCTGACCCCTGCCTGTCTGCTGAATGTTCACTCGTACCCATCAACTGCAGGCGGTGTGCCGGGTGGAGAGATGGACCAAGGTTTCAGAGGGCGGCCCACATTGCAGAAGAAAGTGACAGAGGCGAAATACTGGTTGTGGCGAAGCATTTTTAATGTGTCACATGTGCCCAACAATGGCCCACTCACCCCCCCTCACCGCCTACATACCCCACCGTCCTCCCTCCCCCAGTGCCCTCAGTGATCCTCAACGTACTTAGTGTTCCTTGCTCTACCGCTACATCTTCATGTATTTTCCATCGGATGCACATCGGAGGTGGAGGCTGCTTACCACATCCCGTGGCCTTTGATGCCCCTGGCGGGCATCCTCTAGGGGCTCTGAGGCCAGCGGGTCAGGCACATTTATCCTAGGCACATGCCCAGCCATGCCACCCTATGCCGTGTGCAGACACGAGATGCGGCCTCATCAGAAGGGTGGAACTCGGGAGGGCTGGTGGCCCCCGTCGCCACTCCATGGGACGGGTCTGGGTTGTCACCCAGCGTCTTCTCCTCCTGCCCGGTGCCCATAGGGCGCTGTGGTTCACCTCGTGACGGAGGGGCAGCTGGTTCCAGCCCCGGCTGTCCCTGCATCATGTGGCTCTGCCGTCCCTGGCGGCCCCCCGATATCTTCACCAAGGTGTCAATGCCCTCGGCGATGCTCCTCAGTGATTGGAATAAGCTCCACAGTGCCTCTTGGGGCAAACTCTACAGTGCCTTGGCAATGCCCACTGCGACTGGGACAAGCTCCGCAGTGCCTCGGTCATTCCCGACTGAGAGCGGGTTATGTCCCACAGCACCTCATCAAGGTCGGCCTGGTACTGGGTCACATCCCGCAGCAAGTCTACCAAGGCTCTCAGCCATGGCCATCACCGACTGCGCCACGCCTTGGACACCTTCACTCATGCTTCCGACATTGTGCACCAGGCTCTCCACTGCGGTCACCACCGGTGCTGGCCTCGGTGCCACGATTTTTTGGTGACATCTCCAGCGCGCGTAGCCTGGGACTCCTCCAATCAGCTATGGACCTGCTGGAGTGTCACTGACATCTCCCTCTGAATGTCCTGGCCGCTCCCTAACGCCTCCACCAACTCCAGGATATCATGTTCCATGGGCTCAGCATCTGGATGGGACCCAGCTGGGTCTTGGGATCCTGCAGCCCTCCAACTGTTGCCACTACTGGGACGTCCTGCCTCCACCTGATGTACATTAGCAGCTGTGTGGTGCTCACAAGATTGTGCCCCAGAAGCCTGACCACTAACGTTGCCCACTGAGGTATGTGTCTCTGCGCTGGTGAAGGGTGGGGTGACAGCTGTGACACGTTGATTGTGGCATGAACGGAGCACTCCTCCAAGGTGGTCTCATGGGAGGCAGGGGAGGGGGCCTCCTCGGATGGGCCATTGGCTGGAGGATCTGCGGGGAATGGACATGTGGTCGGTCGGAGGGATGGGCTCAGTCTGACTGGCATTAACGTTTGACAGGACGTCCGGATGAGGACCGGTGGATCCTTACCTCTGCGGCGTGTGCTGACCTCCGCATTGGTGACCACTCTGTCCTCGGCCACCCCCATCACCTCCAGGGGGCGGTCCTCGAAGGTGGTGAGGATTCTTATGTCCGGCACCCCTCCGCCAGACTGGGTCTCTCTCCAGGCGATTGTGGCAGAGCCTCACCTGTGGAGACACACACAGGGCATCGGTAGCTGCACGTGCGGTTCACAGTGGTGAGGGAATGGTGAAGGAAGGCTTTGAGGAGGTTTGAAGGGAGGGTTGAAGGCCACATGGAGAGCTGGAGGGAAAGCAGAAATATCTCGGTGGGGAGCTTTGGTGTCAACACACCCGTGCCGCCCGGTGTAGGTCATTGACCTTCTCACGACACTAGCGGCGAGTCCTCCTAGTCACGCCTTCGGAGCTGTCACTTCATCCCAGGCGGCACTGGCTGCCCTGTGGTTCACCCTCCGAGACCCTGGGAGGAACAGGGCATCCCTCCTGGCCTCCATCACATCTAGGATCCTCCTCAGGTTTGCATTCCCGAATCGTAGGGTCGGTCTTCTCGGCACCATGGCTGCGTGCTGAGTGGGGTTGGCTGGGCAAGTGCTGTTAAAGTGCTGCTCGACCTGGTACGCGGGTGGCAAGCGCGGCGCCAGCGATTCGGCTGGTGAGCCTTCATTTGCGGCGAGAAGCCCGTGGGGCCTCCTGAAGTGGACCAATTAATGTTGAATAGGGTTCACAGCCTTGCTGGCCCAAGTGGCGGGTAGGTCGCAGCAGTTCCCGTTCACTACCACATTTACAAACCTTTCTGGAGAATCGTGCGCTTAGAAATCTATTGGCCGAATTCCGCCCATTGACTCGCACTTGCCATAGCTGTGCGAAAACAGGGCACTCAGCAGCAGCGTCGGCTGGGGGGAGGGGGCGGCAACATTTAAATCAGATCAATTTCAGTCAGGCAGATCTAAAATGAATATGGATCAGGATTCACAAAAGTTCCTGACGATTGTGGCACACAAAGGGTCATTTTGATACAATCGGTTATCATTTGGCATCATTTCAGCTCTGGCATTGTTCTGATGGGCTATGAGCCAAATGTTAAGTGGGCTAAACGGAGTCCAGTGTTACCTGGATGACATGCTGAGAAGAATGAGGAAGAACATCTCCTCAACCTGGATGCACACTCCAGAGATTAGAAGATTATGGATTAAGTGTCCGAAAAGGCAAATGCAAATTTTTCCAATCTTCAATCCAATAGCTGGAACAAGTAATCGATGCCAAGGTACTCCGTGAGTCGCCTTCGAAGGTCAAAGCTATTACCGAGGTACCCGCACTTCAGAATGTTAACCGACTTTAATCGTTCTTAGGCTAACTAAATTAATAACAAAGGTTTGTCCCAAAACCCTTGCATGATCTGCTGTGTCAAAATAAAAAGTGGAACTGAGAGGAACAATATGAGAAAGTGATCATGCAATTCAAGAAGGCACTGCTCAAGACAGAATTCCTGACACATTTTGATCCAAACAGAAAGTAACGTTATGTACAACAATATGTAGACACTGTTCACCACTGCTTCCTACACTAGCTGGTACCACACTGGCCAGCTCTATTCATACACTGCAACTACTAGTGATTGTCCCGTCCCACTCCCCTCATTGGGGGAGGTTATATTCCTCAAGAGTCATGGGGTAGCTAATTGTACCCAGCCAATAGAATCAGAGCATGTTATAACAGTTCCCAAAATATGCCTCCAGGCGAAGAGAAACCAATAGTCTTTGCATCCAGAACATTGGGCTTTCCCAACTTGGGGAGACTTGAACACTACTTTATTGATAGGAAATTCATAAAAGGCCTCAAGTGATTTGCATTTTGGTTCACCTGCAGTGAAGACACCTCTGCTGCATTTCTAGTCTTCGATACAGCATGGGGGCATTTATTGGGAACATTTCAATTCATTGCCAGTATCGAGATTGTTGCCCCCAAACTGACTACCCTCCGGGAGCCCACCTCCACAAAAGCGCACAAGACGAGAACATTTTGTGGACCTGGTTCAATGTGGTTTCATTGAAATTTCCACAACCTCCGACCTCCAATTTGCTGTCATGAGGCTGGAAATATTCGGCGCCTGTGCCTCAAATTTAAAGTTTTCAGCTTTTAATTTGAATTATTGGAACAGGAGTAAACTATTTAGCCCTTTGAGTCTTTTCTGCATTCAAGCAGGTCATGGCCAGTCTGTGAACAAATTCTATACAGCCACCTTTGCCACATATCCCTTAAATTAGACACAGATGCAGGAGTTTCAGTCTTATCTGATGAAATGAAGTGATTTAAACACATCTATCATCCATGGATGACACTGAAAGTCATAAGACAACACCTCGCAAAATTAAAATACAAGGAGCGGGATTCTCCGACCCCACACCGGGTCAGAGAATCGCCGGGGGCTGGCGTGAAACCCGCCCCCACTGTGCCCCGAAGTCTCCGCCACCAGAGATTTGGCGGGGGCGGGAATCGCGCCGGTCGGCGGGGGCGGGAATCGCACCGCGCCGGTCGGCGGGCCCACCCCTGCCGACTCACCGGCCCGCAATGGGCCGAAGTCCCGCTGCTGGAATGCCTGTCCCGCCAGCGTGGATTAAACCACCTTTTGAATGGCGGGACAAGGCGGCGCGGGCGGGCTCCAGGGTCCTGGGGGGGGGGCGCGGGGCGATCTGGCCCCGGGGGGTGCCCCCACGGTGGCCTGGCCGGCGATCGGGGCCCACCAATCCGCGGGCGGGCCTGTGCCGTGGGGGCACTCTTTTTCTTCCGCCTTCGCCATGGTCTTCACTATGGCAGAGGCGGAAGAGACCCCCTCCCCTGCGCATGCGCGGTGGTGACGTCAGCAGCCGCTGATGCTCCCGCGCATGCGCTGACCCACGTCACCCGGCGAAGACCTTTCGGCCCCGGCTGGCGTGGCGCCAAAGGCCTATCCCGCCATTCGGTGGAGCGCAAACCACTCCGGCGCGGGCCTAGCCCCTCAAGGTGAGGGCCTGGCCCCTAAAGGTGTGGAGACTTCCGCACCTTTGGGGCGGCCCGACGCCGGAGTGGTTCCCGCCACTCCATACGCCAGAATCCTCCGCCCCGCCGGGTAGGGGAGAATCCCGCCCAAGGATAGAGATATCATTGAACATCTGTATGTCACATAAAACTAAAACTCATAGCTAATAAACACGAAGGTATGCTTACATTTGAAACTGATCCACAAAGTTCATTAAGCTATTGACGAGCAGTGCAGTCACCTATTCAGGAATTAACTTCCAAAGTTATTTATAGGCTTGGGAAACCAAAGACCAAACATCACGTTATCCTAAGAACTGACACTAAAACCAAATTGCCTCTTCGCACCAAGGAAGGTCCCTCACTCACTCTCGGACAAAGTAAAGGGTGAAGTTGAGAATGTGCCACAGCAGGAGGATTTCTCCAGTAAACACACGATAGAGTGGTGTTATAGAATGGTCATGGTTCCAAAGCCAAATGGCTCAATTAGAATATGCATGGGCTCGACTCAACAAAACATATCAATGGAATGTGAAATCCACCCAATGGCTTCAGTGGATGAACGTCTTGCCAAACTAGCTACAAGTAGGTACAGGGGTTGGATGTTGGCAGTTGCCTCTGGACAAAGAATCTTGACTGCTGGCCACTTTTAGAACACCATTTGGTCATTATTGCTCCAACAGATGTCAAATTTGAATTGTGTCTACACCAGAAATATTCCAGAAAATGGTGTCTCAGACCCTAGAAGGCATGGAAGGTATAATTTGACATATGGACAACATTCTCACACATGACTCCATGAAGGAAGAGCAGAACCATAGAATGAGGGCAGTCCTGAAAGCTTTACAGGATTCAGGTTTGATATTGAATGAAAAATGTGAATTTCGAAAGCTGATAATTGCATTTTTTTTAGGGTGCATCATGCAAGCCTCGGGGAATAACAGCTGATCCACTGAAACAAAAGGCGATTGGAGAGTGTCCACAACCCAGAAACATCACAGGGCTGCAGAGATTTCTACGGATTGACAGCCAGGTATGTAAGTTCCAACCAAAATTGGCAGAAACCAGTGAGATGTTCAGGTAGCCGCTAAGCAATGTCAACAGTGGATTATAATGTGACCAGGGGAAAGCTGTTGAGAAGATCAAAAATCTTCCAATTTCTCCTGAAAGTTTGAGGCACTATGATTCAGAATTGCTGACCACAGTAGCAGCAGATGCATCCACTACTGGCCATGATGTAATTTTATATCAAGTAGAAAGGGATGGTAAAAATAGACCAGTTTATTATGCCCCAACATCATTCACATCTATAGAAAAAAGGTATGTTACAACTGAGAAGGAAGCATTGGCAACAATAGAGGCATGTGAGTAGTTCTCAGACCACGTAATGGGATTTTGGTTGAAAATGAAAACGATTAGTTACTCTTCTGAGCCTGAGGAGATTGTGAACATGGTGCCGGGAATTCAATACTTAAGACTGAGACTAATGAGGTATGAGTCAGTAACTGAGTACATTCAAGGGAAGTACCAGATGATAACAGATTCATTGTCAAGGATACCAATGGAATGAATCAAAGTGGAATATTTAGATTTCATCGTGTAGGTGGAAAGAAAGCCAATCAAACTTGGGCTTACTATTTAGATCTAGGAGTTAAGGAGCAAGAAACAAGAAAAGCTCTACAGCCACTCAGGATTAGGACTCTCATATTGAACATTAAGAAGTCTTACAACACCAGGTTATATTGAATGAAGAGAGAGTGCAGAATGTACTCGATCCCAGAAAGAGATCAGGACAAAATCAAGGGGATTGGTCAAGGCACCTCAGAGACTAGCCATGTGAAGTCTGAGACTTTGGGGGCAGATGTAGGAGGATGTATATCGTTGGAATAAAGACTTGGGGATGTCGCAGATAAAGGGTTAACATCAGAAGCACCTAATGCTGATGTAATGATGATATAATGCCACATGAGAAAGTATCAGCGATCTGGATGGAGGAGAAGTCCAATGATTTTAATAAACTACAGTTTGGATAGCTTCCTAACGGAAAGTGGACAGAGTTTGAAGAACACAGGACAAAACAGACCTCACATTTCCTTATGTTGAAATACATTTGCCACAGTTTTGCTCATTCACTTAATCGATCGATAGCTTATTGATAATTTTGTCCTTCCATCTATACTGCATATCTTGGTGTCATCGGTGAATTTGGATATGTGGCTTTCTATCTCAGGATCTTTAAGGTTTGAAGAGAGAAAGGGCAGGTTAATAGTTGTGGGATGGACTCTTCATCTGCACTTGAAAACAGGAGAAAATAGAATGACACAAAGGGGATGAAGAACACCCGGTGCGACTCTGGTAACCCAGCCTGTAAAAGCACTTAATTACTTTAATAGCTGCGGAGATAAAAAGGGAAAGCTGAAGTAGCAGAAACCTGATATCAAAGAGAAGCTGATGAAAATTCATAGCACATCACTCCCTTGTTCAACGTCAAAGAGAAAAATCAAGTTAGCACTTTTATGATTAATAGCTGATGGATAGATTTTTGAAAAAGCTCCAAAGAGGTCAAGTAATTCTAAATGGTGTACTATGATAATCTCAAACAATGACTGGGGGCGGCACAGTAGCAAGTACTGTTGCTTCACAGCGTCGGGGTCCCAGTTTTGATTCCTGGCTTGTGTCACTGTCTGTGCGGTGTCTGCACGTTCTCCGTGTGTCTGCGTGGGTTTCCTCTGGGTGCACCGGTTTCCTCTCACAAGTCCCAAAAGATGTGCTGTGAGGTAATTTGGACATTCTGAATTCTCCCTCTGTGTACCCGAACAGACGTCTTAATATGGCGACTTGGGGCTTTTCACAGTAACATCATTGCAGTGTTCATGTAAGCCTATTTGTGACAATAAAGATTATTATTATGTAAGGGTTGCAGAGGTTCAGAGCAAGTCCTAAGTCATCTCAGCCCTCATGTACCCCTTCATCTTTCAACAGATGATCCTGCCTAATGATCGTAGAATCTGAATGATGTCTGTGCTCCAAGAAGTGCAAGCCACGCCAACAAGTATATCCCACCATCAACTTCTGGACTAACTAGAAAACAAAGAGCATGCATTGAAATCCACCTTTCCAAACCCCCATGATGCCCAAAATTGTTTTACAACCAATTAAGTACTGATGAGGTGTGGCCACTGTTTGATGTAGGAAACAGCATCAATTTGCACAAAGCAAGGTCCCGTAAATAACAATGGGACTAATGACCAGTAAATCTGTTGAGTAATATTGGTGGAGAGATAATTATTCCCTGGAATGAAAAATAATTCCTCTTCCCTTCATACAGTAGATTCATGGCACCTGAGAGAGCAAATGGGTTTAATGTCTCACCTGAGAGATGGCACCGCCAGCAAGGTGGCACTCCCTGGGTGCTGGGCTGAAATGTCAACCTGGATTATGTCAGCAGAGTTTTTACTTACAACCATCTGCCCCTGGAGTAAGAGTGCTACCAAGATGAACATTTCTTTTTAAAATTGAGAAGTCAATGGTATAGATCATCACCCAAGGTTCAAAATTTGGGGTGAAAAGTATTAGTTGCATATCGATCGGAATTATTAAAATGGCTGCCCAATCCACAAAGCTATGCACTGAAGTGCTAAAAAACAAGAATTCACCCCTCAAAAGGCGTCAAAAATGAATCATCAGGGTAAATCTCGACCTGCCATACGCCCATGTGCAGAGCTCTGCAGAATGAGACCACAAACATAAAGGTTTTCCCGTTGAGACACTGGTTTGAAATCACTGCAGGGAACTGCATCACCCTGGGCTCTAGTATTAATGTAAGAGATAGCGCTATGAATCTAATGTCATTACAGGATGAATTTAGAAAGGCAGGAAACCATGTGAAACACGCAAAGGGCAAGCAAGGAAAATTCACTGGAAGCAATGAGCATAGTAGCAACGAACAGACATGTAGCCAAAATCAAAGCAAAATACTGCAGATGCTTGAAATCAGAGAGAAAAACGCAGCAGGTTTGTCAGCATCTGTGGCGAGAGCAACACAGTTAACGTTTTGAGTCCGTATGACTCTTCTCTGCAGACTGGAAATGTTGGGCTGGATTCTCCATTTGGGAGGCTATGTTCTCCTGCCGGAGCTGAACGGCAATAGTTTTACGATCCCCCTGTGGTCGTAAAGCAGGACATCAATCAGGACTTACTCAGGGTAGTGTCCAAGGCCCAACCATCTTCAGCTGCTCCATCAATGACCTGCCTTCTATCATAAGGTCAGAAGTGGGGATGTTTGCGGATGACTGCACAATGTTCAGCACCATTTGCGACTCCTCAGATAATGAAGCAGTCTGTGTCCAAATGCAGCAAGACTTGGGCAATATCCAGGCTTGGGCTGACAAGTGGCAAGTTACATTCGCGCCACACAAGTGCCAGGCAACGACCACCTCCTATAAGAGAGGATCTAACCATTGCCCCTTGGCATTCAATGGCATTACCATCGCTGATTCCCCCCACAATCAACATCCTGGGGGTTACCATTAATCAGAAACTGAACTGGGCTAGCCACATTAATACTGTGGTTACCAGGGCAGGTCAAAGGCTAGGAATCCTACGGCAAGTAACTCAGCTCCTGACCCCCCAAAGCCTGTTCACCATCTACAAGGCACAAGTCAGGAGTGCAATGGAATACTCTCCACTTGCCTGGATGAGTGCAGCTCCAACAGCACTCAAGAAGCTCGATGCCATCCAGGACAAAGCAGCCCGCTTGATTGCTCCTCCTTCCACAAACATTCAAACTCTCCACCACCGATGAACAATGGCAGCTGTGTGTACCATCTACAGCACTGCAGCAACTCATCAAGGTTCCTTAGACAGCAAGTTCCAAACCCATGACCACTACCATCTAGAAGGACAAGAGCAGCAGATACCAGGAACCCCACCACCTGGAGGTTCCCCTCCAAGTCACTCACCACCCTGACTTGGAAATATATCACTATTCCTTCACTGTAGCAGGGGCAAAATGCTGGAACACCCTCCATAACAGCACAGTGGGTGTATCTGCACCTGAAGGACTGCAGTGGTTCAAGAAGGCAACTCATCACCACCTTCTGAAGGGCAACTAGGGATGTGCAATAAACGCTGGCCCAACCAGTGACGCCAACATCCCGTAAATTATTCTTTTTTAAAAATGCCATATTCCATGCTAGGTAAATTTATGCATGGTGTGGAATACGAGAGAATGTCCGGGTGAATCATGATATCTGGCCGGCATCTTGAGCAGGCGGCCCGATAGCGGAGTACTGCGGCCAGCAACCCCCCCACCACTGCAAAGCGGCCACAACAACCCCCACCACTGTAGATTGGCCACCACCTCCCCCCAACTGTAAATCGGCCATGATACTACCCCGCATCCCAAATCGGTCACGACAACCCCCCCTCCCCTGCACCGCACAGCAGCCCCCCACTCCCGGATTGATTGTGTGCCCCCCTACCCCCACGTACGGGTGACATGACCCACCCTTCCCATGGACCCCTGTAAGAGGTGGACCCCCACGTGGATCCCTGTAATAGGGGGACCCCCACAGGGACCACCTGCCTAAACGAACACCATCCACAGACCCCCCCAACACACAGAACCCCCAAAACACACAGACCCCCCTCCACACACACACACAGACCCCCCCCCCCCCCCAGACAGACCCTCTCACCCCTTGTCTGGATGCTCCATGGCTCCAATCCAAGAAGGAATGCAGCTGTTCCTGCATCTGACTCCCACAGATTCACTATCTGCAATCCATTCATGGCTTTGAAATAGTGGTTTGGGGTTGACAGCTTGTAAAAGCCATCTGCCACTTTGATCCATTCACCTCCCTTCACGCTTCAGTGGCCTAAATGGTGAAATCCCAATGTTAGTAAACATTGCCCACATCAAAGGGAGGTAAGTGCAGTGAAATCACACACTTGAGTAATTGGAATGCACTTCGTGCAACTTACATCTCTTACATCTTTTACATCCCTGGGGGTTTCCCCTATTGCAGGGGTGTCTGGGGCGGTGCGTAGGTCAGGTCACCTCCATACTTGGGGGTGCCCAGGTAATCCAGTGGTTGGGGGCTGCTGTGTGAGGACTGGAGAATCACGGGGGGGCGGTGGGCAGAGCACAGGGCATCGGGCCCGCTAAATAGATGCAACCATGCTCCCGCTGGCGTGCATCATGGGAATCGTTCATGTCGCCAATGAGGGGTCGCAGCATGGCACTTGGGTTGGCGCCTGACAACGATCCCAATTTTGTCCCGACGCCCGATTCTCCAACCCATCGGGGAACGCATTCTGGGCTTCGCCAGGATGGAGAGTCCCACCCGTTAACTCTGTTCACCTCTCCATAGATGCTCCCAGGTTTTGCAGCTTTTTCTGTTTTCCAAGTAGCTCATATCCATAGCTTCTCCAAAGAAGGATCAATTTACGGCAGCTGTGGTTAGCACTACTGCCTCACAGCTCCAGGGACCCAGGTTCAATTCCAGCCTTGGGTGACTGGTGTGGAGTTTGCACTTTCCCCAATGTCTGCATGGGTTTCATCCCACAGTCCAAAGATGTGCTGGTTAGGTGGATTGGCCATGCTAAATTGCCTCTTAGTGTCCAAAAGGTTAGGTGGGGTTACTGGGTTATGGGGATAGGGTGGAGGCATGGACTTAAGTAGGGAGCTCTTTCCAAGGGTCAGTGCAGACTTGATGGGCCAAATGGTCTCCTTCTGCACTGTAAATTCTGTGATTCTATGATTCACCTGAGCAGGATTTACGCATTAAATAAATCAGTTTTGCCTAAGCAGACATCAGCATAATCAACCATTCCCATGGGTCAATATGCATAACCACAATGAGCTTTGATGTTCTGAAACCAAAGATGAATTATGCATGGGCTGTGAACCAAGGATTTGTGCATGCTTAGGATTCTGATTCTCTCTGTGCTGCAGACCAGGACTAGCTATTCCGTCTGCTCATTGCCTGCAGCCCCCCTTTCCATCAATGCAGGCTCATCCCTGGATGCATAATGTGTTTTGCACTGAAATCCAGCAGCCCATCCTTCTAGAAATCCCAACAGCACTTCAACCCGGCCCTGTTCAGAGTCGCTCACATTTAGCCTGAAAACATCCACCCTCTCCTTCTCGAGCTTCACCTCCCGCCTTCCAATAACCGGTTCCCGGCACTCACATTAACAGAGCCACACACTTCTGAGCTGCTTGTGACTGCACTCTCCTCGGGCACCCCCGCGATTTCCAAGTCCCATTCCTCATCGGGGGTGATGGTTCGAATGTCGGGGACTCCACTCCCGCCTTTGCCCTTTCCCATTTATAATGGGCTATCTTCTCCTGCGGGGACAAAGAGAGGACATTGTTGATGTGTTGGGTGCTGTGGATCACATACAGGTCACCAACAGGCGTGGCGTTCTGTTTGAGTAGGGTCTTGTAAGTATATGGGAGCGTGCCCATGCCTTCGAAGACGTTGCAGTGCTGGTCGATGATGGCGTTGAGTTGTGCCCTGAAGTCAGCATCCTGGAAGGCAGATGTGTCATCAGGAGAGAGAGAGTGAACTCTTTGAACGAGGTTTAGCAGCTTGCACGCCTGTGCGCCAAGCAGAGAGCCCTTCGAGGAGCCCACGATCTCGAAAGGAAGGATGGCTTTTCGTGACTTGTGCGTCACTTCGAGTTGGCATGAGCCGGTAGCAGGAATGATGTTGCCATTGTAGTCCAATAGCTGACAGGCTGATGGAAGAATGGTTGGTTTGACACAAAGGCTTTGGAAAGCAGACTACGCCATGAGATTGGCGGAGGCACCAGTGTCCAGGCGGAATCGTATTTGGGACCGGTTGGCCGTTAGGCTGGCACACCACTCATCGTCTGGATCGATGCTGTATACTGACAGCGGCTGGTGTCTTTGCTTCGGAGACAGCCTGTGTTTCGTTACGACACCGACTCGAAAAGGCGCCTTCGGATCCTCGGTGTCACTGCTGTGCGGGAGGTCGAAATCGGACTCGATGACCGTGGGTTGAATTGCCCGAACATTCCTGCGAGACTGGCTGAAGCGATATGAATTGGAAGGCTGAGCTGCTCGACAGCAGGCAGCATAATGGCCAAGTCTTCCACATCGTAGGCATTGTCGAGATTTTGCGGGGCATTGCCGCTTTAAATGGGCGGAGCCACAGTTGCCGCACGTCGTGACGTCAGCACGTTCGCTGCACCACCGCGCATGCGCGATGCGGTCATGCGTGGTGCGCGCTTGCGCATTACGTTCCTCCATGTCGCTGTCCCCTCGTTTGGTGCGTACAAGCGCGGGAGTGCGCGATATGGCCGCCCTCATCCAGGCTGAGGCCCTGGAGGTGCTCAATCACTTGGACCCGTTCCGCCTCGTGGGGACCTTGCCGCGTCATTTCAGCCGCTTGTATATGGGAGTACCGACTGGTGGCATTTTCATGTAGGACACAGGTCTCGATGGTGGTCGTTAGGGTGAGTTGATTTACTTTGAGGGGCTGCTGACGTAGGGGGTCCGACTGAACACTGAAAATGATCATGGAGTCGGAGGTGGGCCCGTAGCTGCAAGATTGCGCAAGGATGTGGAGGTGCGTGAGAAAGGATTGGAAAGGTTCGTCCTTACCCTGCAAACGCTGCTGGAACACGTAGCGCTCAATACTTTCATTCACCTCTACGCTGCAGTGAGTGTCAAATTTGAGGAGAACCGTCTTGAACTTCGTCTTGTCTTCGTCATCTGCAAAGGTGAGAGAGTTAAAAATGTGGGTGGTATGCTCACCGGCCGTGGAGAGGCGAAGAGCAATCTTTCTGGTGTCCGAAGCTCCCTCCCTGTCCGTGGCTTCGAGGAAGAGCTGGAAGCGCTGTTTGAAAATCTTCCAGTTGGCCCCGAGGTTGTCGGCGATGCAGAGCGGCGGCAGCGGGCTGATGCTGTCCATGTTGCAGGATGACGGAATGCTGGCGGAAGAGGCAGATCACTTGCAGGTAGGTCGAAGAAGTGCTAGTATGCAACCACTCCTGGTATCATGATGTGTTGGGTGTTCTGGATCACACACAGATCACCAACACTTGAAGCAGTGCAACACTATTTTATTAAAAGGTTAACTATTTGAACTTACTTGAACTGTGGGTAAATACGATACCAGCTTTAACTAAAGACCTTTGCCTTGTCCTAACCAGTTGATGCACTCAGCACATGGTGAAAGTCTGTGTTGCAGGCTATGAGCTCTGTGCTCCTTGCTAGCTGCTACTCGAATGAGCGGGAACTCTGATGCCCCCTGTCTTTATAGTGCGTGTGCTCTCACTGCTGATTGGCTGCGGTGTTGTGTATGTTGATTGGTCCCACTGTGTGTCCATCAGTGTGTGTCTGCACCATGATATACTGGTGTATATTATGACATCCCCCCTTTTATATAAAAAAATGTGCCTGCGTGACAATAAATAGTGTGTGGTGAATGTTCCTGACTACGTGTGCGCGAAATATTTACAGGACTATGTACATAAAACTAAGCTATTTACATGGGAAGGTGCCTGGTGCAGAAAAAACAGTATGTCACACAAATAACGAGATGAACACTATACACAAACCACTTGAACGATTAAATGGAAGAACAGAACAGACCAGAGAGTCCATTCATACACAAAGTTCACAAATTAAGTCTCTGAGGTGGGCAATGAATTCTGGTTGATCGCCTCAAGGGTGGGACGGGAGCCACCAGCTGAGGAGCGGGCTGGACTGCGTCAGAGTGAGGAGGATGCAGAGTAACCGGAATCTCCACATAGTCCAGGTCAGGGACAATAGGAAGGCGTGGCACTGGCGGAGGATCATGTAGCGAGTGCGGAACAAGACGAAGGGCACGTCGATTACGGCGCAGAATGGAACCATCCGGTAGACGAACCAGAAACGAGCGGGGAGCCACCTGCCGAAGCACCACAGCAGTTGCAGACCAGCCACCATCCGTAAGATGGATGCGGACATTGTCATCTGGAACCAGAGCAGGGAAATCAGCTGCACGGGAGTCATGAGCCGCCTTGTGCTGTGCACGAGACAGTTGCATTCGTTGAAGGACCAGAACGTGGTCGAGGTCTGGGACGTGAATGGACGGCACCGTCGTCCTCAGGGTGCGACCCATGAGCAGCTGGGCTGGTGACAGTCCAGTGGACAGTGGGGCCGAGCGATAGGCCAGCAGGGCGAGGTAGAAGTCGGATGCCGCATCAGCAGCCTTGCAGAGGAGCCGTTTGTCTATGTGGACGCCCTTCTCCGCTTTGCCATTGGATTGGGGGTACAGGGGACTGGATGTCACATGCACAAAGTTGTACCTCCTGGCAAAGTTGGACCATTCCTTGCTCGCGAAGCAGGGGCCATTGTCCGACATCACAGTGAGTGGGATGCCGTGACGAGCAAAGGTCTCCTTACAGGCACGGGTGACTGCAGACGATGTGATGTTGTGCAGGGATACGACCTCCGGGTAGTGTGAAAAATAGTCGACAATCAGAACAGAGTCCCTGCCGAGCGCATGGAACAGGTCAACGCCTACTTTTGACCAAGGGGACGTGACCAACTCATGGGGCTGTAGGGTCTCACGTGGTTGGGCTGGCTGGAACCGCTGACAGGTGGGGCAGTTGAGCACTGTGTTGGCGATGTCCTCATTGATGCCGGGCCAGTACACAGCCTCTCGGGCCCTCTGTCGGCACTTCTCCACGCCAACGTGGCCCTCGTGTAGCTGTTCCAAAATGAGCTTGCGCATGCTGTGCGGGATCAGGATGCGGTCCAGCTTCAGGAGGACACCATCGACTACTGCCAGATTGTCTCTGATATTGTAGTACTGCGGGCATTGGCCCTTGAGCCACCCGTCCATCATGTGGCGCATGACACGCTGTAGTAGGGGTCAGCCGCAGTCTCGCGGTGAATGTGGATAAGGCATTCATCCGTGGCTGACAGACTGGAGGCCGTGAAGGCCACACGGGTGTGAACTTGGCAGACGAACCCTCTGGGTCACACGGGGTGTTGACTGCCCTGGACAGAGCGTCGGCTATGATCAGGTCTTTGCCCGGGGTGTACAGGAGCTGGAAATCGTACCGCCGGAGTTTAAGCAGAATGCACTGGAGGCGAGGGATCATATCATTCAGGTCTTTTTGTATAATGTTGACCAGCGGGTGGTGGTCGGTCTCGACAGTGAATTGGGAGAGGCCGTACACGTAATCATGAAATTTGTCGACCCCAGTCAACAGGCCCAGGCACTCCTTTTCGATCTGCGCGTAGCGCTGTTCCGTGGGGGTCATGGCACGTGATGCATATGCAACGGGGGTCCATGATGAGGCCTCATCACGTTGCAGGAGCACCGCCCCAATGCCGGATTGGCTGGCATCCGTTGAAAATTTTGTTTCCTTCGTGGGATCAAAAAATGCCAAAACCGGGGCCGTGGTAAGCTTGGTCTTAAGCTCCTCCCATTCACGCTCGTGGGCGGGAAGCCATTGGAAGTCTGTCGTCTTCCTGACCAGGCTCCGGAGAGCTCGGAGGCGAGGTTGGGGATTAACTTCCCAGGAAGTTGGCCATGCCCCAAAATCTTATCCGCTGGCTTCTGCATGGCCGTGATGGCTGCCACCTTGTTCGCATCCAGCCGCACACCCAACCGGGAGATGTGGTCCCCTAGGAACTTGAGTTCCGTCTGGCCGAAGGAACATTTGGCTCTGTTGAGGCGAAGGCCTTGGTCCCGTATTCATTTGAAAACGCGCTGGAGACGACTGATATGCTCTGCGTATCAGTCGCCTCCCGGACCAAATGATGATGTCGTCAACATAGACGCGCACACCCTCAATGCTCTCCATCATTTGCTCCATGATCCGGTGGAATACTTCTGATGCTGATATAATCCCAAACGTCATCCTGTTGTAGCAGTATCTTCCAAATGGGGTATTAAAGGTGCACAGCTTTCTGCTGGACCTGTCTAGTTGAATTTGCCAGAATCCTTTTGAGGCGTCAAGTTTGGTGAAGATGTTGGCCCGAGCCATCTCGCACGTGATCTCCTCGCGCTTGGGGACAGGGTACTGGTCCCTCATTATGTTGCGATTCAGATCCTTTGGGTCAATGCAGATCCGGAGCTCGCCGGAAGGCTTCTTTACGCACACCATGGAACTGACCCAGTCGGTTGGTTCCGTCACTCTGGATAGCAATCCTTGGTCCTGGAGGTCCTGCAGCTGCTGCTTGAGGCGGTCTTTGAGGGGTGCTGGGACTCTGTGAGGTGCATGAACCACAGGCGTGGCGTTTTGTTTCAGCAGGATTTTGTAAATATATGGAAGCGTGCCCATGCCTTCGAAAATGTCGCGGTGCTGGTCGATGGTGGCATTGAGTTGCGCCCTGAAGTCCGCATCCTGGAAGGCAGACATGTCCTCTGGAGAGAGAGAGTGTACTCATTGAATGAGGTTTAGGAGTTTGCACGACTGTGCGCCTCGCACAGAGTTCTTCGAGGAGCCCACGATCTCGAAGGGAAGGATAGATTTTCGCGAGTTGTGCGTCACTTCGAGTTGGCATGGTAGCAGGAACGATGTTGCCATTGTAGTCCACTAGTTGGCAGGTCAACGGAAGAATGGTTGGTTTAACCCCAAGGGTCTGAAAGGCTGACCACACTAGGAGATTAGCGGAAGCACCAGTGTCCAGGCGGAATCGTATCTGGTATCGGTTGACTGTCAGGGTGGCACACCACTCGTCGTCTGGATCAATGGTGTGCACTGACAGCGGCTGGTGGTTTTGATTCGGGGACAGCCTGTTATTTGTTATAAGAGTGACTCGAAAAGGCTCCCTCGGGCCCTCGGTGTCACTGGTCTGCGGGAAGTCGGAATCGGACTCGGTTTGGGGGTAGGTAACTGCTTGTTGCAGGGTTCTTCGGAGGTGTATTTAATTTCCTGGTTCAATTTGAGGCACTGTGCTGTCATTCCAGCTGAAGGAAGGTTGTTTTACAGCTTTAAAAGATTTTTTCTTTAATTTGGGACGTTTCCCCTTTAAATGGGCGTGGTCCGGGGCCTCTGACATCATGACGCACGTGACGTAGCACGTAGGAGGCGTTTGCACATGGGCAGATCGCGGTTCCTTTACTGATGGCCGTTTTCGTGATTGCGCATGCGCGGCGTCACTCATCTGCGCAAGCGCAGTCCCTTTAGAAAGATGGCCGCTGACCAAAATCGTTCGCTGCTCCAGGATTTCGGTCTCGAGGTGAGTACTGGCACTTCTCTTACCTTTCCTTGCTGGTTGGAGTGTGTTTTCCTAACAGTATCTGCCGAATTTGTCCAGGACTGCCTGGAAGTCGCTTCTGTTTTGCCCCTTGGAGAACTTGAATTTTTAAAAGATTTCTTCTGCTCTGGCACTGGCGATGGTGAGGAGAAGCTCTGTTTATTCAGGATCGGCCAGGTCTTCTAGTTCGGCTGCCAGAAGGAAGATTTCAAACTTTTGCCAGAATGCCCGCCAGTTTTCGCGGAGATCGCCGTGGCACTTGAGCTGCTGCGGAACCCGGATCCTGAACATCTTGCCTGGGTATCGTTGCTGGTTGCCACTGTACGCTGATGTGCCGGCGATGCGGAGCGGCGGCGGCGGGTTGATGTTCTCCATACTTCAGGATGCCGGAATGCTGATTAGTTGCAGGTGGGTCTCAGAAGTGCTAGTATGCAACCACTCCTTGTACCATGATGTGTTGGGTGTTCTGGATCACAAACAGGTCACCAACACTGGAAGTGGTGCAACTCTATTTTATTATAAGGTTAACTATATTAACATACTTGAACTGTGGGTAAATGCAATACCAGCTTTAACTGTTGACCCTTGCCTAGTCCTAACCAGGTGATGCACTCAGCACATGGTGAATGTCTGTGTTGCAGGCTGTGAGCTCTGTGCTCTGAGCTGGCTGCTACTAGAATGAGCGGGAACTCTCCTGTCCCCTGTCTTTATAGTGCATGTGCTCTCACTGGTGATTGGCTGCGGTGTTGTGTATGCTGATTGGTCCCACTGCATGTCCATCAGTGTGTGTGTCTGCACCATGATATACCGATGTATATTATGACAAGTGGCTTATTGGTTAGCACTGCTGCCTCATGGCGCTGAGGACCCAGGTTCGGTACCGGCCCCAGGTCACTGTCCATGTGGAGTTTGCACATTCTCCCCGTGCTTGCATGGGTCTTACCGCACACAACCCAAAGGTGTGCAGGCTAGGTGGATTGGGCACACTAAATTGCCCCTTAATTGGAAAAAAAATAACCGGGTACTCTAAATATAAAAGAAAACACACCAAAAGTCCTGTGGCTGTCATTATTCTCGAGTAGCATATCCTCGGAGTATCCAGTGCTGAGTAAAACAAGCCTTTAGTTGCTATTGCCATTCACGACGATCTTTATGTGCGAGGTTGGATATTTGGTTCTCATAAAGATGAACTGGCTGAAGTCTGCACCTGATATGCGCATTGCCCTCTTCTCTTGAAAACCTGATTCAAGTGAGATTGTGAGGACCAAGCAGGCTCGCCTTTCGCCGTGGCATGTGTTACGAAGGTCAGCCGGCATGGGTCCTGAAGGTCAGCCGATTGGCAAAAATGGGTTCAAGAAGAAAGTTTGAAAAGCACTGCACTAAAGCTTGGGGCAGCTGCTTCAAAGGTGCAATATGGGAAAGTTTCTGCCTAATACCTTTCAGCCATAGTGAACCGAGGGACTGGGAATTGTATAGAACCCCCTCGGGCTGTATGACTTAAATTGAATGTATACAGTGAATATTACATGTATCAAAAATGTATTGAAGCACCCCAGAATGCAACTTGTTCCAGGTAAACCACTTAAATACTTTTGCACAATTTGTAATGACCACTTTGAAAAATCTGCAAAGTTTCTTTGACTGAATTGAAGTACCTCCGGAGTTGCAACTTGATGTCTGTAGGGAACCTGAATATTATTGCGATGGCCGTTTTGAAATGTTTTTAATGTTCTCAGATGTTTTACGAATAAAGTATAATTTTGCAACAAAAAGAAAATCAGAAGCAGAGGTGAGTTCTCAGCCAATTTCTTTGGTGTTGGACAGAGAACCCCACCACCGTTAAGTTCTGCCCATACAGTGACGCGTCCCAGACAGCTAATTCAGATTTTCATGTGCAACTGTGATCTGCCCAGCCTAAAGCTACCAATGCATTTGCGCCAAAATAATGCCAATCGCTATTAGCCTCAACATTACTTTGACAGCATAATGTGGGCCAATATTTTTGCAGAAAATTGTCCCTGAGGAATGTGACAAGAAATGAATTGTTAAATATTAATTCTCATGATCAACATGACTAATTCTGATTCAGAACTTATTTCTTATGCAAATTTAATTTGTTTTATTTTGTTAAAATGCCATTAGGATTAATGTGGCTTTTTAACTTAATCATTTAGTAAACATTGCTAGTGTGTGCTTCCAGTGGAAGCATTCAATTTTAAAATCTTTCCAGGTTGTCTTTATTCTATGAAGCTCACAAATTGTGCTAAATTTATGAGGTATTTTCTTATTGGGTGACTTTTTAGAAATTCAGAATGGGGCCAGTGAGACCCTTGGGTCTGTTCCACTATTCGATTAGATCATTGGTTCCCAACCTTTTTCCTTACAAGGACCACTGATCGTCAGAATAAGCCTTTGCGGCCACCACATACGCAAGCCGCTCTAAACATTATTTTTTACGTCGCTTTTGGCGGACAGGAGTTGAACTTATATTATATAACAAGAGGGATATTAAAAACCCAGCTATTTCTGATGGTTCATGATGCACATTCACAAATATGTTGCACTCGTCACAGCACATTTACCTGAAATAGGCCGAGCAGTGGAAAAAGATAACGCTTCCTCCTTAATGAGAAGGCGGATGTTATTTCACAGACATCAAACGCTGACTGTCAGGTTCCAGGGATGGCAGTCTCAAATCGGCGATCTGGTTCAATTTTAAGTTTATTCCGATATTTGGTCCTCAATGCGACAAGCCCTGAAAATCCAGTTTGGCACAGGTCGGTTGCAGGAAAGGGCATCTGAAACGTTACTGCCTATGAGACAGTTCTGGGTATTCCAAGACAACTTTAAGCCAAAGTCAGTCAGGTAATTCAGAGAGAAATCGAGCATTAAAGCACTGTCACAAGACAGTTCCATCGTTCGAGGTCAAGAAGAAAGAAGATGTTGGTCACTGCCTGTCATGATATCCACATTAACAGATCGTGGTGCAATCACACACACACACTGATGGACAGGTAGATGGACCAACCAACACACACACAACATCACAGCCAATCACCAGTGAGAGCACACGCACTATAAAACAGGGAAGACCACAGTTCCCGCTCATTCTACCAGGAGATAGCTCAGAGCACAGAGCTCACAGCGCGCCACTCAGACATATACCACTTAGCCTCACTAAGATAGTGCAAAGGCTGGGTCCACAGGTTAGCTGGTGAAGTACGAACCACAGCCAGAAGTTAATAGTTATTATTGTGCAGAATAATAAAACAGAGTTGTACCATCTACAACCGTGTTGGTTCGCTTGTGTATCGGAACACCCAACACGACACTGCCCAGCCCTGCCTGGCTGCCCCTGGCTCTGGTGGAGTCCCCCCGCTCCCACTGGTTGCTGCTCCCCGATTCACCGAGACACAACGTCGCCGCTTTGGCTAGCCCCCATCGCACCTCCCGACTGCTGCTGTGCTCACCTCTCAAGCTGTTGTTCAGGTTTACGGGCCTTGAGCCTCAACTCTCGACGATTGTGTGCGCTCCTGGCTGGCTGCCTGGCTGCTGGCTATCTGGCCTGGTTGCCTCTGTTCTTCTTGATTGGTTGCCCGTCCACCCTCCCCCTGGTCTGGAGGACGAGAGTCACCCCACCGCTCCCCTCGAGGGCGGTTGGCCAGCACCTGCCGCCCCCCCCCACTCCCCATCTCGCTGTAAGTTTCATAAGCTGGGCCCCCCGATGTTAGACCTCACTTTTGCCTCAGGCTGCCTACCAGGCTGAATGCCAGAAACCTGGCTGATGCTTTGCACCTTTACGCAATGAATGTTGAGAAACGTCACACCATTTCAGGAGATCCTTGTCTGAACTTATCACTGCAAACTGTTTTCCCGCTCTGAAGGGGAGCCCACAATCAGAGCCCAATGTTGGTCTTCATTGCCTGCTGATAGGCTCATTTGAGTCCATTGGCAAATTTAGAGCTACCAAGGCTCTGATTGATGATCCCATGGTGTTTCCACCACAACAACAACCTTTCCACTGCTGATAGGGGGCCCTGCACTTCCGGTCGCGGGTCTGCGTGACATGGCAGACCCACACAGCGGGCCCGCGCCGAATAAATAGGCCTCCCCACCCCAGATCGCGCGCGCCCGCCGATCGATGGTCCCCGATCGGAACCCTGGCCACGCTGGAGGCTCCCCCAGTGACGGATCCCCCACCCTCCACCAGAGTGACCACCGCAGCCGTGACACCGAGCTACCGTTGGGTGTAATCATGTTAGAACCACGCCGGCAGGAACTCGGCCAGCTGCCGGTGCAGAATCGCCACGGGGGCCTCTTTCAATGGCCCCTGACCGGCGCCATGTCGACCGTGCTAGCGCGACTGGCGACGATTCTCCGGTCGTCGGAGAATCGTGGGAAGGCATCGGACCCGATTGCAGGTCTGACGCCCCATTCTCTGCCTCTGCGCCGGGCGTGATTACAGCATGGAGGCTCGGAGAATCCCAGCCTATGGCTTATTTGTATCTGAATTCCATTGACAGATCTATAATTTCATCCCTTGATTCTGTTACTTAACAAACCTGTATCGATCTGAGTCTTGAAAGTTTCAATTGAGCATGCACTTTTTCTCGAGAGAATTCCACATTTCTACTTGTGCCTGTGTAAGGAGCTCTTGTGGAACAATGGGTACCATCCTTACCTCTGAGCCAGGAGCTCTGGGTTCGATTCCCGCTTCGAAGGCTTGATGGCCAAGGAGGATGAATGAAAATGAAAATTGCTTATTGTCACAAGTAGGCTTCAATGAAGTTACTGTGAAAAGCCCCTAGTCACCACATTCCGGCGCCTGTTCAGGGAGGCTGGTACGGGAATGGAACCGTGCTGCTATCCTGCCTTGGTCTGCTTTAAAAGCCAGTGATTTAGCCCTGTGCACTAAACCAGGCTAAGTATCAACCTGCAAATCCTTCCAACACACACCAATTGCAGGTGGCAAGAGCAGGCGAGATTTCTGGTCAGCCATACGATGTAAAGAATGCTGGAACCACTACAATCACTATCCATTGCTGCAGGCTACAACATGCATGTGAAAGTGCATGTTGCCACGGCAACGCAGACTCCTTGAGTGAACTGTAACACCTGTAATGAACATCAATAACTGCTAAGTTATTTTAATTCAAAGACCTTCAAAGTTTCCATGTAACATAGGTTGATTCACAAATCAAAATAAGTAGCCCTGAGACCAATTCAGTATTAGGCGTTGAATCGCCGTTACATCAGACCAGTGAGTGGTGTCTATCTGTTCTCTGTCTCCAGGTAGCTTGTCGTTGAAGATTACTTCAATATTGGACTGTTGCAGAGGTGATTGGGACAAGTTGAGACGGAATGGGAAGAGGCAGTCGTGGTGGGAAGGTGGCAATAGAGGGGTGGAAGGGTGCAGCAGGAGAGGGAGGAGGAAACTGGGAGGGTAATTGGGACGAAGAGTCAGTCAGTGTTCATTTGGAAAAAGGCAGTGATTTAAAGTGGGGGCACAAGAATCCATTTTTAATGTGGAGCCAAAAGTGTACTTTGTCTGCATCGCTCAGTTCCCACATTCAGGCCGTTAATTGTTCAAATTTAGATGAGCATTTAAGGACCCCTATTTGGTTATGTGATTACATTCAGGGAAGATGTTGTGTAAATTGAAGTTCATTTACACTGGAACCAACCGTTTCTGTGGTGTTAACAACTCCCTCAACAATAAGGGCAGCACGGTAGCATTGTGGATAGCACAATTGCTTCACAGCTCCAGGGTCCCAGATTCGATTCCGGCTTGGGTCACTGTCTGTGCGGAGTCTGCACATCCTCCCTGTGTGTGCATGGGTTTCCTCCGGGTGCTCCGGTTTCCTCCCACAGTCCAAAGATGTGCAGGTTAGGTGGATTGGCTATGATAAATTGCCCTTAGTGTCCAAAATTGCCCTTAGTGTTGGGTAGGGTTACTGGGGATAGGGTGGAGGTGCACCTAGGGTCAGGTGCTCTTTCCAAGAGCCGGTGCAGACTCGATGGGCCGAATGGCCTCCTTCTGCACTGTACATTCTATGATAAGCACCTCAATGGAACTTCAGTATTTATTCAGCATGTGGGAGAAATATAAAACTATGGAGAATTCCGATCTTCAGAATTGATTTAGTCCCTAGGAGGCTGGAGCTGCTGCAGGGACATTGTGAGAAAACGTAAGCTTGTAGTTTGAAATACTGCATTAAAAATGTGAATGGCATCATTTCTTCAATTTGAGCTTCATTCAAAGTTGCTAAAGATTGTTTCCCCTTCAAGGTTACCTCAGACAATCCTCTCTATGGGCACGTGCGTGGGCTTTGAAGGTCTCCAAAATCAGTTTTTTATTTTATTCTTTTGGCTGAGCAAATAATCATTCATGAAACTGATTTTGAACCTAAGCTTTGAATATCCTTCTGAGAAGACTTCAGTGAGGAGTACAAGATGGCAAAACCTGCATGAATAACACATTTCATAAAACCACAGACAACAGCATCGTAAAAATGCAGACGTCGTATTAAGGCCATATATTGTAACAGGTCTATACGTTGCATCAGATACCTTCCCTCTGAGGTAATTAAAAAGCATTAAAAGAGAAAAGGGGTGTGTAATTAGCAAAATAAAGGTGTGAAAAGAAAAAATCATCGCACAAAGGAAAAAGACAGGAAAATAGAAAAAATAGAAGGGAAAGACCTGCACTAACAGGAAAACAGAGAGCAGACACAATTATTCTCAGATATAATGGAGATGAATGGATAATTGCTCGTTAATCTCACTGCAGACTGCAATACTGTAAGTGACTTTGATTGATGGTATGTATATAATTTATGTAATGTGACTATCCTCCACTGACTGTGTTGTGTAGTAATAGTTGCTATAATTTCCATCTTGGTTTGGGTTTCTTCTCATTCCTAGACGGCATGTAGTGAACTGTGTAAATAAACTTTTTTCCAGGGTAAATAAATGCTGTTTCCTGTTGAATAGACGAGTCCCACCCTGCCTCAAACTCATTGGCTGTCGCAATAATGCCATTGAAATGAGTGTCCCAGGACATGGACCCCTTTCTTCACACACACCCTCACAGAACTGAGCCAGCATTTAGAACAAAGAACAAAGAAATGTACAGCACAGGAACAGGCCCTTCGGCCCTCCAAGCCCGTGCCGACCATGCTGCCCGACTAAACTACAATCTTCTACACTTCCTGGGTCCGTATCCTTCTATTCCCATCCTATTCATATATTTGTCAAGATGCCCCTTAAATGTCCCTATCGTCCCTGCTTCCACTACCTCCTCCGGTAGCGAGTTCCAGGCACCCACTACCCTCTGCGTAAAAAACTTGCCTCGTACATCTACTCTAAACCTTGCCCCTCTCACCTTAAACCTGTGCCCCCTAGTAATTGACCCCTCTACCCTGGGGAAAAGCCTCTGACTATCCACTCTGTCTATGCCCCTCATAATTTTGTATACCTCTATCAGGTCTCCCCTCAACCTCCTTCGTTCCAGTGAGAACAAACCAAGTTTATTCAACCGCTCCTCATAGCTAATGCCCTCCATACCAGGCAACATTCTGGTAGATCTCTTCTGCACCCTCTCTAAAGCCTCCACATCCTTCTGGTAGTGTGGCGACCAGAATTGAACACTATACTCCAAGTGTGGCCTAACTAAGGTTCTATACAGCTGCAACATGACTTGCCAATTCTTATACTCAATGCCCCGGCCAATGAAGGCAAGCATGCCGTATGCCTTCTTGACTACCTTCTCCACCTGTGTTGCCCCTTTCAATGACCTGTGGACCTGTACTCCTAGATCTCTTTGACTTTCAATACTCTTGAGGGTTCTACCATTCACTGTATATTCCCTACCTGCATTAGACCTTCCAAAATGAATTACCTCACATTTGTCCGGATTAAACTCCATCTGCCATCTCTCCGCCCAAGTCTCCAGACAATCTAAATCCTGCTGTATCCTCCGACAGTCCTCATCGCTATCCGCAATTCCACCAACCTTTGTGTCATCTGCAAACTTATTAATCAGACCAGTTACATTTTCCTCCAAATCATTTATATATACTACAAAGAGCAAAGGTCCCAGCACTGATCCCTGTGGAACACCACTGGTCACAGCCCTCCAATTAGAAAAGCATCCCTCCATTGCTACTCTCTGCCTTCTATGGCCTAGCCAGTTCTGTATCCACCTTGCCAGCTCACCCCTGATCCCGTGTGACTTCACCTTTTGTAATAGTCTACCATGAGGGACCTTGTCAAAGGCCTTACTGAAGTCCATATAGACAACATCTACTGCCCTACCTGCATCAATCATCTTAGTGACCTCCTCGAAAAACTCTATCAAGTTAGTGAGACACGACCTCCCCTTCACAAAACCGTGCTGCCTCTCACTAATACGTCCATTTGCTTCCAAATGGGAGTAGATCCTGTCTCTAAGAATTCTCTCCAGTAATTTCCCTACCACTGAAGTAAGGCTCACCGGCCTGTAGTCCCCGGGATTATCCTTGCTACCCTTCTTAAACAGAGGAACAACATTGGCTATTCTCCAGTCCTCCGGGACATCCCCTGAAGACAGCGAGGATCCAAAGATTTCTGTCAAGGCCTCAGCAATTTCCTCTCCAGCCTCCTTCAGTATTCTGGGGTAGATCCCATCAGGCCCTGGGGACTTATCTACCTTAATATTTTTTAAGACACCCAACACCTCGTCTTTTTGGATGACAATGTGACCCAGGCTATCTACACCCCCTTCTCCAGACTCAACATCTACCAATTCCTTCTCTTTGGTGAATACTGATGCAAAGTATTCATTTAGTACCTCGCCCATTTCCTCTGGCTCCACACATAGATTCCCTTGCCTATCCTTCAGTGGGCCAACCCTTTCCCTGGCTACCCTCTTGCTTTTTATGTACGTGTAAAAAGCCTTGGGATTTTCCTTAACCCTATTTGCCAATGACTTTTCGTGACCCCTTCTAGCCCTCCTGACTCCTTGCTTAAGTTCCTTCCTACTTTCCTTATATTCCACGCAGGCTTCGTCTGTTCCCACCCTTTTAGCCCTGACAAATGCCTCCTTTTTCTTTTTGACGAGGCCTACAATATCACTCGTCATCCAAGGTTCCCGAAAATTGCCGTATTTATCTTTCTTCCTCACAGGAACATGCCGGTCCTGTATTCCTTTCAACTGCCACTTGAAAGCCTCCCACATGTCAGATGTTGATTTGCCCTCAAACATCCGCCCCCACTCTATGTTCTTCAGTTCCCGCCTAATATTGTTATAATTAGCCTTCCCCCAATTTAGCACATTCATCCTCGGACCACTCTTATCCTTGTCCACCAGTACTTTAAAACTTATTGAATTGTGGTCACTGTTACCGAAATGCTCCCCTACTGAAACATCTACCACCTGGCCGGGCTCATTCCCCAATACCAGGTCCAGTACCGCCCCTTCCCTAGTTGGACTGTCTACATATTGTTTTAAGAAGCCCTCCTGGATGCTCCTTACAAACCCCGCCCCGTCTAAGCCCCTGGCACTAAGTGAGTCCCAGTCAATATTGGGGAAGTTGAAGTCTCCCATCACCACAACCCTGTTGTTTTTACTCTTTTCCAAAATCTGTCTACCTATCTGCTCCTCTATCTCCCGCTGGCTGTTGGGAGGCCTGTAGTATACCCCCAACATTGTGACTGCACCCTTCTTATTCCTGATCTCTACCCATATAGCCTCACTGCCCTCTGAGGTGTCCTCTCGCAGTACAGCTGTGATATTCTCCCGAACAAGTAGCGCAACTCCACCTCCCCTTTTACATCCCCCTCTATCCCGCCTGAAACATCTAAATCCTGGAACGTTTAGCTGCCAATCCTGCCCTTCCCTCAACCAGGTCTCTGTAATGGCAACAACATCATAGTTCCAAGTACTAATCCAAGCTCTAAGTTCATCTGCCTTACCCGTAATGCTCCTTGCATTAAAACATATGCACTTCAGGCCACCAGACCCGCTGTGTTCAGCAACTTCTCCCTGTCTGCTCTGCCTCAGAGCCACACTGTCCCTATTCCCTAGTTCTCCCTCAATGCTCTCACCTTCTGACCTATTGCTCCCGTGCCCACCCCCCTGCCATACTAGTTTAAACCCTCCCGTGTGACACTAGCAAACCTCGCGGCCAGGATATTTATGCCTCTCTGGTTTAGATGCAACCCGTCCTTCTTATACAGGTCACACCTGCCCCGGAAGAGCTCCCAGTGGTCCACATAATGGAAACCCTCCCTCCTACACCAGCTGTTTAGCCACGTGTTTAGCTGCTCTATCTTCCTATTTCTAGCCTCACTGGCACGTGGCACAGGGAGTAATCCCGAGATTACAACCCTCGAGGTCCTGTCTTTTAACTTTCTGCCTAGCTCCCTGAACTCCTGCTGCAGGACCTCATGCCCCTTCCTGCCTATGTCGTTAGTACCAATATGTACAACGACCTCTGCCTGTTTGCCCTCCCCCTTCAGGATTCCCTCTACCCGTTCGGAGACATCCTGGACCCTGGCACCAGGGAGGCAACATACCATCCTGGAGTCTCTTTCACGTCCACAGAAGCGCCTACCTGTGCCCCTGACTATAGAGTCCCCTATTACTATTACTCTTCTGCGTTTTGACCCTCCCTTCTGAACATCAGAGCCAGCCGTGGTGCCACTGCTCTGGCTGCTGCTGTTTTCCCCTGATAGGCTATCCCCCCCGACAGTATCCAAAGGGGTATATCTGTTCGAGAGGGGGACAACCACAGGGGATTCCTGCACTGACTGCCTGCCCTTTCTGGTGGTCACCCATTTCTCTGCCTGCACCTTGGGTGTGACTACATTTACATAACTGCGATCTATGACGCTTTCCGCCACCTGCATGCTCCTAAGTGCATCCAATTGCTGCTCTAACCGAACCATGCGGTCTGTGAGGAGCTCCAGTTGGGTGCACTTTCTGCAGATGAAGCCATCCGGGACGCTGGAAGCCTCCCGGACCTGCCACATCTCACAGTCAGAGCACAGCACCCCTCTAACTGACATTGCGTCAATTAATTAAAATTAAAATTAAAATTTGTCTTTTTTTTTAAAAATATTTTTTTTTAAATTTCAAAGCTACTGTCAACTATCTGTTTCCTAGCACTAGATTTCTAATAGAAATGCGATAGCTAACTATAGTACTCTCCGATCTCTGGCTTAGATATCCCTCCAAATTATAATTAAGTTATTATGTTTAATTAGTTACCAAATACTAGCCACAGCTTTTCTGTGATGTCACTTCAGTTTCCCCCTGACACACACAATTTGAAAAAAGGTATAAAAGTAAAAATAAGTAAAAATCACTTACTTACCTTCTTACCTTCTGAGTGTCTTAGATGTTCTCAGGTTCTCTCGCTGACAGAGACTGCTCCTCCACCTCCGAACCTTGACCTGCACAATGCTAATAATACAATAATATAATATGGCACTTACCTCACACCAATGGGTCTTATTATTAGGTTAGAGGAGGAGGGCGGGTGGGAGACACTACACGTGTAGTGTCTCGGGTTTCCTCTCCACCAGAATTTATTGGTTGGGGGGGGGACTTCCCAGAGGTCCGCGGGTCGAACTTCCGGTTCCCGCCTTATATAAAAACAAATAAAACAGAAAAGAACAGACACGGGACCAGGTAAGGGTTTTTAAATTCACTACTCACCTCCCAGAAGGCCCCTGCGCACCGCTGCCGCCGAAATCCAAAGGGCTGTTCCTGTAAAGGTAAGAGTTTTTAAAGTCGCTACTCACCTCCCAGAAGGCCCCTGCGCACCGCTGCCGCCGAAATCCAAAGGGCTGCTCCTGTAAAGGTAAGAGTTTTTAAATTCACTACTCACCTCCCAGAAGGCCTCTGCGCACCGCTGCCGCCGAAATCCAAAGGGCTGCTCCTGTAAAGGTAAGAGTTTTTAAATTCACTACTCACCTCCCAGAAGGCTCCTGCGCACCGCTGCCGCCGAAATCCAAAGGGCTGCTCCTGTAAAGGTAAGAGTTTTAAAATTCACTACTCACCTCCCAGAAGGCCCCTGCGCACCGCTGCCGCCGAAATCCAAAGGGATTTATAGGAATATATCACAAGAGGAATATGTTACTCCAGTTCATAGATCATAGAATTTACAGTGCAGAAGGAGGCCATTCGGCCCATCGAGTCTGCACCGGATCTTGGAAACAGCACCCGACCCAAGCCCACACCTCCACCCTATCCCCATAACCCAGTAACCCCACCCAACACTAAGAGCAATTTTGGACACTAAGGGCAATTTATCATGGCCAATCCACCTAATCTGCACATCTTTGGATTGTGGGAGGAAACCGGAGCACCTGGAGGAAACCCACGCACACACAGGGAGAACGTGAAGACTCCGCACAGACAGTGACCCAAGCCGGGAATCGAACCTGGGACGCTGGAGCTGTGAGGCAATTGTGCTAACCACTATGCTACCGTTCTGAAGAAGAATCATCTTGGACTTGAAACACTGGTCTGAAATTTCATCCTTAAGGTAGGTAGAAGGACTTGGCTTGGCTGAGGGCCCAGACATCCATTACTCTTGTCAAAATGGCTTTGCTCCAGAGAAAACTTGCCTGCTTGACAGCTCCGGCTCCGTGACCTCTTCAAGTCAATTTCATTGTGTTTATTTACACAAGGTAAGTGGTGTCAAGGCTTGTGTTTTTCATTATTGGACTTTAAAGAGTCTAGATGATTGGCATTTGTATTGTCTTGTAGTGAAATTACTTTTTAATAAAGTAGAAAGTTATGAATGACTTACTTTTTAAACGTGTTTATTTTTACATATCCTATTGTCAGCATGGGGTTCATTGATTCTTTACGTTCATAGTGAGTCAATGGGCATGGAAGTGTTATAGCTTGACATTGGAGCATGAGGGGCAAGGGCAGTCAGCCAATCTCCCGTGCACTGCAATGGGACAGGAGAATCCCACTGAAAAACAGAAAATGCAGGCCAGGCAGCATCTGAGGAGCGAGAAACACAGGTAATGGGCAAGATTTTCCACATAAACCACGAAGGCAGTGGCGGCCCACCATTGGCCAGGAGTAGGATCTTCCAGTTCCTCCATTGTCAATGGGGTTTCCCGTTGTACACACCCCTCATTGCCGGGAAGCCCACAACAGGGGCAAGCCATAGGCGGGACCGGAAGGTCCCACTGGTGTGGACAGCTAGAAAATTCAGACCAACGTTTCGAGCCCATGTGATTCTTCTTCAGAACTGAAGGATAGAAATGTGATGGATTTTATAGTTGGAGAGGGTGTGGAGAAGGTGAAGCAGGTTAGAAGGTCAGGGATAGGTGAGAGCTCAGGAGAGATTGACATAGGTATCATGGCACAAGATAAAAAATGTTAATGGTGGTGTAAAAGACTAAAGAAGGTGCTGATAAAGGCATCAAGATAAGGTAGCAGAATGTGTTAATAGCAGCACAAAGGTCAGCACTCTGTGAAAGCAAAGCAAATTACAGATGGCCCTGTGGGGGAGGCGATTGAGAAAAAAATATCAAAATGGAGGAGAGGGCTCCACTACTCTCCAGCTCTGAAGAAGTCCCACACGGACTTGAAACATTAACTCTGTTTCTCTCTCCACACAGGTCTCCAGCCAGACCTGCTGTGTTTATCCAGCACTTCCTGCAATTACTTCCAGCGGTCTTCAGGGAAACACGCAGCCAAATTTCACACAGCAGGATCCCATCTGTTTTTGATCAAGGGCATTGAAGAACACACTTGCTCTTTTCTTGCAGCTAAACAATCCTCTGCTTAACTTCTCATCCAAAATATGACACCTCTGACAGAGCAACGCCCTCTTAACACCGCAGCAAAGTGTCTGCCTAAGTTGTGCACTCAAGCCTGTGGTGGGGTTGAACCCATGGATCATTTGATTCAGGAACGAGGAATGCTACCATTGAGCCAAGCTGGCATTTAAAAAGCAGCTGGGAGAGAGGGTAGGGAGACAGAACCTCAGACATAGAAAAGGAGCTGGATGTAGGGAACTCAAGAGCTGCCCTACTCTCCCATATTGAGGAGAAACCGATGTGGAAGGGGTTTAATTCCTCCATTTTTATTACTTTCACTTGCAATTCAATGGGAAGGTTCCATAATTCATGGCGAGTAACAATGACAACTCTCCATTAAAACTACAGAAACTACATGCTTCCTTCTGTACATACCTGAGTCAGGCAGGTAACAAAGACAGAAAGATAAGAGAATAAGATTGAGACAGAGAGACGCGAATCATCAATACCATGGACAAACCGTGTGGTCCGTGTGACAGATACATTTTGCCATGTTGAAGTGTGTTTATATTCTCGGTGTAAATCAGTGCCCCAGGTACACAGCCTGTAATTGAAAATATCACATCGAGAATTTGTCCAGTGTTGACAGCTCTTGGCCACAAAGCAACAACTTGAAGTTACACAGTTGAGTAAAAATAGCTGAAACCAGAATGAAAAAGGCAAAAAGAAAAGATGAGGTTGAAAAGCAAACAGTGAGATTTAATCATGGGTATTACACAACCGATGAAGAAAATCCAGGTTGCACACATGGAACATAAATTTATAGGTATGGGAACATGCTTCTCTTAGCCCTGGAGATAACGTTTCATTCAAGGGCCTACCCTACTCATGCTGTTAACAGGATATTCCATCAAATCAATCACGAATAAGAGATGACATTTTAAATCTGTGGTGAAGATATTGGACCAGCTTTGGGCTCTGAGGACCACAGAATCTATAGAAACCCTACAGTGCAGAAGGAGGCCATTCAGCCCATCGGGTCTGCACCGAACATCTGAAAGGGCACCTTACCCACGCCCAGTCCCCGTCCATTCCCCGCAGCCCCACCTAACCTTAACATCTTTGGAATCTAAGGGGCAATTTTAGCATAAACAATCCACCTAACCTACACATTTTTGGACACTGAGGGGCAATTTTAGCATGACCAATCCACCTAACCCGCACATCTTTGGGCTATGGGAGGAAACCGGAGCACCCGGAGGAAATCCAAGTAGACACAGGGAAAGCGTGCAAACTCCACACAGACAGTCACACAAGGCAGGAATTGAACCCGGGTCCCTGGCGCTGTGAGGCAGCAGTGCTGACCACTGTGCCACCAATGCCGCAGCGAGGAACCTATTAATAATATTGCATTTACTGGACTGGTACATAAATGTCCAATAAAAGTCAAACTATTATTAAAGTTTGTGATGGAGAAGCTCATAGCAAGTAAAAGAAAAGGCATTTTAATCTGTGAAATGATTGATTGTTTGATATAACAGCAGTGAATTTAAGACTGACGAGATCACAAAAATACCTCTCGAGAGTAGCTTGGTTTTGATTTCTAAGCCTGGGAAAGCACGGCACTTAAAATGAAACACCTGAAAGGAGACTGAGTCACCTCTACTAAAATCAACACAACTCAATTCAGGAATCCTATAGTATTATTGTAGACTATAAAGGGCTGAAATGTTTACTAAACACAAATCTTAAAATGTACATTTTCTTTCTTGTGAGTTGAATTCAAAATTTCCACTCATTAATAATCTAAGATACCTTCTATCTGTGGTGAATGTTGATATTTATTTATCAAAAGAAAATCAATACTTCGGTGGGGACAAAAATCAAGTTCTACATTCTGCCATTTCTAATGGGTCAGACTGTATCTCAGGCAATTTCAAATGCTCAGCTACCGCCGTAAGTACCTCTTCTTTCCGAGTGCTGTCAGGTAATGCTAAATGCAATGTTTTTGCCAAATCTAAAAGCCTTTTTTGGTCTCTGTTCGTAAGGTACCGCGTGTGACCTTCTCCACCCCCAAAAACATCCAAACCTCGGAACACACAACACACTCCCTACTTAAACTGGAATACCATACCTGAAAAGCAAACACAAATATGCTAACCCCTCACTGTCTTTAAGTTCACTAAGCCAATCCAATCACGAAAGATAGGCTTTTATCCCAAACGAGCCCCCAATTTGTTATGGGCCAGGGTTTAGAGAACACCAAAGTAAATCTTGGAGTTCACCTGACCCACAAATTTTAATAGATTTTGGTTATGGGGAGCACAAGGGCCCACTTTACAGGTGTGGTGCAACAGAGAACTAAAAGTATTTTTAAACAACAACAATGTTTATTCTATGAACCCAGTTCAAATTTTATAAACACACAGGAAACATCTTATCAACCACCAACACATGTAACCCCACAAATACAATACTCTATAGGTAACCCTTAATACCTTTCCTAGCAACATCCATAAGTTAAACTCTTTTTAAACAAAGACAGCAGGTTTAAATTCTCTCCAGAAACAGGTATTACTTTGAAATCCTCAAGTGATCTGGAGACATTCTTTAGAGCGAGAGAGATATACAGCTTCTTCCTTTGAATACAGCTCTCCAACTGAAAGCAAAACTAAGACACACTGCAGCTCCCAGCTCAAAACAAAAGTAAAAAGACAGACAGACAGCCCAGCTCCACCCACACACTGACATCACTGCAGCTATTTGATAAACACTCATTTCTTAAAGGTACATCCACCTGAAAATTCAATGGAATAAAAGTATATTCTGTAGCATAAACCGCTTAATTTACACTGCAGTTGGAGTGTTCCATTGCAAGAGTGATAATGACCCATAATTGGGCTTATCTTAAGATGTGATTGATATGGTGGAGCCTTTGTTTTAAAGTTAGTGTCTGGATTCCCTTGAGAGAAGGCTGAAATTTCCAACCCTTCCCACCGGCAGGATCTTCCTGTCCTGCCGATGGTGACCCTCATGCAGCACATTCCCCGGTGGCAGACGGTGGGACATATGCAAAACCCCCTAGACATCGGTGGGACTGGAAGATCCTGTCGCTGGTCAATGGTGGGCCGTCTTCACTATTGGAAAATAGGCTACGGGTGGTGGTGGGAATCAATGTCAATTATGGGGGGGGGGGGCGGATTTTCTACCATTCTTTTGACAGGCGGGATTAGTGATGGGGATGGAGAATCAGTGAATCAGTGGGAAGAATGGCTTTCACATGAGCAGGAATTCCTCCTACCAATGTCATACCAATTACATAATGGGGTTCCCACCATGCAATGATGGGAACGCTATTATAATACATTAACATACACTTAGCGAGCCTCCCCACTGTATCATCGTCCGATGTAAGGAATTCCCCTTTGCTGGCATGATGTCACATCAGTGGGATATACAATAGGTTTTGACTGAGGGTGCACAGGTAAGTTCAGCCCCCGGGTAGTGTGGTGGGGGGGGGGGGGGATAGGTCATACCTCGGCTGTACCCTGGCATTGCCCCCTAACACTGCCTCCGCCACATCCTCCTGGCACATCATTGAGCTAGCAGCATTAGGGTGCCACTGTGGCATAGTGGTTAGCAAGTTAGGTGGATTGGCCATGATAAATTGCCCCTTAGTGTCCAGGGATATGGAGATTAGGTGGGTTTATGGGGATAGGGTGGGAGTGTGGGCCTAGGTAAGGTGCTCTTTCAGAGGGTCGGTGCAGACTCGATGGGCCGAATGGACTCCGACTGCACTGTAGGAATTCAATGATTGGTAAGCGACTGAAGATACCTTCAAAGTGGATCTTGCCTTTTCAATGCAAACCTGAGATTAATTGTCTATTACAATGTGATGGGAGGGAAGGATATAATATTTAACTTATGTTTAGAATCTGAAACCAAAATGTCAGCCAGTTATCATCACAGAGATTAACTGGCAGACAAACAATGTGAGAGTACGTCTTTGGTTTTAGAATTTAGCATTCAATTTAAGAACCAAAATGAAGAATTAAGAGAGAGTGTGGATCTCGAAAAGGAAAGAAAGAGAGATGGGGAAAGAGAAAAGAGGAACGGTAGATGGGGATAAAGAAATAAAGGAGATGGTGAGTGCTTGAAAGAACGATGGAGATAGCAGGAGACAGGAGGAGAGAGAGAGAATGAGGATCGAGCGAGAGAAGAAGAAAGAGAGAAAGTGAGAGTTTGCAAAGGGGAGTGTGAAGTAAACAGAAAAGGAGAGAAAAGGGTTAGGGTTAGGGTTAGGGAAAAGGAGAGGAAAGAGGGATAGGAAGTGTCATGTGAGAGTACCTTTAAGAAATGGATGTTTATAAAAATATCTGTAGTGGATGTACCTTTAAGAAATGGGTGTTTATCAGTGATGTCAGAGGGTGGGTGGAGCTGGGCTGTCTGTCTGCTTTTACTTTCGCTTTAGGCTGTTTGCTACAGGGTGTGTTTAGTTTCGTTTTAGATTCGGAAAAGCTGCAATCACAGCAAGATGTGTATGAATCTCTGCAAGCTTATGAATGTTCAATTGGTGATTTCAAAGTGGTAACTGTTCTCAGTAGTGAAGTTAAACCTGATGTCTTTCTGTAAAGGGGTTCTTTTTGTCTCATGGATGTTGCAAGGAAAGATTAAGAGTTACGTAGGGAGTACTGTATTCTTTGGGGGATTTATTGGTGTTGATAGTTGTTAAGATGTTTACTGTGGGTTTATAAAGTGTTAACTGGTTTCATAAATAAACAGTGTTTCTATTTAAAAGTACTGTGAAGTTCTGTTGCCTCACACCTGTAAGGTAGGCCCCTGTGCTCCCCATAACCACAATCTATTCAAAGTTGTGGGTCAGGTGAACTCCATGATACATTTTGGGGCTCTCTAAACCCTGGCCCACAACAGAAGAAAGGAAAGAATGATACAAGAAGGGGAGCGAGAAAAAGAATGGGGAAAGTATGGAAAAGAGATATGGGGAGAGAGAAAAAAAAGGGAATGGGAGAAAGGACAGAGTGGGAGAGAGCGGTAGAGAAGGACTAGAAGAAGGTCAAAGGAGAATGTGAGAGCATGAGAGAAGAAAGATCTAGAGGAATAGATAAAGGGATCAGTGAGATAGATGGGGGAAGAAAAAGGTAAATTGCCGAAAAGAGAAGGGGAGGGAAGAATAAAGGTGGATAGAGAAATGGGAAAGGGAAGGGATAGTAAAAAGTGGAAAGACGCAGAGTGGAGAAGATAGGGAGAGGAGGATAAAAAAGAAAAAAGTTTAAAAGAAATAAAAGTGTTGAGGGAAAGCACGACTAGGAGAAAGGTTTGAGAGAGAGAAAGGGTGAGAAAAGTGAAGAGAAAGAGAGCCAGAGCAAATTGTGCAAGATTGAGAAAGAGTAGGGGAAAGAGAAAAAGAAAAGGAGAAAGAGAGGGAGGAGAGCAGACAAAAAGAAGAGAGAAAAAAAGAGAAATGAATGAAAAAGCATAGTGAAAAGGGTAGCGATAGAGATTGAAGAAAGTGAGGGAAAGGCAGAGAGAGGGATGTGATGAAGCAAAAAAAAAGGACGAGAGATAACTAGAGAGAAGGGAGAGAGGGTTGAATAGAAGTGGAAGGAGAGAGAGAGAGAGAGAATAAAAAGAAGCTAAAGAGTTAGCCAATTGTATTTTCCAATGCACCACTTATTTTTCCTGTACATTATTTTACCATCAATTTTTTGATGTCTGTTCTCTTTCGTGTTGTGTGCACATGGACACAAACTCACACACACAGTCACACTCATATACATACGCACACATGGGGCGCCATGGTGGCATAGTGGTTAGCATTGTTGCCTCATGGCGCCGAGGACCCAGGTTCGATCCCAGCCCCGGGTCACTGTCCATGTGGAGTTTGCACATTTTCCCCATGTCTGCATGGCTCTCATCCCCAGAACCCAAAGATGTGCAGGGTTGGTGGATTGGCAATGCTAAATTGGTCCTTAATTGAAAAAAAAAATAGAGTTGGGCACTCTAAATTAAAAAAAATACAAACTCACACACACACACAAACACAGTCACACTTATATACATACTCACACACATGCACATACACATACAGACACACACAAGCTCACATACACACTCATAAACACACACTCACACTCATACCAATACTGGCATGCATGCACATACACACACACATACCACATACTCAAAAACACATTTTCATGGAAATAAACGAACACTGTTTCTCTCATGTGATCCCACTTCTGTTATGCGTAAATTTAGAGCAAGAGAAAAATAATGATCACCAAGTCTAATCCTAATCTAAGAGCATTCATTATCAGCAGGTCAAGAGGAACTGAATCAGAGAATGGATCCTGTTAATGTTCAGGCGTTGGTTCCAATGTCAAATAAGGCAAAAGATGTGGGACTTCCGAATATGAAGTGTATTTATGGAAATATGAAAGTGCAAAAATGTTAAATAAATCGATTTAGCTTCATTGTGGTAAGAGATGTTGGGCGGGATTCTCCGTCCAGCAATGCCAGAATCGCTATTGGCGGAGAAATCAGGCATCAGCCAAAAATCGAGGTCGGTGCCAGGCGCCCAACAGAGCGCTATTCCCCACCGGTATGGGTATGCAAATCGGACAGAAACTTTCATTAACATATCATTAACCGGTCCAACCCGGTAGTCTCCAGCCTCCGGGGTGTCCGGACACAGACCGTCATTGCCCCAGTCTGCAAGTCGCCCATTTGGCTGTGTACTCCAACAACTGCCCGCCTTGGGCCAAAAATGTGCAGAGTGCCACCAGCTGTGTGGTTGCCCACCACCCTCTTAGGAACCCTCATACCCCAGCCGCCCCACCAATTAGATAGGCATGGTCTAGCGCAATCAGAGGCCCACCAGGAGCTGGCATAGTTCAGTGCAACCATCCGAGGTGCTGCACCAAAGCAGGGGAGGTCAGAGCACACTTTGAATAGTGGATGCATGCACGGTGGCCTTTGGAACGTATCCTGGCACACTGCCCCTCTCATGGCAGATGCCCCATCAGTGGCACTTTCAGCTATCTGACCGCGCAGGACCACCGTCCGTCACCAAACCCGCGCCTGCCTACTGCACCTCTGCCCCCAGCCTATCTGACCCAGACAGGTAGGCACAACTCGTGCGTCGCACATAGGACTCACTGCACACGTTACGGTCCCAACAGGTGCCCAACCCTCTCGCCCAGCCCCATCTGTGGGCCCTGCCCGCACACATGCCACCAAGAATGATGGCCATCGGTAGCACACGGTGCCCCCCCCCACCCCAGCCTCACCAGCAAGTGCCATCCTGCTGGTGAGTATCACATGGCCCACCCAAGGGGAACACCCACAATAAACCTCACAGGAGGATGCAGGACGGGGGCCGCAGAGCGTATCGCTCGCATGGGTTGTGCCAGCCACCGGTACCCCTGCTGACAGGTACAGGTGGTGGGACCAGAGGCTGAATTCTCAATGGACAATCCTGCCCGAAATCTCTACAAAGCTACATTCAAAACCTGCAGCTAACTTACAGAGCAGTCTAGATTTACATTCGGAACAGTTCACAGAAGGTTCACTCGACTCATTCCTGGGAAGAAGGACTTCTCTTATGAGGAAAGTTTGACTAGGTTGGGTCTATACCTATTGGAGTTTAGAAGAATGAGAGATGATCTTATTGAAACATAGAGGCTGAGATTCTCCGTTGTGAGTCCTCTCTGCAATCGCTGCTAGCGAGGACGGAGAATTTGGCGCTCAGCCAAATCTCCCATTCACTGCAGCGGGACCAGACGGAGAATCCCGCCCGTAACGTTCTGAGGGGACATCATGGATGCCGAGAGAATCTTTCCCCAAATGGGAGAGTCCAGAACTAGGGGATCCAGTTTAAGAAGAAGAATAAGAGTTCATTTATGACAGAGATAAGAAGATTTTGTTTTCTCTCAGAGGAGCTGTCTTCCAGGCCAAACAAAATGGCAGTAACCTTTCGAAGTGAAATATCTCTCAATAATGCTGGATGCTGCGGTATTTTAAGTTATATCTAAGTGATGATTTTTTAAAAATGAATGTCATTGTACTGAATTGAAACTAATAAGTATGTAAAAATAACCTGAAGTGCTGAATGGTGTTAACTTCTTCATATTCTCCAAAGTGAAACCCATAAAAAGAGTTGGAATTGCTGAAAGTGCATTTGTTTCATAATGTGTCGAATGGCATAAAGGACGTTTAGCAGCTGAGATGGTTCGATGGCTGGTATTAGCCAAATAAAAGCATTAAGAAAATATACCAGGTGTAATCCAGTCACAACAGATAGGACTATTATTTGACTAACCTTGCTAATGTATGAATACCTCAAGGCTCCGAGGCACACTGGTATAATTTACTCCTTAGGACTGCAATAAGGACTTGCCCTGTGTAGTACGGTTACATTCTGTGCTGCTTTTCACCTCGTTCAGTGGCCCATTGTGGATGACATCATCCTCTGCTAATGACTTTACTCCTCGTCTGAAAGACGAGGATTTACCGAGTGAGACATTTAAGCCGAGTTGGACAAGGGGCGGACAAATGGTCCATTCACTTCAGCAGTGAAGCATTAATCGAGTCAATAACTGCTGAAAAAGACTTACCACATCGCCTTGCCCCAACTCTCTTCTAAGCTCTGTTCAGTCATATTCAGCAGCTTGGCTGCACAATTAAGCAGGATAGGCATTAAAATGGAGGTGCCTGAGGGAAGAGTGGGGGCCTAGAAGAGCTTAAATCAACTTGTCACTGCAAGGAACTCATCTGCTGTATCATAGAAATCTGGATTGGAAGAAAACATCACAATGGACTATTTTACTGCTTTCATGCAATGAAACTCACAAACTTCTACAGTTGTGCAATAGATAGCATTCTATCCGGCTGTATCACAGCCTGGTATGGCAACTGCTCAGTCCGAGATCGCAAGAAACTGCAGAGTGTGGTTAACTCAGCCCAACGCATCACTCAAGCTTGCCACTTGTACATTGATTCTGTATACACCTCCCGCTGCCTCAGGAAGGCAGACAGCATTATCAGAGACCCCTCCCACCCAGGTATTGCCTTCTTCCAGTTCCTTCCATCAGGCAGAAGGTAAGTCTGAAGACCCGCACATCCTGACATAGGAACAGCTTCTTCCCCACAGCTACAAGACTCCTCAACGACTCCCCCTTGGACTGATCTGTTCCAAATAAGAACACTATTCACGATGCCCTATGCTGCTCTTGCTCATGTATTTGCTTTGTTTGGCCCCTTGTTCGCACTGTAACCAATCACTGTTTGTCGATGTACCATTTGTCAATGTTCTCGATTGATTATTCTCTTTGTCTGCTATGTATGTACTGTGTACGTTCCCTTGGCTGCAGAAAAATACTTCTCACTGTACTTCGGTACATGTGACAATAAGTCAAATCAAATCAATGAAATCTTATGATTGACCGTTGGAAATCTATATAAAAACAAAGGAACATAGGATTTGGAAGAAAGAGCAAGCCATTTGGCCCTTCTGCTGCACCATTTGATATTATCATGGCTGATCTTGTGGTCTCAACTCCTTTTTCCTGTCTGCATTGCCTGACCATTGACTTCCTTGTCTATCATTAAACCTGCCTAACTCAGCTATGAATAACTACAATGACCCAGCCTCCATTGCTCTCTGGGCCAGAGAATTTCACAGACTAACAAGCCTCTGAGACAAAAATATTCTTATTTCCACCTTAGAAGGGAGACTTCTTGGGCGGAATTCTCCATTTGGGAGATGTTCTCCCGCCGAAGCTGAATTGCACCAGTTTTACAATTGTAAAGCGGGATGAAATTCAGTGTTCCAGATTCATGCAGGGAGTGAAATGCGAGGGATTCCCACGGAACCCCGCTATCGGGCCACCATCTTGAGCGGGAGGCCTGATAGCGAGGTCTCGTGGCCGGCCTCCCCCACTCCCGCCTCAGAAAAGGAACCACTGTCTGGAAGCGAGAGACCTCTCTGGGCAGGGGCAATGGGAAGGATTACAGCTATAACAGCTATTGTAGCTTACCTTGCAGCACCACATGTCCATTCCTTGAAGGAGAGTAGCTACATCTGAGTCTGGTTCCCACAGATCCATTAGCTGCCAGCCATTCATAGCTTTCGACTAGTGATTGACAGCTTCTCCAGGACATCTGCAGCTTTGACCCATTCATATCCCTTCACGGTCCAGTGGCCTAACTGGTGAAACCCCAACATTTGTAAAAATTGACCACCTCAAAGAGAAGGAGGTGCAGTGCAATCACACGCTGAGTGATTGCAATGCACTTTCGTTCTTGGAATAGAGGGGGTCCCTTTAGGCAGTGGGTCCCTGTGGGGATCCCCTATACAGGGGTCCCTGGAGATTCCCCTTATTACAGGGGCCCATGTGGAGGGTCCCCCTATTACCCTTTGGGGGTAAGGGTGGGGTTCTGGTGGAGGAGACTTTGGCAGCCTTGTTGGGGGTGGGGGTGGTCGTCGGATGGACTCGCGAGGTCTCTACCAGCAGAGCCCTGGGATGGTGGACCTTGCAGTTGGTCAAGGGGGAAACCCTTGGCCCACCGTGAGGTCCGCCATGTCAGACCATGCTGGTAAAAACCACAAGTGATCTTTGCCCATGTGATTCCCGGCCACAGAGATTGGAGAATCATGGGAGGCTGGAACATAGGGCGCCAGGGCCATTACATCTCCCCGCCGGCGCACATCGTGGACCTCGTTCACACCGCCAGCTGAGAGACAGAGCATCACATTCGGATCGATGCCCAGTAACGAACCCAATGCCCACCCCTTGTTTTTAAACTGTCCTTGTCTCTCCCATAAGGGAAAACATCCTTCCAGCATTCACCTTGTTAAGTTCCCCTCAGGAACTTAATAATGGATGGGATTCTCCGACCTTCCGCGCCGGATTCGCAGCCGGCGTGGGGGTGAAGAATAGCCGTTCATGACAGAAATCCGGCGCAACCACGATTCCCCGCAGACCCGCCAGTCCAGCACATGCGGACGACGCGCTGCCGGTCAGGGGCCGTTGGAACAGGCCCCCGTGACGATTCTCCGCGGGCGACCAGCTGAACTCCCGAAGGTGTGGTTTACATGTGGTACCACCCAGCAGGAGCTGGGACCCGCGGCCGCAGTAGCGGTACTGGTGGGGGTATCCAGCAGAGGGCAGCAGAGCGGAGCCACTGATTGGCTGTTGCGGGGAGAATTTGCATCAGTGCATTGCGGTCACTGCATCCAGAAGGTGTACCTGAGCAAGACGCCCTCCATGTTCAAGTAAAGGCAAGCATCCAGCAGAGGGCAGCAGAGCGGAGCCGCTGATTGGCTGTTGTGGGGAAAATTTGCATCAGTGCATTGCGATCACTGTATCCAGAAGGTGGTTTGTGGAGGAGCTGTTGTCAAATGACAGTTAAACCCCAAACACTTCTTCAGTGTTTCCCTCCCTACCTCCTCCCTAACAAAAAAACCCAATCACTGTAAGGATCCCAGCCAAGTAAAGATCAAGAGGGAGACTCGAGGGCAGGTAGAAGTAGAAAGAAGTTGAACCGTGACATCACAGCCAGCAGGTAAGTGATTGGCTGGTGACTGGTAAGTAGTTTTTATTTTCCCTGAGGTGTGTTGATAAGGTAGGGTTTTTCTATTTCTATTTTTTTTTTATTGTGTGATTGGTAAAAAAAAATATTTTTTTTTCCTTTTTCATTTATCTATTATTTGATATTATAGTTGGACTAAGTTAACCTTAAGATTAAAAATGGCAGGAGATCTCAGACCCATATTATGATCCTCTTGCCCAATGTGGGAGATCAGGGACGTGGCTGATGTCCCTGGCTCCTTCACGTGCAGGAAGTGTGTCCAGCTGCAGCTCTTGTTAGACCGCATGACGGCTCTGGAGCTGTGAAGGGACTCACTTTGGAGCATCTGCGATGCTGAGGAGGTCGTGGATAGCACGTTTAGCAAATTGGTCACACCACAGATTAGGATTGCTGAGGGAGAAAGGGAATGGGTGACCAAAAGGCAGAGAAAAGGCAGGAAGGCAGTGCAGGTGTCCCGTGCAGTCATCTCAAAACAGTCAAAACAGGTATACCGTTTTGGATACTGTTCGGGGAGATGGCTCACCAGGGGAAGGCAGCAGTAGCCAGCTTCGTGGGACCATGGCTGGCTCTGCTGTACAGAAGGGTGGGTAAAAGAGTGGAAGGGCTATAGTCGTAGGGGATTCAATTGTAAGGGGAGTAGATAGACGGTTCTGTGGTCGAAAACGAGACTCCCGAATAGTATGTTGCCTCCCAGGTGCACGGGTCAGGGGTGTCTCTGATCGGCTACAGAACATTCTGAAGGGGGAGGGTGAACAGCCAGTTGTCCTGGTGCATATAGGCACCAATGACATAGGTAAAAAACGGGATGTGGTCCTACAAGCAGAATTTAGGGAGTTAGGAGCCAAGTTAAAAAGTCAGACCTCAGAGGTAGTAATCTCAGGATTGCTACCAGAGCCACGTGGTAGTCAGAGAAGAAATGAAAGAATAGGCAGGATGAATGCGTGGCTTGAGAGATGGTGCAGGAGGGAGGGGTTCAGATGTTTGGGACAATTGGACCGGTTCTGGGGAGGTGGGACTACTACAAATTGGACGGTCTACACCTGGGCCGGACTGGAACCAATGTCCTTGGAGGTGCTTTTGCTAACGCTGTTGGGGAGAGTTTAAACTAATATGGCGGGGGATAGGAACCAAATGAGGAGGTTAGTGGATAGTAAGGTGGTAATAACTAAAGCCTGTAAGGAACTAGATCATGAAGTCAGCGTGACTAAGGGGAAGAGGAGGCAGGGAGCAGATGATGAACGCAAAGGAACTGGTGGTCTGAGGTGCATTAGTTTTAATGCAAGAAGTGTAGTCGGTAAGGCAGATGAACTTAGGGCTTGGATTAGTACCTGGGAGTATGATGTTATTGCTATTACTGAGATTTGGTTGAGGGAAGGTCATGATTGGCAACTAAATATCCCAGGATATCGATGCTTCAGGCAGGATAGAGAGGGAAGTAAAAGGGATGGAGCCGTTGCATTACTTGTCAGAGAGGATATCACAGCTGTGCTGAAGGAGGGCACTATGGAGGACTCGAGCGGTGAGACGATATGGGCAGAGCTCAGAAATAGGAAGGGTGCGGTAACAATGTTGGGGCTGTACTACAGACCTCCCAACAGCGAGCGTGAGACAGAGGTACAAATATGTAAACAGATTATGGAAAGATGTAGGAGCAACAGGGTGGTGGTGATAGGAGATTTTAATTTTCTCAACATTGACTGGGATACACTTAGTGTCAGAGGTCTAGATGGAGCAGAATTTGTAAGGAGCTTCCAGGAGGGTTTTCTAGAGCAGTATGTAAATAGTCAAACTCAGGAAGGGGCCATACTGGGCCTGGTGTTTACATAGAATTTACATAGAACTTACAGTGTAGAAGGAGTCCATTCGGCCCATCGAGTCTGCACCGGCTCTTGATCAAGGTCAACACCTCCACCCTATCCCCATAACCCAGTAACCCCACCCAACACTAAGGGTAATTGTGGACACTAAGGGCAATTTATCATGGCCAACTGCACATCTTTGGACTGTGAGAGGAAACCGGAGCACCCGGAGGAAACCCACGCACACACGGGGAGGATGTGCAGACTCCGCACAGACTGAGACCCAAGCTGGAATCGAACCTGGGACCCTGGAGCTGTGAAGCAATTGTGCTATCCACAATGCTACCGTGCTGCCCAAACCATGTTGGGGAATGAGCCCGGCCAGGTGGTTGAAGTTTCAGTCGGGGATTACTTTGGGAATAGTGATCACAATTCCTTAAGTTTTAGAATACTCATGGACAAAGACAACAGTGGTCCTAAAGGAAGAGTGCTAAATTGGGGGAAGGCCAACTATACCAAAATTCAGCAGGAGCTGGGGAATGTGGATTGGGAGCAGCTGTTTGAAGGTAAATCCACATTTGATATGTGGGAGGCTTTTAAAGAGAGGTTGATTAGAGTGCAGGACAGACATGTCCCTGTGAAAATGAGGGATAGAAATGGCAAGATTAGGGAACCATGGATGACAGGTGAAATTGTGAGACTAGCTAAGAGGAAAAAAGAAGCATACATAAGGTCTAGGCGACTGAAGACAGACAAAACTTTGGAAGAATATCGGGAATGTAGGACCAATCTGAAACGAGGAATCAAGAGGGCTAAAAGGGGTCATGAAATATCTTTAGCAAACAGGGTTAAGGAAAATCCCAAAACCTTTTATTCATATATAAGGAGCAAGAGAGTAACTAGAGAAAGGGTTGGCCCACTCAAGGACAAAGGAGGAAAGTTATGCGCGGAGTCAGAGAAAATGGGTGAGATTCTTAACGAGTACTTTCCATCGGTATTCACCGAGGAGAGGGACATGATGGATGTTGAGGTTAGGGATAGATGTTTGATTAATCTAGGTCAAGTCGGCATAAGGAGGGAGGATGTGTTGGGTATTCTAAAAGGCATTAAGGTGGACAAGTCCCCAGGTCCGGATGGGATCTATCCCAGGTTACTGAGGGAAGTGAGAGAGGAAATACCTGGGGCCTTACTATCTTTGCAGGATCCTTGAAGAAGGGTGAGGTACCAGAGGACTGGACAATTGCTAATGTTGTCCCCTTGTTTAAGAAGTGTAGCAAGGATAATCCAGGGAATTATAGACCGGTGAGCCTGACATCAGTGGTAGGGAATCTGCTGGAGAAGATACTGAGGGATAGGACCTGTTCCCATTTGGAAGAAAATGGGCTTATCAGTGATAGGCAACATGGTTTTGTACAGGGAAGGTCATGTCTTACCAACTTAATAGAATTCTTTGAGGAAGTGACAAAGTTGATTGATGAGGGAAGAACTGTAGATGTCATATACATGGACTTCAGTAAGGCATTTGATAAGGTTCCCCATGGTAGGCTGATGGAGAAAGTGAAGTCTCATGGGGTCCAGGGTGTACAAGCTAGATGGATAAAGAACTGGCTGGGCAACAGGAGACAGAGAGTAGTAGTGGAAGGGAGTTTCTCAAAATGGAGATCTGTGACCAGTGGTGTTCCACAGGGATCCGTGCTGGGACCACTGTTGTTTGTGATATGCATAAATGATCTGGGGGAAGGTAAAGGTGGGCTGATTCGCAAGTTTGCAGATGACGCTAAGGTTGGTGAAGTAGCAGATAGTGAAGGGGACTGTCAGAGAATATGGATAGATTGGAGAGTTGTGCGGAGAAATGGCAGATGGAGTTCAATCCGGGCAAATGCAAGGTGATGCATTTTGGAAGATCCAATTCAAGAGCGAACTATATGGTAAATAAAAAAGCCCTGGGGAAAATTGATGTACAGAGAGATCTGGATGTTAAGGTCCATTGTACCCTGAAGGTGGCTGCGCAGGTTGATAGAGTGGTCAAGATGGCATGCGGCATGCTTTCCTTCATCAGAAGGGGTATTGAGTACAAGATTTGGCAGGTCACGTTACAGTTGTATAAGACTTTGGTTCGGCCACATTTGGAATATTGCAGACAGTTCTGGTCGCCACATTACCTAAAGGATGTGGATGCTTTGGAGAAGGTGCAGAGGAGGCTCACCAGGATGTTGCCTCGTATGGAGGGCACTAGCTATGAAGAGAGGTTGAATAGATTAGAATTATTTTCATTAGAAAGACGGAGGTTGAGGGGGGACCTCATTGAGGTCTACAAAATCATGAGAGGTATAGACAGGGTGGATAGCAAGAAGCTTTTTCCCAGAGTGGGGGGACTCAATTACTACGGGTCACGAGTTCAAGGTGAGAGGGGAAAAGTTTAAGGGAGATATGCATGGAAAGTTCTTTACGCAGAGGGTGGTGGGTGCCTGGAACGCATTGCCGGCGGTGGTGGTAGAGGCGGGCACGATAGCGTCATTTAAGATGTATCTAGACAGATACATGAATGGGCAGGGAGCAGAGGAATACAGATCCTCAGAAAATAGGTGACAGTTTTAGATCGAGGATCTGGATCGGCACAGGCTTGGAGGGCCGAAGGGCCTGTTCCTGTGCTGTAATTTTTCTTTGTTCTTTGTTCTTCTTTGACTCCGGGGTGGGCCTCAGCAGTGGCCAGGCCCGCGATCGGGGGCCACCGATCGGCAGGCCATCGCAATCTGGGAGGGACCTAACTTCCTCCACGCGGGCTCGCTGTGTGGCTCTGCCATGTCAGCTGCGCCCGCGTCGAGGTGGGCTGCCGTGCACATGTGCGGACCCGCTTGCGGCCACCGTGCGCATGCGCGACCGTGCAGTCTGGCTAGCAGGACCCCGCTGGCAGCCAGAGCTGCTGGTCGCATGTGCCGAATCACGCCGGCCATTCCGCGCGTGCGCGGAAATATGCCGGCCGTAGCGCGCATGCGCAAACCCGCGCCGGCCGTTCCGCTCCAGCTGGAGCTGCGGGGACGACACCGGCGCCAACCTAGCCCCGTAGGAAGGGGAGCATTCCCCATTATTGGGGACAGTTGGCGCCGGAGTGGTTGGCGCCACTTTTCATGCCGGCATGGGGACATAGCCCCATTATTGGAGAAACCCGCCCTGGTCCCCAGAAGGGAGAATCCTGCCCAATATCTCAATAAGATCACCTCACTTCTAAACTCCAATGGATATAGGCCCAACCGGTTCAACCTTTCTTCATAAGATGCGCCCTTCATCCCAGGGATTACTCAAGTGAAACTTCTCTGAACTGCTTCAAACACAATTATATCCTTTTTCAAATAAGGAGACCAAAATTACACACAGTACTCCAGATGCATTCTCACCAAAGTCCTGTACAGCTCCAGTAAAATCTCCCGACTTTAATTCCTCTTACAATAAACACCACCATTCCATTTGTTTTCCTCATCACTTGCTGTACCTGCATATTAACTTTATGTGACTCATGCACCAGGATACCCAGATCCTTCTGTACCATTGAGTTCTGCAATGTCTCAATTTAAATAGCTTTCCTAATTATCTGACCAAAGTGGACAAATTCACATTTCCCCACGTTATACACCATCTGCCAAATTTTGGTCCACTCACTTAACCAAACTATATGCCTTTGTAGACCCTTTACGACCTCATGACAGCTCACTATCCTCACCACCTTGGTGTTGCAAATCTAGGTACCATAAATTTAGCTCTCCATCCAAATCATTGATATAGATTGAAACTAGTTGAGGCCCAGCACTGATTCCTGTGGTTCTCCACTGGTTACAGCTTACCAACCTGAAAAAGACCCACTTAAACCCATTCACTGCTTCCTATTAGTTAAACAATTCTTCATTCAGGCCAATATGTTACCCCCATACATCATGTGTTTGTATCTTTTACTTAAAGTGTTGGGCTTCCCAGTTGTTGATATATCAGCAGCTGTTAGAATAATCAGTGTTTCTGTTCATCATTTGGATGTCAGATCTCACTATGCCTGAGCAAGAAACATATGTACTGGATTGGTAATTACACAAATGCATGAGGCAGCTATTCTCCTAATGTGAACGCTAATGCAAGTTCTTTTCAGATTGTTGGTTTTCAGTCTTCAGGCGTAAAATTTGGCTTGGTTGTTTGGACATTGCGGTTGACCTTCAGGAACCAAAGTAGCAACCCCTGTGCCTGTGGTTCATGCCAGATGCCATCTTGGTGAAGGTATGCTCTGTGTGCAGTTCCTGTTCATCAAAAGCAGGCAAAGCAGACAGCTCATGATACCGATCAACTTGTAATGCTAATTTTGTGCCTCACTGTCTATATTCCAGTCGATAGCCTTTTATTTGCGGCAAGGTGGTACAGTGGTTCGAACTGCTGCCTCACATCTGCCTCACAGCTGGGTTCAATTCCGGCCTTGTGTGACTGTCTTGCAACAATATGTACATTGTAAGGAATACAAAGGGTTAACAAAAAGATAATAACACTTCTCACCACCAGATGGCGATAAGGAGCAGTTGTATAAATATCATGTGACTCCTGAGATTCTGGGACAAGATTGTTAGGCGTGAGATAGATTAGGTGCATAGCATAGAGTTCTGTTGTAAAGAGATATTGTATAGTTTATTTAATAACTTATTCCTTGTTGACTGGTCAGAAGCTTTAATTTAGTAGTGTAAATAAATCAGCCTTGTTCAGTAACTCAGCTTGGTGTTCTTTTTTAGCACTAAGTTCTCAAAGCATCCTGATAGACCCAACAGAGAACATCACATGTCTGTGTGAAGTTTGCACACTCTCCCCGTGTCTGCGTGGGTTTCTTCCGGGTACTCCAGTTTCCTCCCACAGTTCAAATATGTTCAGGTTAGGTGGATTGTCCATGTTAAATTGCCCCTTAGTGTCCAAAGATGTGCAGGTTAGGTGGAGTTAAGGGGCTACGGGGATAGGGCAAGGACGTGGGTCTAGGTAGGGTGCTCTTTCAGAGGGTCAGTGCAGACTCGATTAGGCCAAGTGGCAGCCTTCTGCACACTGTAGTGATTCTATGATTACATGATATGCACAATTGAACACGTGCTTAGTGGAACCCATACCCCACCTCTCCACCATCGGTGTTATTTGAGGTGATCATTAACTCCATACAGATTAGTTGATTCTTTTTTTCATGTTCTGGCTGTTGCTACAACTCGATGCATGTTCGATTCTTTGTGTAGCTGTTTCAAGTGACAAAACTTTAAATGTGCCAGGCCATGAAGGGTTTTTTGTTGACTTCAAAGCTTCTGCACAGACATGGGTGCACTAATACACATTCCTTTTGGAATGGATCATGACTGAGAAAGAGCAGAGGTCACGTAGAGCAGGACAAACTGACAGAAGTGGGAGGAGGAAGAGGAGGAGGGCTCTCAGCTGTACTTCACATCCAGGATACTTCTAGCTGAACCTCATCGAGGAACAATGTGTGAGATGCCTTCACTTTCCTAAGGACATCCTGACTGAAATCTGCTATCTGCTGCAGCCACAATGAGCAGGGAAAGGACCACAATACCAATGGAGACAAAGCTGATGGTGGTGATGAACTTCTATGCTTCTGTTTTTTTCTGAATTGGAGCTGATGATATTGGCAATATCTCACATTTCGCATTCCACGATTGTGTATTAGGAGGTCATTGATGTTCTTTATTCAGGGAAAGCGACTACATTGTTTATTTGTTGTTTGGGAGAGGCAGGTGAATGGAACATGTGGATTAGTTAGGGTTGCTGGTGCCGCTAACTGTATGCACATCATTTTGTTTGTGTGCTGTCTGTCAAATCTGCCAGTTCTAGAACAGAAAGGGTCTCCACTTCATAAACCTACAGCTAATATATGGCCATAGGCAGTCCGTCAGTACTGGCCAATGCCTCGTAATAGTCACCATCCCTTTGCATTGCAGCAGTCTACTCTGTCAACTGCAATTCGATCGCCAGGGCACACCAGAGGGTTGTCACTTGAGGGACATGGCCCCTGACTGCTGCTTGAAACCGAAGAACATGTGGAAGTGCTGTCACAAAACAGTGCGATAAGACAGACCAATAGCATGCTGAAACAATGCTGACAGAATCGGTCAGGGGGTGCTCTGTAGTACTTGGCTGTGTGGGTCTCACAATTCGTGGTTGCCTGCTGCATGCTGCACAAACCCGGGAGCTCGCCCAATGGGAAACGAGCAGCAGGAGTTTAAAACCCACTGCTTCAACCCGGGCCAGTAATCTGTAGGTCGCCGGGCTTGGACTTGTTCGTTGTAAGCCACGGTTGTGACCTTTTCCTTTAAGTAAATAAAAGGGTATGGTGTCGGAAGACAGGCCTTGGCTAGATTATTACATTGGCACTGAGGAGTAAAAAAGCTTTTTCTCCAAACAACCCTAATTGTCAAGAATAAGCGGCATCTCTGGTAAGAAAAGAAAATGGCTCTCTTCAGTAAACTTGAACCTTATGATGTAAGTGGAGAAGACTGGGCCCATTACACAGAACATGTGTTACTTCTTCCAGGATAATAATGCTGACGGAGACGAAAAACAGAAATTGCTTACCGACAGCATGCGGGGCCCCGGAGATTCAGCCTGATAAAACGTCTGACCAATCCAGATGCCACTAACCCAAAGACATTTAACGAGTTAGTAGACTTGGTAAGAAAACACTATGATCCAAAGCCATCTGTTGTACTCCAGTGTTACCGCTTTAACACAGCAGGGAGAACCCTGAGGGAACCTGCCACTGAATCTCTGGCCAGATTACAAAAATTGGCAGAACATTGTCAATTCGGACCATCCCTGCGCAAAGTGTTGCGAGACAGATTGGTATGTCGAATAAACAACTTGACAGCCCAAAAATAAATTGGCAGATCTCAAACTGGACTTTTAAAAAAGTGATTGAAATAGCTCTATCGCTGGAAAATGCCGAAAAGGGACTGAGGAACTGCAAGGGGTGTCAGAGAGCAACGTCCTCCGGTGAGGGGGAGGGGGCTCACTGTAACAGTGCCCATTCCTCGGCTGAGGGGGCTTGTGTAAGTAACATGTCAGATAGTCCATTACAGTATCGGAGCTCAACTCGCATCACCCAGCAGTCAAGGAAAGGCAATGACAGCCCCAAGAATACTAGGGAACATGCTCTGGAATGTTGCAGATGGCTGAGGATGGAGCACTTTCAAAGGGCACAGTCAAGATAAAGTTACAGGAATAGGCAAAACACATGCTGTTCAGGGAGAAGCCAAGGCCAGTCCCAGCTTTTATCATGCAGATAGACCCACTCCCAGAAACAGGGACATTGCAACTAAACTGCATTATTACGATAAGGTCGCCCTAACAATGGTGGGACTGCAGGTAAACAGTCATCCATTGAAAATGGAGGTGGTAATGGGAGCTGCAGTTTCCATTACCAGGGAGCAGACATATGATCACCTCTGTCATAATATCCACTCATGTATATAATGAGATGCAGACAGGCAGTGATTGACACACAGGATAACCAATGAACACACGCGACACATAACAACCAATCACCAGATAGGACACCACCACAAGCACACAGGGCATTAAGACTCTCCCTCTCTCCACAGGACACAGCTACTGAGATACTAACAGTGCACAAGCCAGTGAGCACTATCACCATGAGGTAGAGAGCTACTCTGGTCAAGCCAGTAGGAGGTTGTCAGTTAGATTAATAGAGTGTCAACTCACAGCAGACTATGTACAGCAATCAGGAAGTTCAATAAAACAGTGTTGGACCATCTCCTGTGTCAGAAGCCTGTTTCTAGTTTCACTGCATCCAGTTGCAGTCAACGTTGAACCAACTTACTGAACACATCATGGTACCAGAGTGCTATTAATCCGAACGAACCTACCTCGAGTGCATCTGCAATGACCAGCAAGCAGCCATCCAGCGTCATGGAAAAGATCCAGCCTCCTTCGCAACTCCGGATCTCTGGCAACCTCGGCGCCAACTGGAAAGTCTTCAAACAAAAGTTCCTCCTGTACATCGAGGCCTCCGACCTCGAGGCAGCATCAGATGCCAGAAAGATCGCGCTGTTCCTGTCGACTGCAGGGCATCACGCCATCCACATCTATAACTCGCTCACGTTTGCCGATGGCGAAGACAAGACAAAGTTCAAGACAGTTCTGCTGAAATTTGACAGCCACTGCGACATTGAGGTGAATGAGAGCTTTGAACAGTACACCTTCCAACAGAGGCTTCAGGGTAAGAATGAACCTTTTCAGTCCTTCTTGACCCATCTCCGCATCCTCGCGAGTCATGTAATTATGACTCGACGACTGATTCCATGATCCGGGATCAGATCATTTTCGGGGTCCAGTCCGACTCCCTGCGGGAGCACCTCCTCAAAATCAAACAGTTGACCCTCTCCGTCGCCATCGAAACGTGCGTTGTCCATGAGCATGCCAGAAATCACTACTCCCGCATCAGGGCGGCAGAAACTGCAAAACTGGCCTCCCATGAGGCAGAAAGGGTGCAGGCCATAGCGAAAATGCAAGGCCTGAGCATCGAGGAGAGAGGCCGTTTCGTGCACTTTTCTCGGGTCCCCACGCATGCGTGCCACGACCGGGTGGACGATGAGGCCGAAGACCCTGAGGCGCATGCGCGAACGTTGGCCGACCGCACTGCGCATGCGCGATGGCGCACAGAACGTGCTGACGTCAGTGTCATGACGTGTCCGAATTGTGGCTCCGCCCATTTAAAGAGGCAATGTCCAGCCAAAGGCAGGCGATGTCTACAGTGTGGAAAGCCTGGCCACTACGCGGCCTTCTGCAGCTCCGCTCCCCCGAACAACAGCCAACGATCCCAGCTGCAGCGCAGACGTGTCCGCTGCGTACAACAAGGCATGCAGGATTCTGATCCAGACAGCCTTACGGACCCCGATGCTGACTGCCTCGAGTCTCCATATCGGGTTGGCATCATCACCACACGAGAGTTGGTATCTACTGTGCCTGCCAACTGCCTTTCGATCCTCAGTGTGGATCCTGACGATGAGTGGTGTGCCGTCATCACGGTCAACCAGTCTCGCATCCGATTTAAATTGGACACTGGCACGTCTGCGAACCTCATATCACAGTCGGACCGCGACAGCATCCAACACCAACCTAGCATTCTTCCAACAGCCTGCCAGTTTCTTGACTACAATGGTAATGCCATAGCTGCCAGTGGGTCGTATCAGCTAGGTGTCTCTCACAAGGCAATCAAGACAACGTTGAGATTCGAGATCGTCCGGCCTGACAAGGCATCACTGTTCGGTGCCCGCGCATGCAAACTCCTACATCCGGTACAGCGAGTTCATGCCATGTTCTCGACACCGGCGACGGCCTCACCCAATGCAAATCTCCAGGCTGAGATAGATGACATTCTCACACAATACCACAGTGTGTTTGATGGGATGGGCACGCTCCCATATCACTACAAGATATTGTTCAAGCCGAATGCCACCCCAGTCATCCATGCACCACGCCGGGTGCCGGCTCCTCTCAAGGATCGTCTGAAAACGCAGCTACGAGAGCTCCAAGACCAGGGCTTCATCTCAAAGGTCACGGAACCCACAGACTGGGTCAGCTCCATGGTCTGTGTCAAGAAACCCTCTGGCGAACTCCGAATTTGCATTGATCCCAAAGACCTGAATCGCAACATCATGCGAGAGCATTACCCGATCCCGAAGCATGAAGAATTAACCTGTGAGATGGCTCACGCCAAATTCTTTACCAAGCTGGACGCCTCCAGTGGCTTCTGGCAAATTCAGCTGGACGAGTCCAGGCGGAAGCTGTGCACTTTTAACACTCCGTTCGGCAGGTATTGCTCCCACCGCATGCCTTTTGGTATCATATCAGCTTCCGAAGTATTTCATCACATAATGGAGTGAATGATGGAGGGCATCGAGGGGGTGCAAGTCTATGTGGATGACGTGATCATCTGATCCACGACGCCCGAGGATCACATTGCGCACCTCAAACAGGTTTTCCAGAGGATTCATGAAAATAGTTTCCAGCTCAACAGGGCCAAATGCTCGTTTGGGCGGCCCGCTATCAAGTTTTTAGTTGACCACATTTCACAGCAAGGTGTGCAACCTGACACCGACAAGGTGCTGGCAATCAATGCCATGAAGACACCAGAGGACAAAAAGGCGGTCCTTCGCTTCACGGGTTGGTAAATTTTCTCGGAAAATTCATTCCAAACATGGCACCCCACACCACAACCCTCCGACATCTCGTTAAAAGTCAACAGTGTTCCAGTGGCTTCCCGTACATCAAGCGGAGTGACTTGAGCTGAAAGCGAAGCTCACCACAGCCCCAGTACTGGCGTTCTTTGACCCAACCAAGGATACCAAGATATCCACAGACGAAAGCCAGGACGGCATTGGGGCGGTGCTCCTCCAGCGAGACGATTCCTCGTCCTGGGCTCCAGTGGCATATGCCTCCAGGGCCATGACTCCGACCATGTGGTATGCCGAGATCGAAAAGGAGTGTCTGGGTCCCCTGACAGGAATAGTCAAGTTTCATGACTACGCATACAGTCTGCCGAAGTTCACGGTGGAAACAGACCACAGGCCTTTAGTCCACATAATCCAGAAGGATTTAAATGACATGACACCTCGGCTACAGCGAATTTTTCTTCGTCTCCGCCACTATGACTTTGAACTCGTCTACACACCGGGCAAGCAGCTGATTGTCGCGGATGCCCTATCCCGATCCATCACCACGCCGTGTGAACCGGGCTACTTCATTCGCCACATCGAGGCACAGGTGCAGCTGTGTGCCAGCAACCTCCCAGCCACTGATGAACGAGTTGTCCAGATACGCGAAGAAACTGCCAAAGATCCTCGACTGCAGCGCGTGATGCAACACCTTGCCCATGACTGGCAAAAGGGGCCGAGGCCCCAGTTCTTCAACGGTAAGGACGAGTTAACTGTTGTCGAGGGGATCCTTCTTAAACTAGATAGAATCGTCATTCCCCAAAGCATGCAAGCCATGGTGCTCAGACAGATCCATGAGGGTCACCTTGGGGTTGAAAAATGTCGATGCACAGCTCGGCTGGCAGTCTACTGGCCTGGCATCAGCCAGGATGTTGCCAACACGGTCCTCAACTGCACAACATGCCAGAAGTTTCAACCAGCTCAGCGCAAGGAAACACTGCAACAGCACAAGATCGTGACTTCTCCGTGGTCCAAGGTGGGGATAGACATCTTTCACGCAAATGGGCGTGATTACGTGCTCTTGGTCGACTGATTCTCCAGCTACCCGGAAGTGGTGAAACTGTCAGACCTCACGTCCAAGTTAGTGATTAAAGCCTGCAAAGAGACGCTTGCCAGGCACGGGATACCACTCACAGTAATGACTGACAATGGCCCATGTTTCTATAGCCAAGAGTGGTCCGACTTTGCACTATCCTACCGCTTCAGTCACATCACATCCAGTCCCCATTATCTGCAATCAAACGGGAAGGTCGAAAAAGGGGTGCATATTGTCAAGTGGTTGCTGTGCAAGGCTGCAGGCTCAGCCTCGGACTTCAACCTGGTGCTGTTGGCATACAGGGCAACCCCTCTGTCGACTGGTTTGTCTCCGGCGCAGCTGCTCATGAACCGCAACCTGAGGACGACTGTTCCAGCCATCCATGTTCCAGACCTTGACTGCCTCACGGTGTTGCAGAAAGTGCAGCGATCCAGGGACCAGCAGAAGATCATGTATGATGCTCATGCCAAGAATCTACCTGTGCTGTCTCCAGACGATGTTGTTCGCGTCCAGTTGCCTGAGGGGGGTTGGTCAGCCCCAGCTATTGTCGTCAGGCAGGCTGCCCCCAGGTCCTTCATTGTCCAAATGGCTGATGGCTCCATTCTACGGCGCAACAGGAGGGCGCTACGAAAAGTTTCCTGCCCATCGCCTGGCCGCACTTCTCCGCATGTCATCATGCCTCCTCCGGACATCTCGCTCCACGAGGCCACCGATCTGGCAGCGATCCCACCTCTCCATGAGGCCACAGACATGGCAGCAATCCTGCCTGTCCAAGTGCCGGCGTCCCCCCTCCATCTCTGAGGCGATAGACAAGAATTTGTCGCCCGCCACAAAGACTGAATCTATAGACTTAAATCTTGTAAATTTTGTTCAGTTTGCTCTGTATCTGCACGATAGACACCTTCCCATTTACATATGTTCGTTCACTCACCACTTGTATATAATCATGCATGTATATATATCGCCACATTCCAAAATTTACTTCAAAAAGGGGCGATGTCATAATGTCCACTCATGTATATAATGAGATGCAGACAGGCAGTGATTGACACACAGGATAACCACACATAACAACCAATCACCAGACAGGACACCACCACAAGCATTAAGACTCTCCCTCTCTCCACAGAACACAGCTACTGAGATACTAACAGTGCACAAGCCAGTGACCACTATCACCATGAGGTAGAGAGTTAGTCTGGTCAAGCCAGTTGGAGGTTTTCAGTTAAATTGATAGGGTGTCAACTCACAGCAGACTATGTACAGCAATCAGGAAGTTCAATGAAACAGTGTTGGACCATCTCCTGTGTCAGAAGCCTGTTTCTAGTTTCACTGCATCCAGTTGCAGTCAACGTTGAACCAACTAACTTAACACGTCAACCTCCAAACTGGTATTCAAATCTTGACTTTAGAAGACCCAGAGGTCAGACCAGCCACCTACATGGGGGAACCATTATGAATAAAGGGCACCATACTGACCCCAGTGATTTACAGGCAGCAATCATCCTGACTCCCATGGATGCCATGAAGTTTTGGGACTCACGACTGGTGAAGGCAGTGCTGTTATCAGAAATCACTCATGGACTACCAGAAGTCCTGATTTCCAATAATAGCATTGCCTTCATCAGTAGTGAGTCCCAAAACTTCATGGCATCCAATAACATTAGACACATCAGAACAGAACCTTATCCCCCGTCGTCAAATGGGACGGAAGAAACAATCTGCGGCATCCATAGAGACCAAACTGGCACGATTTTTATTCGACTATATGACCACTCCTCACACAACAACAGGAACTGCCCCAGGGGGACTGATAATGGGATGGTGGCTTCATACAAAACTAAGCCTACCATTCCCAAATCTGGCAGGGAGGGGGGAAACCTAACAAGAGAAGCAGAAAATAAATAAATAAATGACGACCCTGCAAGAACAAAGAACATTCGAAACAGGCAATCAGCTTTACGTGAGAAACTTCGGAGATGATCTCAGTTGGGTCCCTGAGATCATGATGGAGAAAAAGGGGCCAGTGTCATACAAAGTGAAGATCCAAGGTAAAGTCGTAAAGAAACAACTGGATCGTACCAGGAGCGGGGAGTCCACTCCCGATCAAGCCTCCTTTTACCATGGAGGTGATCGCCGCCAGTACCGGGCAACAGCTCGAAGTCGGCCCAGCGCCCGTCCCTCCAGATAACAGGTACATGGACTCGGAGATCGAAACAGAGGAAGCTGGTGTCCTGACTGAAACAGACCCTGAAGAGGAACCTGCATCAGTAACCCTTTGGCGTTCCCTCCAGAAATGAAGGTCCCGGATTTGGTTCACACCACCAGATCTGGTCCCACCCTCGACTGGCCTTGGACCAATCGCCCAGCGGCGGAAAGCACTTTCTCGTAGCGGGGGTACTGGGGGAGAAATGGGCTTGGGGGGGAGGGATGTTATGGTGGCCACGAAGGACCATAAGACCATAAGACATAGGAGCAGAATTAGGCTACTCGGCCCATTGACTCTGCTCCGCCATTCAATCATGGCTGATATTTTCTCATCCCCCATTCTCCTCCCCGTAGGATTCGGGGAGAATGAACTTCTCTATTAAGCGGGCGGAAGCTCACCCAATGGGAAATGAACAGAACAATGGGAGTTTAAAACCTGTTGCTTTGACTTGTGCTGTATCCTGTAAGTCCATGGGCTTGGACATGCACACAGTAAGCCGTAGCTGTGGCCTTTTTCTATTATGGTGTTGGAAGCCTGGCCCTGGTGAGATTATTACATATTCCAAAACAGATATACAATTAAAATGAAATGAAATGAAATGATGCCATATCGACACAAATGTAAACTAATCAACCGTGTGCATTCCCTTAGTGCCTGTCTTCCATGTGTCTTTGCCTGCCCCAGTGCATCTTACACCAATGGTTGCAGAATGGCAACTGATGCACGTTCACAGGCTTCATTAGAAACATGAAAGGTATTTATCAATAAGAAATTCTGTAGAGGCCAGCAGCCTCGCGGGCTGCCCCAGTCCCTACATGTCTTCTAGGTGTCTTCGGCCTCAGAAAATTCTCCACCCCTTGGGGTGATTACCCACCTTCAGTCCCAATTGCTCCCCCAATCCAGGTGACCCTCTTCTGTTGCGCTGCCCTTAAAGGGACCCTTACGACAAATCACCACAGGCGGCTGCTAACTTTCAGTGGAAAGGACCTTGCAGTCCAGTCAACATTCTGGGGCTTACCATTGACCAGAAACTGTGCTGAACTGGCTATATACATACTGTGGCTGCAAGAGCAGGTCACAGTGCAGAAAACGTCTGGCGAACTCACCTCCTAAGTCGCCAAAGCCTGTGAACCATCTACATGGTGCAAGTCAGGAATGTGATGTGTTATGGGCCAGGGTTTAGAGAACCCCAAAGTGTATCATGGAGTTCACCTGACCCACAACTTTTAATAGATTGTGGTATGGGGAGCACACGGCCCACTCTACAGGTGTGGTACAGCAGAAATGGAAAAAATATTTTTTAAAGCAAAACAATGTTTATTCTATGAACTCAAGTTAACCTTTTTAAAACATACAATGAACAACTTAGCAACCATTAATTCAAATACAACCCCAAAAGAATACAACACTAAGTAATCCGGAAGCTGTCCTTTTAACATCCAGAAGACTTAAGAAACACCTTTTCACAGAAGCACATTAGGTTTACATTCACTACTGAGAACATTTATAATTCTGAATTCACCAAATGATCAAGAGATAGTCTTTTCATGGCAGAGAGATCAACAGGACACCTGTTCTGTCTGGCTTCAGCTCCAACACTGAAAACGAAACTAAAACACACCCTGCAGCAAACAGCCTAAAACAAAAGTAAAAAGCTGACAGACAGCCCAGCTCCACCCACACTCTGACATCACTGATAAACACCCATTTCTTAAAGGTACATTTCTTAAACACCCATTTCTTAAAGTTACTCCCCCAACAAAAAATAAATAAACCATCAACTTCAAAATGGTTTCATTTTTTACCTTTTCACTATCCTTTAAGAAATGGACACAGTAAATATACTTTTTGTTTCAAAAAACAACACACGCAAACAGGTATAATAATATAGTCCTTTTTTTTTCTTCTTCCTCCAACTGAAATCCTTCTTGATTGGCAGTCTCATTGAATAAGAAGGCCTCTGCACGATCCGTCCATGTCTCTACGCCGTGGCATTTCTCTTTAAAGTCAGATGCTTTCATTCAATCCGATCACAGATTCCCTTGTAATTCTCCAACACTGGAGCATTGGTTATCACAGCTTTCAGGCAGTCAAATACATGTTGAAACTCCGCTGTCCACTGAAATTTTTGACGTTTCTTCAGCAAGTCCATCAGTGGAGCAATCACGCTACAAAACCTTTGCACAAATGTTCGATCAAATCCATTCATGCCAAGAAATCGCATTATTTCCCTTTGTCTCGAGGGTATCGGAAACTCCTCAAGGAAAGTGACTTGGGCTTTTCCAAATTCACTTTTGGCTAGGCTTATCACCAAACCTGCCTTCTGGAGTCAATCGAATAACTCCATCAGATGTGTCAAATGTTCTGCCCATGTCTGGCTGAAAATTAACAGATCGTCGATGTATACCGCACAATTGGGTAATCCTGAAACAACTTTCTTAGTTAACCGTTGAAATGTGGCTGGTGTGTTTTTCATGCCAAATGGCATAACTTTGAATTGGTATAAACAATCTGGAGTCACAAAACCTGAAATCTCCTTCACCGTTTTGGATAAAGGTACCTGCCAGTAACCTTTAAGTAAATCCAATTTGGAAAAAAAAGCTGATTGTCCCACTTTCTCAATGCAATCCTCCAAAAGTGGGACAGGATAAGAGTCCGTTCTTGTAACTGCAATAACCTTCCTTTAGTCCACACACAACCGTTGGGTACCGTCTGGTTTAGGTACCATCACTATGAGTGAGCTCCATTGGCTGCAACCCACTTCAATTATGCCATTTTTAAGCATACTCTCAATCTCTTTGTTAACCTGTGCCAATTTTAAAGGGTTAAGTCTGTATAGTGTTTGATTGGAACAGCATTTCCCACATCTACATCATGTATAGCCACTTTAGTACTTCCTAATTTATCTCTACAAACTTGCCCATGTGATATCACTAACTCTTTCAGGTCAGTTCGCTTTTCCTCTGGAAGGTAACTCAACAATTTATCTCAATTTTTAAGAACATCCTCGTTTTCCAATTTAATTTGAGGTATGTCAAATTCACAGTCATCTGGATTTGGTTTGTCACTTTGAGTTAGAATCATTAAAACCTCCTTTTTCTCTCCTTCCCTTTCAAAGTACCTTTTAAGCATATTCACATGTCACACTCGGTGAGTCTTCCTTCTATCTGGTGTTTTTACCACATAATTCACCTCACTTAATTTCCTTTCAATCTGATAAGGTCCACAAAACGTAGCTCTTAAAGGTTCACCTACCACTGGTAACAACACTAAAACTGTATCTCCACAGGCAAAACTACGAACTATGGATTTCTTGTCCGCTACCTGTTTCATCACATTTTGTGCAACTTTTAAATGTTGTCTAGCCAATTCACCTGCTCTATTTAATCGTCCCCTAAAATTTGACACGTAATCCAACAATGTAATTTCCGATTGCTCACTCACCAATTTTTCCTCAATCAATTTAAGTGGTCCTCTTACCTCATGACCAAAAATTAGTTCAAAAGGACTAAATTTGGTTGACTCATGAGGTGCATCCCTAATTGTAAACAGTACGAATGGAATTCCTTTATCCCAATCCTCTGGATAATCTTGACAATAAGCCCTCAACATTGTCTTTAATGTCTGATGCCACCTTTCTAATGCTCCCTGCGATTCTGGATGGTGCGCAGTTGATTTAGATTGTTTTATTCCGAAGCTATCCATAACTTATTTGAATAACCTCGAGGTAAAATTTGATCCTTGATCCGCTTGTATTTCGGTGAGTAGTCCATATCTAGTAAAGAATTTAAGTAACTCCTCCACAATCTTTTGCTGTAATATTACGTACTGGAATGGCCTCTGGAAACCTAGTAGACGCATCCATTATAGTCAAAAGATATTGATTCCCACTTTTCGATTTGGGAAGCGGTCCTATGCAATCAATTAGGACCCTTGTAAAAGTTTCCTCAAAGGCTAGAATGGGTATTAAGGGTGCTGGTTTTATCACTGCTTGAGGTTTCCCTATCACTTGACATGTGTGACATGATTGACAAAATGTAACTACATCTTTATGTAGTCCAGGCCAATAAAAATGTTTTTGTATTTTAGCTTGAATTTTCCTTATTCCCAAATGACCTCCCTCTGTGCAACTCGCAACACCTCCTTTCTATACCCTACCAGCAATACTACTTGATGAACTTCTGCCCACTTTTCATCCACCTGCATATGTAAAGGTCACAATTTTCTCATCAAGACATCACTTTTACGGTAATAACACTCTGGTATACACTCAGATTCCTCTTCCGTATATGCTTTCTGATACATCCGTTTTATTTCTATATATTTTTGTTGTAACTCACGCCAATTTTCCTGAATTAAAAATATCCACCTCATCCTCCACCTGTTCTTGTTCTTTTTCAACCATCTGATCAAAAATCATTTCTGATAATTGCACTTCAACTTCATCTTCACTTTCTGATTTCTCCTCTTGTCTTAACCTCTGACTTTGCGACCTTGTTACTACACAATCCGGAAAAATCCTAGGATATTCGTCCTTCAACACTTTTGTCTGATTTTCCACTGGCTTATCAACCACAGTAGGCATCACTCCCACCTGCGATCCAGCTATATCATTCCCCAAGATAAACTATTCCTGGACAAGATAGTTTCTCTATTACTCCTACTACCACTTCACCACTCTTCACTGGACTTTCCGACCTTACCTTATATAATTGAACACTACTCCTCTCACCATGAATTCCACATATTACCACCTTTTCTGGCAACATTCTTCCGAAACTACATAACTCCTCATCTCTTACCATTAAAGATTGACTAGCTCCCGTATCTCTTAAATTGTGACTTTTTTACCTGCTCCTCCTGATACACATGAGTAAACTTTACCCACACAAGTAAATTCTTTAAAGAGATCTGGCAACTTCTTATCAATCACCTCTTGATCAGGCTGTACAATCTTTTGCACCTCCTTCGCCTCACTTGGGCTTTCCTTTACCACTTTAACAAACCCCACTGTCTTATCCTGTTTTACCACATCACCCTTCCCAGTGCAACTTTAAATGCTTAGCCATCACCATAATTACCTCATCTTTTCGCATTTTTTCAGGTAATGTTAACTGCAATGTTTTTGCCAAATCTAACAGTCTGCTTTTAGTCTCTGTCTGTAAGGTACTTCGTGTGACCGTCTTCACCCCCAAAAACTTCAGCGCCTCTGAAAGAGCCATTGTCCACAACACACTCCCCACTTAAACTAAAATACCACACCTGAAAAGCAACCACAGTATGCTCACCCCTCACTGTCTTTCAGTTCACTAAGCCAATCCAATAGATAGACTTTTATCCCCCTTGAGCCCCCAATTTGTTATGGGCCAGGGTTTAGAGAACCCCAAAGTGTATCATGGAGTTCACCTGACCCACAACTTTTAATAGATTGTGGTATGGGGAGCACACGGCCCACTCTAGAGGTGTGGTACAGCAGAAATGGGAAAATATTTTTTAAAGCAAATCAATGTTTATTCTATGAATTCAAGTTAATCTTTTTAAAACATACAATGAACAACTTAGCAACCATTAATTCAAATACAACCCCCAAAGAATACAACACTAAGTAATCCGTGAGCTGTCCTTTTAACATCCAGAAGACTTAAGAAACACCTTTTAACAGAAGCACATTAGGTTTACATTCACTACTGAGAACCTTTATAATTCTGAATTCACCAAATGATCAAGAGATAGTCTTTTCATGGCAGAGAGATCAACAGTACACCTGCTCTGTCTGCTTCAGCTCCAACACTGAAAATGAAACTAAAACACACCCTGGAGCAAACAATCTAAAATGAAAGTAAAAAGCTGACAGACAGCCCAGCTCCGCCCACACTCTGACATCATTGATAAACACCCATTTCTTAAAGGTACATTTCATAAACACCCATTTCTTAAAGGTACTCCCACATGACAGATGAAATATTCTCTCCTTGCCTGGGTGAGTGCAGCTGCGGCAGCACTCAAGAACCTCAACACTGTGGTGATATGCATGCAGCCATAAATGTATATAATTGTAAAAATTTACAAAGTTGCATATCAGTACATGTAACCATCGGTATAACCTCCGACCAGCAGGTGGCGTCAGGCATCCATCACATGAATAGATTGACCTGCCAGTTGGTAGTAGAACGTACAACAGGGCAGTCGCACTTCGAGTAGCTCTCAAGGAATTTGAGTAACTTTGTCTGTACATAAATCTGTTAGTTATCTTCCATATGTTTCACAATAAATCATCGTTTCAGTTAAACACATGTATGTTCTGTGTGTGTCCTTGACAACGGTGGCACCACAGAACACAACAAACACCATCCCGGACAAACTACCCCATCCACAAACATTCATTCCCTCCACCACCAAAGAACAGTAGCAGCCATGTGTACCATCTGCAAGATTCACTGCAGAAACTCACCAAGGCTCTTTATGCAATACCTTCCAAACCCATGATCACTACCATCGAGAAGAACAAGAGCAGCAGATAAAGGGAAATATCACTACCTGGAGGTTCCCTCCAAGTCACTCACCATCCTGACTTGGAAATATATTGCTGTTCCTTCACTGTCGCTGTGTCAAAGTCCTGGCACTCCCTCCCCAATAGCAGTGTGGATGTACCTACACCACATGGATTGCAGCGGCTCAACAAGACAGCTCACCACCACCTTCTTAAGAGCAATTAGGAATGGGTAATAAATGCTGACCTAGCCAGCGATACCTACATCCCATGAATACATTCTAAAAACAGTGGCCTTGAGAATGCCTTGAGGCAGCTGCAGAAGACCCAGTTTCAGATTGATGTATGTTACAGTGGGTGCTAGAAGTCTGGACTGGCTGACAGTCAGGGCATTGACAGAGTAGCAGGGGTGTAAGTGCAAATGTGTCATTCTGATATTTGGTTTGTGCTGGCATGGTTCCACTGCCTCTATTGTCCTCCCGTGCTTCAGCAATTTGAGCAATTGTTTGGAGGGCTGTTTGCTGGAAGGCTGTGGCACATTGATCACAGGTGTCTGCGGCCATGATGGCAGCAGTCCTAGTTTAGATGGTAGCAAGCTGACCCGGCATAATTTCAGTCCGAGCGTGCACAGCAGCATTCAGACTTCCAGTGAAAGCTGATCATGCTGCATTGGAAGCTGTACTATTCGCCATCTGATCCTGAATCATGGTTGGGTCCAGAAGTTTGTTGTTGGAGTTGGCCGCCAGATCCATGCTGGCAAAGATGGCCGGCTTTGTGTAAATCCCCGGTCCAATTTGGTGATTAGCTCCTGGAATGTATGTCTTCTGGTGGGCTTTCCGAAGCATTGTGTTATGTATTGTCATCAGATATCAGGTGGGCAGCACGGTGGCTCAGTAACTAGCACTGCTGCCTCACAGCACGAGGGGCCTTGGTTCAATTTTGGCCTTGGCTGACTGTGTGGAGTGTGCACGTCCTCCCCGTGTCTGCATAAATTTCATCCGAGTGCTCTGGTTTCCTTCCACAGTCCAAAGATGAGCAAGTTAGGCGTATTGGCCACGACCAATGTACGGGGATAGGGCGGGAGATTGGGCCAGGTCTGATGCTCTTTTGGAGGGTCGGTGCAGACCTCAATGGGCCGAATTGCCTCCATCTGCACTGTAGGAATTCTATAGATTCTGTGAATCATCTCCAGCCGACTCCATCAAAGTCCTCTTCTAAATCTTCTACAGCAGAACTCGTGTGACCTCGCCCTCTGCTGAGATGTAACCTGTTCTATCCTTACCCCTACCCTGGCTGTAGCCCACTTGTACTTGGCATCCCACCACACTTAGATCCTGCCATTAATCTATCCCCTGAGATATCGGCACAGTGTCAGTGTCTGAGCTGGTGGCTGCAGCAATGAATCAAGTGACATTGTGGCTTGACTATCATTACCTTCCTGCTGTTCCTGCACTGCCTGTTCAGGGTGTCTGAGAAGAGAAAAGCACAAGGATAAGTCCCGGTGAAGATGGGGCTGGAAAGTAAGAGGTGGGTACTTACATCATGTGCATCTCATGATTCAGAAGAGGTTTTGGGAAGAGGAGTGTGATGGAAAAAGGCCAATTAACCCAACCTGCCATAGCGCATGGGCTTAGTCTTTGCTGTTGCAATAATCCATAAGAGAACAGAAAACCATGCATGACCATCCCCTTTAGTTGGCTCCTTCTGCCTCTGGTTGCGTGCCAACTTGTCCTGTAAGAGAGATGGAAGTGTATCAGTGATTGTCATACCGAGTATTTGTCTGATGTGTCTTTCTATTCCCCCATTCATTCTTTCATGGGATGTGAGTGTCACTGACAAGGCCATCGCTTTTTGCCTAATTGCCTTTAAACTGAATAACTTGCTCGGCCATTTCAAAGGACAGTTGGAGTGAATGACATTGCTGTGGGTTTGGAGTCACATGATGATGAGACCAGGCAAGGAAGGCCGATTCCTTTCCTTAAAGGGCACCACTGAACCAGATACATTTTTACAACAATCAATGGTCACCCTAACTGAGAATCGCTTTCAATTCAAGACTGAAATTTCACCAGCCGCCATGATGGGAGTTGAACCCATTTCCTCAAGGTATCAGCCTGGGCTTCTGGGCATCTAGTCCTGTGACACTATGCCATCAACCCCCATGGTTAAATAGCTGGCAGTATGTGTAAGCTGTTACGAGTGGGTGTGAGGCTTGCAGCAGTGCTAAGTGTGTGAGGGTGTCGTGGAACAAATGAAAGTTGGGTATGAGTTGCGTCTAACAAAGATTGTTGGTAAGTGAGTGTTGGGGTGTGGTGAATTGAATAGTTACAGAGGAAGGTGATGATTTGGCAGAAAACATATTAATTGACCTTTCCCAATTGAGTTAGATCATTGAACCTTTTGCGGCACTTTATCCAGGTCTTCAGGGCGAGAACCCTGGTACTGACCTTCATGGCTATCTGCTTTCACTGCCTTTTTGACCACATTCTGCTTGGGCCTCCTTCCCACTTCTTCCACCAGAACCTCCAGTACAACATAAAATACCTTAGAGAACACTCTCTCTCAGGTCATGTCACTGAGCAGGTCAGATTTACCTTTATGTGGCTCCCAGGGCTCGCTCCACCCCAGTGCTTTTCCCCTTTGAGAGGTGCAAGCCAGCTTTAAGTGGTGATCGAAAGTTACAAACATTGACCAGAAAAATTGAAGAACTCCCCTGCTCATCTTCAAACAGTGCCATGGGATCCTTTATTTCCACATGGGGTGGGGGGTGGGGGTGGGGGGTGGGGGGGGGGGGGGGGGGGGGGGGAGTGCAGTAACCCACAGAACAGCACGAAACAGTGGATTCAATTAAATAAAAATCAAAGGGTCCAACTGCCTTAGGGTCACTCTGCTCTGCCGCCCATTAGTTATACCAGAAACCACTTTTCCATTTATGTTGCCTCGGCCACAAGGGAGAAGCTCTGAGGAAATGCGATGGTTGTGGTCGGCAGTGCATAATTCTGGAACTCATTGTGGTGGTACATTAGATCAGTCACCGAGATTGTAAATTTAAAAACATTGGCGCACTTTCAGAAGTTAAGCCATCAAAATTGGAGCACATTATTGAAGTTTGGCTCATCATTAGTAATGAGGCTGTTAGAAAATGGCAGGAGTGCTGTTTCAAGCTGTTTTATAAAAGACATTTAATAAGCACAGGAGAACCTGGCCAATTAGTCATCTTGCTGCCTTCTGTAGTTTGCGACCAGATGCCTAGAAGAACAGAACCATCGTTTTGGTTAGAGGACTGCGGAGAATGGGCGATCTTCAATACGAGGTGAGATAAAAAGAAAACGAAGCCCAAAGAAATGCCTAGAAACGGCTGGAAATGTGCAGCAGGACCATTTTCACACGGAAATAGAAAGTAATGATGGACAGAACTGAGTGAATCTGATGAATTGACTCTCCCAGTGGAGGCCTCACCTGATGGGAGCGCATAACAAGGATAGCGGGAGGTCATTAGGCCCCGGCCATATGGAGATCCTACAGGGTTTCCTTCTGCTCTTAGGGTGCAACTCCGGCTTGGGATTGCCAATTCCTAAAGCTCTTCACCATGAGTTCGAAGAGAGCCCACAGCCTCGATATTTATCCACTCTATGTCTATTTTATCGGGGCTGCTAGACGTGCTGTGTATTTCTAGCATTCTCTGTGTCATGCAAGAGTGCCTTTAAGACATAGAACATAGAAAAATACAGCACAGAACAGGCCCTTCGGCCCACGATATTGTGCTGAACCTTTGTCCTAGATTAATCATAGATTATCAAAGAATTTACAGTGCAGAAGGAGGCCATTTGGCCCATCGAATCTGCACCAGCTCTTGGAAAGAGCACCCTACCCAAGGTCCACACCTCCACCCTATCCCCATAACCCAGTAACCCCACCCAACACTAAGGGCAATCTTGGACACCAAGGGCAATTTATCATGGGCAATCCACCTAACCTGCACATCTTTGGACTGTGGGAGGAAACCGGAGCACCCGGAGGAAACCCACGCACACATGGGGAGAACGTGCAGACTCTGCACAGACAGTGACCCAAGCTGGAATTGAACCTGGGACCCTGGAGCTGTGAAGCAATTGTGCTATCCACAATGCTACCGTGCTGCCCTTAAGAACAAATTAATCTACACTATATCATTCTACCGTAATCCATGTACCTATCCAATAGCTGCTTGAAGGTCCCTAATGTTTCCGACTCAACTACTTCCACAGGCAGTGCATTCCATGCCCCCACTACTCTCTGGGTAAATAACCTACCTCTGACATCCCCCCTGTATCTTCCACCATTCACCTGAAATTTATGTCCCCTTGTAATGGTTTGTTCCACCCGGGGAAAAAGTCTCTGACTGTCTACTCTATCGATTCCCCTGATCATCTTATAAACGTCTATCAAGTCGCCCCTCATCCTTCTCCGTTCGAATGAAAAAAGGCCTAGCACCCTCAACCTTTCCTCGTAAGACCTACTCTCCATTCCAGGCAACATCCTGATAAATCTCCTTTGCACTTTTTCCAAAGCTTCCACATCCTTCCTAAAATGAGGCGACCAGAACTGTACACAATACTCCAAATGTGGCCTTACCAAGGTTTTGTACAGCTGCATCATCACCTCACGGCTCTTAAAGTCAATCCCTCTGTTAATGAACGCTAGCACACCATAGGCCTTCTTCACAGCTCTATCCACTTGAGTGGCAACTTTCAAAGATGTATGAACATAGAATCCAAGATCTCTCTGCTCCTCCATATTGCCAAGAACCCTACCGTTAACCCTGTATTCCACATTCATATTTGTCCTTCCAAAATGGACAACCTCACACTTTTCAAGGTTAAACTCCATCTGCCACTGCTCAGCCCAGCTCTGCATCCTATCTATGTCTCTTTGCAGCCGACAACAGCCCTCCTCACTATCCACAACTCCACCAATCTTCGTATCGTCTGCAAATTTACTGACCCACCCTTCAACTCCCTCATCCAAGTCATTAATGAAAATCACAAACAGCAGAGGACCCAGAACTGATCCCTGCGGTACGCCACTGGTAACTGGGATCCAGGTTGAATATTTGCCATCCACCATCACTCTCTGACTTCTAATCGGTTAGCCAGTTCGTTATCCAACTGGCCAAATTTCCCACTATCCCATGCCTCCTTACTTTCTGCAGAAGCCTACCATGGGGAACCTTATCAAATGCCTTACTAAAATCCATGTACACTACATCCACTGCTTTACCTTCATCCACATGCTTGGTCACCTCAAATAATTCAATAAGACTTATAAGGCAAGACCTACCCCTCACAAATCCATGCTGACTATCCCTAATCAAGCAGTGTCTTTCCAGAGGCTCAGAAATCCTATCCCTCAGTACCCTTTCCATGACTTTACCGACCACCGAAGTAACACTAACTGGCCTGTAATGCCCAGGGTTATCCCAATTCCCTTCTTTGAACAGGGGCACGACATTTGCCACTCTCCAATCCCCTGGTACCACCCCTGTTGACAGTGAGGATGAAAAGATCATTGCCAACGGCTCTGTAATTTCATCTCTTGCTTCCCATAGAATCCTAGAATATACCCCGTCAGGCCCGGGGGACTGTCTATCCTCAAGTTTTTCAACATGCCCAGCACATCTTCCTTCCTGACAAGTATTTCCTTGAGCTTACCAGTCTGTTTCACACTGTCCTCTCCAACAATATGGCCCCTCTCATTTGTAAATACTGAAGAAAAGTACTCGTTCAAGACCTCTCCTATCGCTTCAGACTCAATACACAATCTCCCGCTACTGTCCTTGATCAGACCTACCCTCGGTCTAGTCATTCTCATATTTCGCACATATGTGTAAAAAGCCTTGGGGTTTTCCTTGATCCTACCCACCAAAGATTTTTCATGCCCTCTCTTAGCTCTCCTAATCCCTTTCTTCAGTTCCCTCCTGGTTATCTTGTATCCCTCCAGCGCCCTGTCTGAACCTTGTTTCCTCAGCCTTACATAAGTCTCCTTCTTCCTCTTAACAAGACATTTTCCCTCACTCGACCATCTCTTCCCTGCCTGACAGGGACATACATATCAAGGACTCGTAGTACCTGTTCCTTGAACAAGTTCCACATTTCACTTGTGTCCTTCCCTGACAGCCTATGTTCCCAATTTATGCACTCCAATTCTTGTCTGACAACATCATATTTACCCTTCCCCCAATTGTAAACCTTGCCCTGTTGCACGCACCGATCCCTCTCCATTACTGAAGTGAAAGTCACAGAATTGTGGTCACTATCTCCAAAATGCTCCCCCACTAACAAATCTATCACTTGTCCTGGTTTATTACCAAGTACCAAATCCAATATGGCCTCCCCTCTGGTCGGTCAATCTACATACTGTGTTAGAAAAGCTTCCTGGACACATTGCACAAACACCACCCCATCCAAACTATTTGATCTAAAGAATTTCCACTCAATGTTTGGGAGTTGAAGTCACCCATGACTACTACCCTGTGACTTCTGCACCTTTCCAAAATCTGTTTCCCACTCTGTTCCTCCACATCTCTGCTACTATTGGGGGGCCTATAGAAAACTCCCAACAAGGTGACTGCTCCTTTCCTATTTCTGACTTCAACCCATACTACCTCAGTAGGTGGATACTCCTCGAACTGCCTTTCTGCAGCTGTTATACTATCTCTAATTAACAATACCACCCCCCCCCCCCACCTCTTTTACCACCCTCCCTAATCTTATTGAAACATCTATAACCAGGGACCTCCAACAACCATTTCTGCCCCTCTTCTATCAAAGTTTCCGTGGTGGCCACCACATCATAGTCCCAAGACTTAAGTTCACCCACCTTATTCCTGATGCTTCTTGCGTTGAAGTATACACACTTCAACCCATCTCCATGCCTGCAAGTACTCTCCTTTGTCAGTGTTCCCTTCCCCACTGCTTCACTACTTTGGCGTCCTGAATATCGGCTACCTTAGTTGCTGGACTACAAATCCGGTTCCCATTCCCCTGCAAAATTAGTTTAAACCCTCCCGAAGAGTAGTAGAAAACCTCCCTCCCAGGATATGGGCGCCCCTCTGGTTCAGATGCAACCCGTCCTGCTTGTACAGGTCCCACCTTCCCCAGAATGCGCTCCAATTAATCCAAATCCATGAAGCCCTCCCTCCTACACCATTCCTGCAGCCACGTGTTCAGCTGCACTCTCTCCCTATTCCTAGCCTAGCTATCACGTGGCACTGGCAAAAAACCAGCTCTGTCTGTCCTGGCTTTTAACTTCCAGCCTAACTCCCTAAACTCGTTTATTACCTCCACACTCCTTTTATTACCTACGTAGGTGGTACCAATGTGCACCACGACTTCTGGCTATTCACTCTCCCCCTTAAGGATCCTAAAGAGACGATCCGAGACATCCCTGGCCCTGGCACCCGGGAGGCAACATACCTTCCGGGAGTCTCGCTCGCGACCACAGAATCTCCTATCTATTCCCCTAACCATTGAATCTCCTATTACCATTGCTTTTCTATTCTCCCGCCTTCCCTTCTGATCCCCAGAGCCAGACTCAGTGCCAGAGACCTGACCGCTAGGGCCTTCCCCCGATAGGTCATCCCCCCAACAGCATCCAAAACGGTATACTTGTTTTGAAGGGGAATGGCCACGAGGGATCCCTGCACTGTCTGCCTTTTTGTTTTCTTTCCCCTGACTGTAACCCAGCCACTCTTGATCTGTAACTTGGGTGTGGTTACCTCCCTGTAACTCTTCTCCATAACCCCCTCTGCCTCCCGGATGATCCGCAGTTCATCCAGCTCGAGCTCCAGTTCCCTAACATGGTCTCTGAGGAGCTGGAGTTGGGTGCACTTCCCGCAGGTATAGTCAGCTGGGACACCGGTGGTATCCCTCACCACCCACATCCTACAGGAGGAGTATGCAACTGGCCTAGCCTCCATCCCCTCTTACCTTACAGAATATAGCTGCCCTGTGGACCAACTGGACCTCCGCTCTCCGACTCTGCTCCCAGTCAGCTGCACTCTCTGTAAAATCCTGGCTCCCTTCTCGCTCTTTGAGAAATGTAGGAAACAAAATGAAAGGAGCACCTTACTCCCTCCTCACCTAACTCCCTCAGTCACCAAACTCTCACTACAGCACTCAAATGCACCAAATTCAGCACTCAGTGCAAACAAAGTCTGCACTGTCGGTTTAAGCAATGTACCTTTAAGGAAACAGTGATGTCATAGAGTGGGTGGGGCTCAGCTCAGTTCAGCCATTTTGCAGTCTGTGTTTTGCAGAATTTAAGTTTCAGTTTTGAAAAGAACCTGGCTGGTTTTGCTGAGAGCAGCTAAAAAAAGAACCTGGCTGGTTTTGCTGAGAGCAGTTTAAAAGTGCCTGGCTGTTTTGCTGTGAGTTGATTAAAAAGTAGAAAGCCAGGGTTGAGAAAGCAGTTTGGGTGTGTCTGTGTGTTTCCAGAGAGCTGCAGGAACTGAACTCAACCAAGCTAGTATATCTCTGCCATTCTACAGAAACTATATATATCCTTCAACCTGATGTGATACTGTTTAAAGGTGTTAAGGCTCTTGGAAGTTTGAAGGAACATTTTAAGAAATATTTACTGTTGCAATATTTTCTGAGTTATCTTTGAAGTAAGGGGTGTTAAGAGACCCAATGTTTATTTAAGATGTTAAGTTGAGTTCATGGAATAAACAGTGTTTTGTGTTTAAAAACCCACGTGTCCATAATTGTAATCCCACGCCTAGGGAAAAAGCCGTGTGTTCGGAAAAGCAACAAATCCATTAAAGGGTGAGGTTGGTTGAACTCCATGATACATTTTGGGATTCTGAAAAGCCTCACCCATAACAATTGGAGGCTCGAGGGGGATAAAAGTCTATTGGATTGGCTTTTGTGAACTTAAAGACAGTGAAGGATTGTTGCTTTTCCGGTGTGGTATTTTAGTTTTCGTGCGGAGAGTGTGTTGTGAACAATGGCTCTTTCAGAGCTCAGAAGTTTTTGGGGGTGGAGAATGTCACACGTAGTACTTTACGGATAGAAACAAAACGCAGACTGTTAGATTTGGCAAGAACATTGCAGTTAACATTACCTGACAAAATGCAAAAAGGTGAGGTAATTATGGCGGTGGTTAAGAATTTAAAGTTGCCTGAGATAGAGTTTGACTCATTGGAAATGGCAAAAATTCAGTTGCAAATTAAACAAATTAAAGCGGCTGGAATATGAGATTGAGAGAGAGAGAAAAAAAGAGAAAGAGAGAGGAAAAAGAAAAGGAGAGAGAAGAAAGGAGAAAAGAAAGAATAGCCCTAGCAGAACAAAAAAATAAAGAGAGGGAGTTTGAACTTCAGAAAATGGCCATAAAATATGACAATCAGTTAAAATTGGCAGAAGTTAAGGGAAACGTACAGTTGGATGATAGTAATGAGGATAGTGAGAAAGAGCGTCATAGTCGAAGGCTTGGTGGGAATCTATTTAAATATGTCCAAGCATTGCCAAGGTTTGACGAGAAGGAAGTGGAAGCCTTTTTCATTTCATTTGATAAGGTAGCTAAACAAATGAAATGGCCACAGGACATGTGGGTGTTACTGATTCAAACAAAGCTGGTAGGTAGAGCTAGTGAAGTGTTTGCATCACTACCGGAGGAGATATCTGGAACGTATGAGGAGGTGAAGAAATCCATCTTAAGTGCATATGAGCTAGTGCCTGAAGCTTACAGACAAAGGTTTAGAAATTTAAGGAAAGGATTTGGTCAAACATACATGGAGTTTGAAAGGCTCAAACAGAGTAATTTTGATAGGTGGATAAGGGCTTTGAAAATAGCCCAAACGTATGAAGCTCTCAGAGAAATTATACTTTTGGAGGAGTTTAAAAATTCAATTCCTGATGTAGTGAGAACTCATGTGGAAGAACAGAGGGTTAAAACTGCGAGATTAGCAGCAGAAATGGCAGATGATTATGAATTAGTTCATAAATCAAAGATTGGTTTCCGACATAAGTTTCAGCTGGTGAGGGAGAGAAACTTGGGACGTGAGAAATACTCAAGTGGTAAAGGTAAAGGTGATCTGATGGGAGACAATCAAGAGAGTGTACCTCAGATTAAAAAAGAAATCCAGGAGCATGGAAAAGAAATGAAAAATTTCAGATCTTTTCACTGCAATAAACTAGACCATGTAAAGACAGTGTTGGTGGTTGAAAAAAAGCACTGGGAAGGCTGATGTGGTAAAACAGGATAAGACAGTGGGGTTTGTTAGAGGGGTAAAGGAAAACCCAAGGGAAGCGAATGAAGTGCAAACGATTGTACAGCCTGTTCAAGAAGTAATTGTTAAGAAGGTACCAGATGTCTTTAAAGAATTTACTTGTGTGGGTAAAGTTTACTCATGTGTATCAGGAGGAGCAGGTAAAGAAGTCACAATTTTAAGAGATACAGGAGCTAGTCAATCTTTAATGATAAGAGATGAGGAATTATGTAGGTTGGGAAGAATTTTGCCGGAAAAGGTGGTGATATCTGGAATTCAGGGTGAGAGGCGTAGCATTCCATTATATTAGGTAAGGTTGGAAAGTCCAGTGAAGAGTGGTGAAGTGGTAGTAGGAGTAATAGAGAAACTACCTTGTCCAGGAATACAGTTTATCTTGGGGAATGATATAGCTGGATTGCAGGTGGGAGTGATGCCTACTGTGGTTGATAAGCGAGTGGAAAATCAGACAACTGAAGTGTTGAAGGACGAATATCCTGGGATTGTGTCGTAACAAGGTCGCAAAGTCACAGGTTAAGACAAGAAGAGAAATCAAAGAGTGAAGATGAAATTGAAGATGCGATTATCACAAACGATTTTTGATCATGTGGTTGAAAAAGAACAAGAACAGGTGGAGGATGAGGCGGATATCTTTAGTTCAGGAAAATTGGCGAAGTTACAACAAAAAGATGTAGAAATAAAACAGATATATCAGAAAGCATATACGGAAGAGGAATCTGAGAGTACACCAGAGTGTTATTACCGTAAAAATGATGTCTTGATGAGAAAATTGGGACCTGTACATATGCAGGCAGATGAAAAGTGGGCAGAAGTTCATCAAGTAGTATTGCCGGTAGTGTATAGAAAGGAGGTGTTGCGGGTTGCATATGAGGTACCAGTGGGAGGTCATTTGGAAATAAGTAAAACTCAAGCTAAAACCCAGAAACATTTTTATTGGCCTGGACTACATAAAGATGTAGTTAAATTCTGTCAATCATGTCACACATGTCAAGTGATAGGGAAACCTCAAACAATGATAAAACCAGCGCCCTTAATACCCATTCCAGCATTTCAGGAACCTTTTACAAGGGTCCTAATTGATTCTGTAGGACCGCTTAGAAAAACAAAAAGTGGGAATCAATATATTTTGACTGTAATGGCTGTGTCTACTAGGTTTCCAGAGGCCATTCCAGTATGTAATATTACAGCTAAAAAGATTGTGGAGGAGTTACTTCAATTCTTTACTAGATATGGACTATCCACAGAAATTCAATCGGATCAAGGAACAAATTTTACTTCAAAGTTATTCAAAGAAGTTGTGGATAGCTTCGGAATAAAACAATTTAAATCAACTGCATACCATCCAGAATCGCAGGGAGCATTAGAAAGGTGGCATCAGACATTAAAGACAATGTTGAGGGCGTATTGTCAAGATTATCCAGAGGATTAGGATAAAGGAATTCCATTCGTATTGTTTGCAATTAGGGATGCACCTAATGAGTCTACCAAATTTAGTCCTTTTGAACTAATTTTTGGTCATGAGGTAAGAGGACCACTTAAATTGATTAAGGAAAAATTGGTAGGTGAGAAATCGGAAATTACACTATTGGATTACGTGTCAAATCTTAGGGAACAATTAAATAGAGCAGGTGAATTGGCTAGACAACATTTGAAAGTTGCACAAAATGTGATGAAACGTGTAGCGGACAAGAAATCCAAAGTTTGTAGTTTTGCCAGTGGGGATAAAGTTTTAGTGTTGTTATCAGTGGTAGGGGAGCCTTTAAAAGCTAGGTGGTGTGGACCGAATCAGATTGAAAGGAAATTAAGTGAGGCGAATTATGTGGTAAAAACACCAGATAGAAGGAAGACTCACCGAGTGTGACATGTGAATATGCTTAAAAGGTACTTTGAAAGGGAAGGAGAGAAAAAGGAGGTTTTAATGATTCTAACTCAAAGTGACAAACCAAATCCAGATGACTGTGAATTTGACATACCTCAAATTAAATTGGAAAATGAGGATGTTCTCAAAATTGGGATGAATTTACTTTCCAGAGGAAAAACGAACAAACCTGAAAGAGTTATTGATATCACACGGCAAGTTTGTAGAGATAAATTGGGAAGTACTAAAATGGCTAGACATGATGTAGATGTTGGAAATGCTGTTCCGATCAAACAACATCCATATAGACTTAACCTTTTAAAGTTGGCACAGGTTAATAGAGAGATTGAGCAAATGCTGAAGAATGGCATAATTGAAGTGGGTTGCAGCCAATGGAGCTCACCCATAGTGATGGTACCTAAACCAGATGGTACCCAACGGTTGTGTGTGGACTATCGAAAGGTGAATGCAGTTACAAGAACGGACTCTTATCCTATCCCACGTTTGGAGAACTGCATTGAGAACGTGGGACAATCTGCTTTTATTTCCAAATTGGATTTACTGAAAGGTTACTGGCAAGTACCTTTATCTGAAAGGGCGAAGGAAATTTCAGCTTTTGTGACTCCATATGGTATATACCAGTTCAAAGTTATGCCATTTGGCATGAAAAACACCTCAGCAACATTTCAACGGTTAACAGTCATTTTAGGATTACCCAATTGTGCGGTATACATCGACGATCTGGTAGTTTTCAGCCAGACATGGAAAGAACGTTTAAAACATCCTCTGCACCTTCAGGGGCTAGGCCCGGCCGGAGTGGTTAACGCCCAGATGGCCGGCGGGATAGGGGCCAGGCGCCACGCCAACCGGCACCGAAGGGCCTCCGCCGGCCGGCGCGAGCCGGCGCATGCGCGGGAGCGCCAGCGCGTGCTGGTGTCATCCCCGCGCAGGCGCACAGGGATTCACTTCCGCATCGGCCATCGCGGAGGACCACAACAGCTGATGCGGAAGGAATAGAGTGCCCCCACAGCACAGGCCCGCCCGCGGATCATAGAATCATATCATAGAATTTACAGTGCAGAAGGAGGCCATTCGGCCCATCGAGTCTGCATCGGCTGTTTTAAAAGAGCACCCTACCCAAGCCCACACCTCCACCCTATCCCCATAACCCAGCAACCCCACCCAACACTAAGGGCAATTTAGCATTGCCAATCCACCTAACCTGCACATCTTTGGACTGTGGGAGGAAACCGGAGCACCCGAAGGAAACCCACGCACACACGAGGAGAACGTGCAGACTCCGCACAGGCAGTGACCCAAGCCGGGAATCGAACCTGGGACCCTGGAGCTGTGAAGCAATTGTGCTAACCACCATGCTACCATGCTGCCCTTAATCTGTGGGCCCCGATCGCGGACCAGGCCACCGCGGGGGCACCTCCCGGGGCAAGATCCCCCCACGACCCCCCAGGAACCCCGGAGCCCGCCCGCTCCGCCAGGTCCCGCCGGTAAGGGACCTACTCTGATTTACGCCGGCGGGACCGGCTACAGGTGGGCGAGACGTCGGCCCATTGCGGTCTGGAGAACTCGGGCGGCCCTGGCGCCCATTGAGTTGCGCCGGACCCAGCCATTCTCTGAGGCGGGCGGCGCAACTCACGCTGGGCCGGTGTTTGGGGGGCGGGAGAATTGGGAGGACGGCGGGGGCGGGATTCACGCCGACCCCTGGCGATTCTCCCACCCGGCGGGGTGACATGAGAATCCCGCCCAGGAAATGAATACTGACCCATCCAGCAATGGCTGCATCCTCTAAATTAATTTTTTAAAATCCTGATTGTCACTATAGTCAGTTAGTCACCTCAAACATGCTCAGTCAAAAGATGTGCAGATTAGTTGGATTGGTTGTGCTAAATTGCCCTTCGTGGGGTTACAGGGATAGAGTAGGGGATTGGGCCTTGCTTACCAACCATCTATCCACCTCTGCCTTAAAAATATTCAAAGATTCTTCTTCCACCACCTTTTCAGGAAGAGAGTTTCAAAGACTCACAATCCCTGAGTGAAAAATTTGTCATCATCTGTCGTAAATCAATGACCGTTTATTTTTAAACAGTGACCCCTAGTTACCTCAAGATGTAAAATCCTCACCACATCCACTCTGTCAAGACACCTCAGGATCTTGAAGGTTTCAATCAAGTCGCCTCTTACTCTTCCAAACTCCAGTGGACGTGAATAAATGCAAAATATGGGGGGTGCTAGAAATGTGGAATAAAAGCAGAAAACGCTGGATACACCCAACTGGTCTGGCAGCATCTGTGGAGAGAAACAGAGTTAACGTTTCGGATCTAAATGATCCTTCGACAGGACCAATGGATACAAGCCTGACCTGTCCAACCTTTCCTCATAAGACAACCCACCCATTCCTGACATTGGTCCAGAAAACCTTCTCTGAACTGTATCTAAAGCATTCACATCCTTCCTTAAATATTGTATACAATACAACAGATGTGGTCGCACCAGTGTCCTGTGAAACCAAGCATCTAGTCCCTGAGAGAAGTGGGCAAATAACTTTGTATCTCAATCAGGTTGACAGATTGTGGAATTAACAGTGCAAGGCCTGAGAAGAAATTATAAATTGAATGGAAAATCAGGTAGAGGAGGAGAAACAAAGCGAGGGAATAAAGGACAGGGTTAAGAGACGGAAACAGAACAAAAGGCAGGAAATCTTTTTTTTTAAATCATACTCTAAATTTTACATTTTTAAAATCTCCAACGACAATTAAAAACTGAAGGAATGGCCACGCTTGTCATTGGTAATTTTCAGTGCAAGAGACCTGATTATTAAAACTTATCATATTGAGCAGCACGGTGATGCAGTGGTCAGCCCTGCTGCCTCATGCCACCGATGACCAGGTTCGAATCCGGCTCCGGGTCACTGTCCGTGTGGAGTTTGCACATTCTCCCCGTGTCTGCGTGGGTCTCACCCCCACCACCCAAAGATGGGCAGGGTAGGTGGATTGGCCACGCTAAATTGCCTCTTAATTCGAAAAATTACAAAAAAAAACTCATCACATTACTAAAGAGTACTTATACTTGAAGTTATTCAATTTAACATTCTGCAGCGAGTTGGTTGATAACTTACCTCTGACTCCCACGCTCACAATACCCTGCATCACGTTTCCCTTTTGTTCTTTCCACCCCGTATCCTCTTTCCCTGCCTCTGTGCTTGCTCAAAATCTGTTAGAGTTGCAACATTGTCCAGTGCTGCTGGAAGGTCATAGGCCTGAATCATCACCTCTGTTTCTTTCTCCACCATTGCTGCCAGAACTGCTGAGTATTTCCAACATTTTCTGCTTTTATTTCAGATTTGCAGTATCCGTTGTGGTGCTCTTTGTGATTCTGTTATCAGGATGGATGTTATAGTGTTCACAAAGACCACAGAAGCTAAGTTCATTACCAAAGCTAACTTTTATTTACACCACTTAAATCAAGCTCGACCACTTACTCCAGAGTAAACAATAATTATAGTAATCTACAATCTACTAACTCTAGTCTCTACCCTCAAACTCTAACTTTCTCCTCTCTAGATCTTTCCTATGCACTCTACTCCAGCCTTCCATCTCCCAGAAGCCTGAGAGTCAGTGCTTTATATAGTACTGCATCTAGTTCCAGCTAGTGGTTAATTGTACCATGAAGCAGCGCGGTAGCATTGCGGATAGCACAATTGCTTCACAGCTCCAGGGTCCCAGGTTCGATTCCGGCTTGGTCACTGTCTGTGCAGAGTCTGCACGTCCTCCCCGTGTGTGCGTGGGTTTCCTCCGGGTGCTCCGGTTTCCTCCCATAGTCCAAAGATGTGCAGGTTAGCTGGATTGGCCATGATAAATTGCCCTTAGTGTCCAAAATTTCCCTTAGTGTTGGGTGGGGTTACTGGGTTATGGGGATAGGGTGAAGGTGTGGACCATGGGTAGGGTGCTCTTTCCAAGAGCCGGTGCAGACTCGATGGGCCGAATGGCCTCCTTCTGCACTGTAAATTCTATGAAACTCTTTGTCTCCTGAACATTTCTATAATGTCACATCTGTGGTTTTTTACATTTATGTGGGTTTATATTCATCACAGAAGTACAGTAACTTCACGCCATTCAATACATTGCGGTATTGAAGCAGACAGTGAGACATCTTTTTCTCCATGTCCCAGCTGTGTAACTGGGCCAGTTACTTTCGAATTTTTAAAATTAACTGTCCACCTTTTCCTCGCCTGAAGTCACTGTACGATTTATGCATGAATAATGGCAAATGTTTTGAGCACCTATGTTATTTATTACGGCCCCGCCTTCCCAACGTTGCCCCTTGCCTGAGGTGTGGTGATCCTCAGTTTAAATCACCACCAGTCAGCTCTCCCCCTCAAAGGGGAAAGCAGACAATGGTTACCTGGGATTATGGCGACTTAACTTATTTTATTTTGACAGCAAAGTCTGGCCCATTATGTTTTGTTTGGTTGTGATATGTTCGTGCTTTATATGTTAGAATTTATGACCTGCTTACCGAGGACTAAACAATCCCTCAAATGATCTATACCCCAGGGAACCATCCAAAATATCAACACTGTTCTATTAGCCCTTTATCTGTAGCACAGTAAGTGGTTGGAATGAATGATTATCTCACTCTCATGACTCCTTAATTACAACTTTAGCAGGCACACAGTTAGAGTAACTTAACCTATGTTCTTTAATAATAATACTACAACAAATACATACCTTGACCTCGGCTTTTAACAACATTATTGCAACAGATATAAAGTACAATATATACAATTTATTACATTCTTCACAATTTGAAATCACTTCCCATTATTTGCATAAATCCATCAATTTAAAGGGATGCTTATGGTTCTTTGGGACTGGATTGCCATTTGATACCAGGGAAAGGCATTGTAGCTGTGGGAGTCAGTGGAGAAATGATAAACTAAACTCATCACAGAATGTTAAATCACATGACTTCAAGTATAAGTGCCCTTTCTGTGACACACTAAGTATTAATAATAACCTCTTGCCCTGATGCGAAAGGTACGCTAATCTACAAGCTTTTCTTTTAAACAAGAAAGCTGAGAAGTTTAACTTTAATCTATAGAGTTTAGGTGACTGAGAGGATATCTAATTGAGGTACATGGAACAGGAAAGGGGATTGACAGGGTTGATGTAGTGCAGATGTTTCGCCCTACTGGACATTCTTGAACAAGAGGTCATAGTTTTAGGCTAAGGGATGGCAGTTTTAAAACTGAAATGAGGAGGAATTGCTTCACAAAGGGACGTGAATCTGTGGAATTCTCTATCCCAGAGTGCAATAATAACCGGAACACTAAACAAATTTAAGGAGGGGATTGATAGGTTTTTAATTAGTCGGGGATGAAGGGTTATGGGAGGTGGGCAGGAGGGTTGAGAAGAGGCCAAGATGAGATCAGGCGCAAGGGGCTCAATTGTCTTCTCCTGTTCCTAGTTCTTTTGTTCTTATCAGTTAGGAGCCAGGAGGTCAAATCCTACTATTACAAGTTATAGAAACCTAGAAGAAAGGAGCAGGAGGAGACATTTTGGCCCTTCGAACCTGCTCCGCCATTTATCATGATCATAGCTGATCGTCCAACTCAATAGCCTAATCCTGCTAACTACGAATCTGGGGGGAAATTCTGCGTTATCGGCGGAAAGTCCGCCGATCGGCGCAAAACACGGCGCAAATCCGACTTGCGTCACGTCGGAAAAATGGGTCGATAGTCTCCGGCCCGAAATGGGCTAGCAGCGACGTAACGGGATCCGCGCTTGCGCAGTGGTTCACGCCGTGCAGCGTCATACGCGCCGCACGGCGTGACGGCTCATAAGGCCGCGCTGCTCCCCCCCCCCACCCGACCGGAACACCCGACCGCAACACCCGACTGGATGGCTGGCCGCCGCTCAGCCCCGAGGTTTGAGTCACGCGATGTGGAGGCGCTCCTGGACGCGGTGGAGCAGAGGAGGGACGCCCTGTATCCCGGGCACGGCCGCAGAGTTGCCCCACGCCACAGCCGGCGTCTGTGGAGGGAAGTGGCAGAGGCCGTCACCGCTGTGGCCCTGACACCACGGACAGGCACCCAGTGCCATAAGAAGGTGAACGACCTCGTCAGAGCAGGCAGGGTGAGCCTCTCCCCCCCCTGCCCGATATCCATATCTCCCCCTCCCCATATCCCCCTCTCCCCCATATCCCCCCTCCCCCATATACCCCCTCCCCCATATCCCCCTCCCCCATATTCCCCCTCCCCCATATCCCCCCCTCCCCCATATCCCCCCCTCCACCATATCCCCCCTCCCCCATATCCCCCCTCCCCCATATCCCCCCTCCCCATATCCCCCCTCCCCCATATCCCCCCTCCCCCATATCCCCCCTCCCCCATATCCCCAAGTGAATCCAGCCCTAACCTTAACCTCTGCAATGCACGCGCAACCGATGGCGTGCATTCATATACCTGCCTAACAGTGTTGCCTTTTACCCCTGCCACCCCCCCCCCCCACAGGAGAAGCGCGCACACAACAATAGGGAGCATGTGAGGACTGGAGGAGGCCCCGCTGATGAGAGGCCACTGACCGAACACCAGGAAAGGGCCCTGGAACTGGCCGGTGGACCTGAGGACCGGGAGTTTGCTGATGCAGAGGTCGGGGGCGTAGTAGCAAGTGAGCCACCGACAGCCCGTCCCCATATCCCCGCTCCCCTATATCCCCCTCCCCGTATCACCTGATCACTGCCTGATGTCGAAACCATGCATGCTTCATTGTGTATCGCAGGACCAAACGTCCAGGCACCCATCCCCGCAGATGCAGACCGCCCGCAGGATGACCCTCGGAGGCCACGGGAGACGGAGAGACCCGGACCCTCCGGCATGCGACGCCCGCAGGATGCCCCTCGGAGACCACGGGAGACAGAGAGACCTGGAGCAACAGGGAGACGACACCCCCGTCACGTGCGGGAGCGACCACCCAGCGATGAGGGGGGCAGCCACAGGCCCCCGTCACATCCGAGCCAGGACACCACTACCCAGGACACCACTACCCAGGACACCACTACCCAGGACACCACTACCCGGGACACCACTACCCGGGACACCGCTACCCGGGACAGCAGTACCCGGGACAGCACTACCCAGGAAGATGAAATACCGGACAGTGACTCAGAGTGGATGGGTGGAGACGAACCCCCACCCCAAAGTGCCATGGACTCAGAGTGGGACGAAGAGCACGACACAACGCCACTGCTGTCACCAACACCCTCCACCATCGCAGAAACACTCACCTCGGTTGGGCACTTTAGTGATGAGGCGTCTGGTACACTCACTTGTGCGCACAACACAGCCGTCCCGGTGCAGCAGGTGGAGGTAGGAGCAGCAGAGGGGCCGGGCGGTCGGAGGGCAGCCCAGCCCAAGCGAACATCTGCCGCCCAGATGGATCCCGGGTTCCTGGAGTTACCACACCCACACATAGATCCGATGCAACCACCGACCCGGAGACAAGCGAAGAGGGTGACGGGCGGCTTGCGGCGGCTGCGGTCGCAGGTGGAGGAGTCCACCCACGTCCAGGAGCTGGGAGTGGTGCCGGTCATGCGTGCCACGCAGGCCGACACCGCACGGGTGGCGTCCACGGTGGAGGCAATGGGTGCGACGGTGTCAGACATGGGGAACGGTTTGCGAGGCCTGGGGCTTTCCGTGCAGGCGGCGTCTGTGGCCCAGGAAATGGCTGCCCTCTCACAGGAGGCCATGAGCCAGTGCCAGCGCCAGATGGCAGAGGCGCTCAACGCCATAGCCCAGTCTCAGCAGGCCATGGCCCAGTCTCTGCAGGCCATGGCCCAGTCTCAGCAGGCCATGGCCCAGTCTCTGCAGGCCATCGCTGAGGGCATCGGCGCCAGTGGCCATGTGCGAGCCGGCGTCGCACTGTCACAGACAGGGTTTGCCAACCCCCTGGGCTCCATGGCTGCAAACCTGCAGACCCCTGTCGATACCAGCACGGGCCTCCAGGACTGGCAGCGCCAGATGTCGGGGGGGCGTCGGATGGCCAGTCCGTTCGCATCCCCCACCCATGTAGAGGCCTGGGGGCCATCGGGCACCCCGAGGGAGGAGGAGGTGGTGTGGTCCGTCCCGGCTCCCTCTGTAGGGGAGGTCCCGGTACACCGCGACACCTCGGACTCCCCCCTTCCGTCCCAGGTGCATCGGGACAGGCTGGCAGCTCGCCATCCCAGTCGCCCGGGCCGCAGCCTGGCCCATCTAGGCCAGGACGCCCCAGGAAACGGCCGCCAAAGGGATCCAGTGTCAGAGGGCAGGAATCACAGGGGTCCACCTCCAGTTCTGCTGTACCGTCTGGGGAACCACGTAGACGTCGTCAAAGGGCCCGTAAGGCCAAACAATTAGACACTGAGTAAGTTGGCACGGTTGCAGGGCACAGATGAGTTTTAGGGGCTAGGGCACGTGCATGAACTCCTTTGGTTATTAAAGTCAATGTTACACCGACAGAAGCTGCCTTTGTGCTCTGTCCAAAGTGTGCGGGGGTGTCATGTACGTTGAGCGCAAGTGTGTGTGTGAGGGGTGGTCTTACTTCAGCCCCAGGTGAGTCTGTCCCCTTCCCCCTGGGCCGCCATCAACATCCCCCGGGCAGAGGACAGGACCATGCGCTGCAGTGTCACAGCCGCAGGGATGGTCCGGATGGATGGTGGTACTGTGGCCATGGGTCAGACATAGTCCAACGATGTAGAGCCAGGAGCTCACCGCAGGGCGGGTTGTCATCATCCTCCATGGCCTGCGATAGACACGCGTCCACCCGCAACTGTGTGAGCCCGGCCCGTTGTGCCGCAGGTGGATCGGCAATGGGGGGGGGGGGGTGCATGCGGGTGGGGTGGGTGGGGTTGGGGAGGGGGTGAGGGTGCTGGGTGGGTGGATGGGTGGGGGGTGTGGGTGGTCGGCTGTTGCCATGGTGTGCGGTCTGTGGCCATACTACCCAATTCCCACGCCCATCTAGTCAGTGAAGCGGGCGTCTATCAGTCTGTCCCGTGCCCGCTGGGCCAGCCGGTAACGGTGGACAGCCACCCGCCTGTGTCTACCCTGTCTGCCCTGACCATTACCCCCATCCCCCTCATCTGGGGAGGACTGCGCCTCTTCCTGCTGCTCCTCCACTCCGCCCTCCTCTGCCTGCGGCACATCGCCCCTCTGTTGGGCTATGTTGTGCAGGACGCAGCACACCACAATGATGCGGCCGACCCTATCTGACCGATACTGGAGGGCGCCCCCAGAGAGCTCCAGGCACCTGAAACGCATCTTCAGCACGCCAAAGCACCTCTCTATCACTCCCCTTGTCGCTACATGGGCATCATTGTAGCGGTTCTCCGCCTCATTGCGTGGCCTCCGTACAGGCGTCATCAGCCACGATCGCAATGGGTAGCCCCTGTCGCCCAGCAACCAGCCCTCAGCCGGGGATGGCGTCCCTCGTACATGCCGGGGATGGATAACCGCAACAACACAAATGAGTCGTGTACACTGCCTGGGTGACGGGCGCAGACGTGCAGGATCATCATGCGGTGGTCGCAGACCACCTGTACGTTCATCAAATAGGTCCCCTTCCTATTAGTGAACAAGGCCCTGTTATCTGCAGGTGGCCGCACGGCGACGTGTATCCCATCGATCGCGCCCTGGACCATGGGGAACCCGGCCACGGCAGAGAAGCCCACGGCCCGGGCATCTTGGCTGGCCCGGTCCACGGGGAAGTGGATGTAGCGGTGCGCCATGGCATATAGGGCATCTGTCACTGCCCGGATGCACCGGTGCACCGATTTCTGCGATATGCCGGACAGGTCCCCACTCGGTGCCTGGAATGACCCCGTTGCATAAAAGTTCAGGGCCACCGTAACCTTGACGGACACGGGGAGAGGGTGTCCCCCGCCAGTGCCACGCGGTGACAGGTGTGCCAGCAGGTGGTAGATGTGTGCCACGGTTTCCCGGCTCATCCGGAGTCTCCTCCTGCATTCCCGGTCCGTGAGGTCCTGGTATGACTGCCTGGGCCGGTACACACGGGGCGCCCTCGGGTGCCTCCGTTGCCGTGGGGCCGCGACGTCCTCCTCCCCCTCCTCGTCCTGTCGGTCGGGTGTCCCTCCAGCCTGGGTGGCTGCCACCTGCCCCTCTGCAGCAGCCTGCGCCGCCACTCTGGCAAGCTCCTCCTCCTCCTCCTCCTCCTCATCCAGGGCAACATAGACATGAGCGGCTGCCGCCACGGCGGCCAACATCGCTGGATGATCTGAAAACATAACGGCCTGGTGGGGGGAGGGGAACGACGACATGTCATCATTGCCCATATAGCCTCCGCCCCCCAGCCAGGTGGCATGGACCGCATGGGTCCAACTGTTGGAGGCTGGCACCTGGCCAGGTGGACCAACTCACTTGCCCTCCCATCCCCCTCCACAGCAGGGACCCCCCCCCCCACCCCGGCACGGACCCCCCCCCCCCAACCTCCACCCCGGCACGGACCCCCCCCCAACCTCCACCCAGGCACGGACCCCCCCATCCCCCTCCCTGGCACGGACCCCCCCCCCCCATCCCCCTCCCCGGCACGGACCCCCCCCCAACCTCCACCCCGGCACGGACCCCCCCCCCAACCTCCACCCCGGCCCGGACCCCCCCCCCCCAACCTCCACCCCGGCACGGACCCCCCCATCCCCCCCCCGGCACGGAACCCCCCCCAACCTCGACCCCGGCACGGACACCCCCTTCCCTATCCCCGGCACGGACCCCCCCCCCCCCCCAACCTCCACCCCGGCACGGATACCCCCATCCCCCTCCCCGACACGGACCACCCCCCTCCCCGGCACGGACCCCCCCATCCCCCTCCCCGGCACGGACCCCCCCCCAAACTCCACCCAGGCACGGACCCCCCCATCCCCCTCCCTGGCACGGACCACCCCCATCCCCCTCCCCGGCACGGACCCCCCCCCCAACCTCCACCCCGGCACGGACCCTCCCCCCCAACCTCCACCCCGGCACGGACCCCCCCCATCCCCCTCCCCGACACGGAACCCCCCCCATCCCCCTCCCCGGCACGGACCCCACCATCTCCCTCCCCGGCACGGACCCCCCCCCCAACCTCCACCCCGGCACGGACCCCCCCATCCCCCTCCCCAGCACGGACACCCCCATCCCCCTCCCCGGCACGGACCCCCCCCCCCCCAACCTCCACCCCGGCACGGACACCCCCTTCCCCCTCCCCGGCACGGACCCCCCCCCATCCTCCTCCCCGGCACGGACCCCCCCCCCCCAACCTCCACCCCGGCACGGACACCCCCATCCCCCTCCCCGGCACGGACCCCCCCCCATCCCCCTCCCCGGCACGGACCCCCCCCCCCCCCAACCTCCACCCCGGCACGGACCCCCCCCCCAACCTCCACCCCGGCACGGACCCCCCATCCCCCTCCCCAGCACGGACCCCGTCCCGGAGCCCAGCCTACTCTAACCACCCCACCCCCCCCCCGCCGCACACACACACACACAACCCGAGACACACCTCCCCTCACGCATTCAGACTGCGGCCACGCCATCGCCTGCCCAGAGCCAACCCCCCAGGCCGTCACTCACCTCCCCGCTGGTCGGCGTAACCCTGGAGCACAGGGTCACGCCGATGAAAAGGGGGTTTAATTTACGTCGACGTGAACGGTCATCACGTCGACGGGACTTCGGCCCATCCGGAAGGGAGAATATCGGCAGGCCGAAAATCGGCTACCTTGCGCAGACCCGTGACATTCTCCGCGGCAGCGGCGACATTGACGCCCCGCCGACTTTTCTCCCTTCGGAGACTTCGGCAACCGGCGGGGGCGGGATTCATGGCGGCCAACGGCCATTCTCCGACCCTCTGGGGGGTCGGAGAATGACGCCCCAGAATTCAATTAATCTGATTATTAGTGAACTGCATCAAAAAAAAACACATAAAATCTGTTGGATTGTTGTGAGAATTTGTTCGGTTCACTAATTTCCTCCATGAAGGGATACTATTCATCTTTCGTCAGCTTGGTCTGGAATCCCACTTTATATTGATTCTCCATGCCCTCCTAAGTACCTAGGAATTGGTAATAAAAGCCATCTTCCTGTTGTCATTTACATCCTCCAGCCCAGGCTTGCTGTAGTTTTAACTTTTGTGGCCTAACAACCATCTGGTAGTTACGCAAATCTCCTTAAACAGCAGGCCAAATTTTGTTTGTATAGATTCCTACATTCAATAAAGTAAATGAATAAATTGGCCAATTAAATCTTTGTCAGAGAGTTTCTGCTTTATTAGTCAAAGAACATTTAGTGTAATAATGATGGATGATCTATTGATCTGGGAAAAGTTGAGAAGTTGAGCTTCGAAACGTTGATAAAGAGTAACCTGCTATGTTTGGCAGTAATGGAAAAGTCTGAACCTTTATTTGGAGCCAATGCCATTATTATTATTATACTCCTTCTGAAAAACGCCTTTACAAGAGACTGGATCTTGTTTTCATCTTAATGCGAACTCCAATAAGCACCTGCTTGGTTTTACCAGCAATAAGGTTAGTAATAATTTCACAATGCTTGCCCTTTCTTTCAACTTACCAAAGCAAAAAGTTCAAATTAAATTAAATAACTTGCTAGCTGCAAAACCAAGTGACAACAATAGTGGGATCAGTTTCAGAAGCCAGCAAATCAAACCAAGTTATACTCACATAATGATCAAGGCTACAAGAGCAGGTCAGAGGCTGGGAATTTTGTAGCGAGCAACTGACTTCCTGATTCAAAGCCTGTCACCAGTGCACAAGTCATGGGTGCAGTGGAACACTCTCCACTTGCCTGGATGAGTGTAGTTCCAACAGCACTCAAGAAACTCAACACCATCCAGGATAAAGCAGTCGGCTTGATTGGCACGCCATGCAGTGTCTTAAACGTTCATTCCCTCCACCACCAATGCACAGTGCCGGTCGTGCATACCATCTCCAAGTAGCACTGCAGCAACTAATCAAGGCTCTTCCGACAGCACCTTCCAAACCCCCACATTCTACCAGTTAGAAGGAAACGGGTAGCGAATGGATCATAAAACCATTACACAAGACCAGGGAGAGAAATCATGGGCCCTGATGCTTCTCCTCTTTCTGGGCCCCATTTTTAACTCCCTTTCTACTGCTCCACTACCCCCTGGTTCCACTCAATCTTCCCTCCCCCCCCAGTCATGCATTCTCTCTTTCAGGATTCACCAATCAACTCACCAATCACAAAAAAGTCCCAGTGAAATAACAGTCATTGTTGACATCTAGTTACAAATATTGTCTGATATATATGCAGCATGGGTCATTAACATTAAGAGCAGCAATTATATAATGCAGTGTTAGTTGGTGCACACCCCATAGGTGATCCCACCACAACTATTAATCAAAGCAGAGAGGACAATTTTTACTTTAACAGCATCTTACAGTTGTGTTATTTTGACAGTAAAATATCCCATTAGTTACATATAACACTGTGCAGGCAATAACATTGATTTTGGTGACTGCTTCAATCATAACATGCACGTTGCACAGGACAATAAACTCATCTTTGGGGAAAAGACTCAATACTTGCATTCCTGATATATTGCACAAAATCTTTTTTATTTTTCAGAAAGATTAGAAGACTTTCACCTGCCTAGGTACATAGTAATATTCATTCTAATTATTTCATAGTAGGGGTGTGATTGGATTATATTTTATTCATAATTTTACAGGGTAGAAAGATCAAATGACTCTTGAACAACAAAGTCCAACAATTGTACAACATGAGTCTTCACTGCTAGTGAGAAGCATTGGAGCCCTCAGGTATCTTTGTGTGGCACAACATCTAAGAGGATAGTGGATAAAGAGAATGCTTCACAATTGTATCTGTGTTTTCTTGATCAGCAAGTCTGAAGACTCTGCTGATTGCTGCTTCTCACTGCAGTATATTTTCAATTTCAACAGTGCAACACAACCTTATTATGATATTCATTCCTCAAAAAATTCATAGAAGCATTGAGATAGTGGGGTAATGGGCAGCATGGTAGCATAGTGGTTAGCACAGTTCCTTCACAGCTCCAGAGTCCCAGGTTCAATTCCTGGCTGGGTCACTGTCTGTGCGGAGTCTGCACGTTCTCCCCGTGTCTGCGTGAGTTTCCTCCGGGTGGTCTGGTTTCCTCCCACAATCCAAAGATATACGGGTTAGGTGGATTGGCCGTGATAAATTGCCTTTAGTGTCCAAAATTGGTTAGGTGGGATTACGGGGATAGGGTGGAGGTGTGGGGATAGGGTGGAGGTGCGGGCTTAGGTAGGGTTCTCTTTCCAAGGGCTGGTGCAGACTCGATGGGCTGAATGGCCTCCTTCTGCACTGTAAATTCTATGATTCGAAGAGTCAATGGAGAAGACTCCTGAGAATTGTGTGCTGGGTAAAACAGGTTACTGATTCACTATGAGCTCATTATTCACTCCCTGTCCTGGGGATTTCACCCCACAATGCCAGCTCAGTAAACTTCTATTGGCAAAAAAAACAAACAGAACTTGAGCCATGGTTCCACCTTCTGTTTGCAAGATAATTATGGCCATATAGACTAGCTCATCGCATCCACCTAGAATGAGAGGTTAATGGTGGGTTAGTAGGATGGTGACTAAGGCACATGGGGCACTTGCCTTTATCAATTGAGTAGATTACAAAAGCAGAGAGATCATGTTGGAATTGTCTAGAACTTTGGTGAGGCCACAGCTGGAGTACTGTGTGCAATTCTAGTCATCACATTACAGGAAGGATGTGATTGCACTGGAGGAGGTGCAGAGGCGATTCACCTGGGATGGAACATGAAGAGAGGTTCGATAGGCTTGGGTTGTTTTCGCTGGAGCAGAGAAGATTGAGAGGCGACCCTGATCGAGGTGTTCAAGATTATGAGGGGCATGGACAGGGTGGATAGGGACCAGCTGTTCCCCTTAGTTGAAGGGTCAGTTACGAGGTGCACAAGTTCAAGGTCAGGGGCAGGAGTTTTCGGGGGGTATTTGAGGAAAACCTTTTTTACCCAGAGGGTGGTGGCGGTCTGGAATGCACTGTCTGGGAGGGTGGTAGAAGCGAGTTGCCTCGCATCCTTTAAAAAGTACCTGGATGAGCACTTGGCATGTCATAACATTCAAAGCTATGAGCCAAGTGCTGGCAAATGGGATTAAGCAGGCAGGTCAGGGGTTTTCATGCGTCGGTGCAGACTCAATAGGCTGAAGGGCACCCTCTGCACTGTATTATTCTGTGATTCTGTAACAAATGTTTATGTGTTAGGAACAGGAGTAAACCATTTGGCTCCTTGAGCCTGCCACACCATTTGATAACATTTGATAACATAAATGTAAGTTTTGTCTCTCTTTCATTACACTTGCACACAGTAGGCATGGTGAAATTGGAGGCCCAATTCTGATTCACTAAGCAGAATTAATCAGAGAGCAATTAACTGATGTTAGAAAATAAATCCCTGCATTTACAAATTAATTCAACTTTGTAGCAAATACAACCTTGCCATTCCTATTTCTCTCGTACCACCCCATAAAATACCAGCCGCTGTCATTCAAGTTATATTGAGCACTGTGAATCTATAGCCTAATTGGAAAAATGTAACTGATCATAATCTTTACATAAATACCATGCAGTGTTCTTCCTGTACAATGAAAAATAAATTCCAGTCTAAATAGGGTTGTCAACTGTGATTAACTGTATCGCTGAGGGTTTCATCACATGACTTGCCTCCCTACTCCAGCCGTTAGTCAGCCAACACCTCCATCCTTGCGATACACTGCCGTCCTGAACCAATTTGGTGTCAAAAAGGCTCATTAAGCAATTTGATGGTGCTTGACTGTCAACCAAACAGCCATTTTTCTCCCATTTTCAACATCTGGCAGTGAGAAAATTCAAAGAATACGACCAAAATAAACAATCATTTTTGATGTCCTGATGATTTTTCTCCAGGGTTGCACTCAGCGGTGCCTTGGAAATTGATCTTCAATTCCTGGAGACTCCAGGCCAAGCCTGGAGAATTGGCCACCCTAAGTATAAAGTTTCACAGCATTTCCTGCATTCGTTCCATCGTTAGCACTTTACTAAAGAAAAATGTTCCCTATATGAGACCCCATAACTGCCCATTGTTGCTCGTTGGAAGGGTTTTTATTTAACAATGTCTTCATGGTCTGCACACATGAAGAGTCAACAGATTGAGGGACAGCATTGGATCTGAAAATGCAGTCCAGTCCGGCACTCCTGTACCCCAGCATCCTCAGGAGAAAATTGGCATGGGGGCGTGAAGGGGAGAAGCTGAAAAAGAAACCAGGTCCGAACTAGACAATGGTATCCAAGGCTGGGTTTGATGGTGAAAAAGATCCATATGAACAGCTCTTGGTGCTGCCGCATGTGAAGACACTAAGATATTGGTCCAAGGGCTGAATGAAAGTGTTTATTCTCATGAGACACAGCACATCACAAGAGTGAGAAAGAGATACATTTTGAGTGTGGAAAGACATATGGCAAACATGGAGTATTCAACAGAGGAGAGCAGATACTGTCACAGGTGAACAAAATTTACTCTGGATAAGATTAGGCCCATTTCCTCAAAAGGTCTGACGTGGCGTTCGTTTATAATGTTGTTAGACAGCTAAATGGTTGTCTTTTGCAATTACTCTTATCGGATGCTCTTTCAATAGAGTGTTATTGCATAATTATCATAATTGGTTATTTCACATTGAGTTGCTAAGTCAATCATACTGCATTCCATTTCCTGATGCGCCTCACTGTTGCCTGAATCTTATCACACTGGAGTAAAAGGAATGTAAGTGGATGATAAACTACTTAGAACGACTAATCTACCACTTTATTTGATTTTATTGATGTAGGTGGGGTATTAAAGAGTTTATCCTGCACAACGGCAGTTGCACTGATTCACAGACGGTCAGGCAGAAGGAGCTTCACAATGAACCCTTTCAAGATGCTGATTCGGTTCTGACGCATGAAACAAAACCGCAGGAAGTGGGCAATATCAGTATGACAATGTTCAGGGGTTATCAGGAACAAAGGTAGAGAGTTACTCATTGGGAAGCCAATAGCAAAATATCGACCCAGTGAATCCTGGTCGTTCAGAATGTAAGCACTCAGCAAAATGAGGTAACATTGACGAAAGCCGCTGCCATACCGGGAATTGTGAATTTGAAGTTTTGATGAAAGGATGAGGCTTGAAATGTTTGTATGAAATGACAGTAAAAGCTTCAGGTGGAACGTGTATTCAGCTGGGCGAAATTGATAATTGACAATGGCACATAATCTACATTAGTAAATCAATTTATACCCTGCCTCACTTTCTTTTGGAAAATAAAATCATGTGAGTTGGGAGAAAAAGCTGCCATTTCAATATTGCTCAATCTACATTAACCCTGAAGATCAGCGTCACCTCAGTATTTCCATGATGTCCTTTACTCCATCACATGCGGCCATGCTTTCAAAGCTCTGCTATTGCCTCCCTAAACCCCTCTCCCTCTCCAGCCCTATCTCCTTTGTGAGGCTCATCAAAATTTGCCTCTTTGATCAAGTTTATGGTCACCTATCCTGATATCTATTTCTGTGTCTTATTGTCAAAAGTTGTTTGATCATGTTCCTGTAAAGCACCCTGAGTCCTTTTACTCTGTGAAAGATGCTATATCTTGGCAGGCTGTAGTGGTATTTTGAACTGAATACTGCTCCTCTTTACATCTGAAGCTAACTAATTGTTGATGGACAGCTATTTCATATGTCAATTCCTGGAAAGAGAGAATATCAAGAGAGATTGGCAGCTAACATAAAAAGGAATCCCAAAATGTCTCATTGGTATATAATTATGGGGCACTACGGTGGCACAGTGGTTAGCACTGCTGCCTCACGGCACCAGGGGCCTGGGTGGCTGTCTGTATGGAGTTTCCACATTCTCCCCCTGTCTTCCGGGTGCACATGTTTCCTCTCACCATCAAATGTATGCAGCTTAGGTGGATTGGCCATGCTAAAATTGCCCTTTAGTTTCCAATAGGGCAATGGGGATAGGGAGACGGAGTGGGCCTAGGTAGGGTGCTGTTTTGGAGGCTCGATGCAGACTCGATGGGCTGAATGGCCTCCTTCTGCACAGTAGGGATCCTACTATTCTATGATGAAATAGTAGAAGAGTAGTAAAATGAGAAATAGTGCTGATTAGGGACCAAAATGGAGAGTTATGCATAGAAGCAGGAGCATAGTTAAGGTATTAAATTAATACTTTGCATCTGTCAAGGAAGATGACACTACCAGACCATTGTGAAAGAGGAGGCAATTAATCCACTAGAAGGGTTTAAAATTGACAAGGAGGAGGTATTGGACAGGCTGTCTGTAATTATAGTTGACAAGGCACCGGCCCCGGGGAGGACACTGAGGGAAGTGAGAATGGAAATTGCAGAGGTACTGGCCATACTTTTTCAGTCTTACTTAGACACAGGGATAGTCTTGGAGGACTGGAGAAATGCAAATATTACACCTTTGTCCAAAGAGGGAGTAAAGATAAGCCAATCAATTTAACTTCATAGTAGAGACATTTCTTGAAACAAATACTTCGGGACAAAGTCAAAAGTCACATGGACAAGCGTGAGTTCATTATGGACAGCCAGCATGGGTTTGGTGAGGGGGAATTATGTTTAAATAACTTCCTGGAGTGTTTTGAAGAGTCAACAGAAAGTATTGATGAGAGCAATACTGTTGATGTGGTGTCCGTGAACTTCCAAAAGCAATTGATAAGGTACCAAAAACAGATTTGTAAGCAAAGCTATCGCTCATAGAATAAAAGGGAAACATGGAAAAGATATGGCTGAGTGTCAGGAAACAGGTAGTTATGGTTATTGAATATTTTTTGGGTTGGAGGAAGATTTGTGGTGGAGTTTCCCAGGGGTCAGTGTTGGTTCCCTTGCTCTTTCCAGTACATATGAATGAGGTGGACCTAGCTGTGTCCGCCATAATTTAAAAGTTTGAAGATTATACAAAACTGCGAATTGTGAAATGTGTAGTGTAAATCTTCAAAATGATATAAGTAAGTTGGTGGAATGGGCAAACAAGTAGCTGATGAAGTTCAAGTCAAAGGAATGAGAAGTTATTCATTTTGATCGGAAGAAAATGGAGAGACAACATAAAATAAAGGGTATCACTCTAAAGGAGTACAGGTGTACAGAGGCCTGGGTGTAAGGGACCTAGGTGTTTATGTTCATAAGTCATTGAAGATGACAGGGCAGGTTGAGAGAGAAATTAATAAAGTATAGAGTATCCTAAGCATTATTAATAGGGGCAGAGAGTACAAGAGCAAGGGAGTGATGTTGAACTGGTATAAGACACTAGTTTGGCCTCATCTAGCTCTGGACACTGTGAACAAAGAACAAAGAAAAGTACAGCACAGGAACAGGCCCTTTGGCCCTCCAAGCCTGTGCCGACCATGCTGCCCGTCTAAACTAAACTCTTCTACACTTCCTCGGTCTGTATATCTCTATTCCCATCCTATTCATGTATTTATCAAGATGCCCCTTAAATGTCACTATCATCCCTGCTTCCATCACCTCCTCCGGCAGCGAGCTCCAGGCACCCACTACCCTCTGTGTAAAAAACTTGCCTCGTACATCTACTCTAAACCTTGCCCCTCGCACCTTAAACCTATGCCCCCTAGTAATTGACCCCTCTACCCTGGGAAAAAGCATCTGACTATCCACTCTGTCTATGCCCCTCATAATTTTGTAGACCTCTATCAGGTTGCCCCTCAACCTCCGTCGTTCCAGTGAGAACAAACCGAGTTTATTCAATGGCTCCTCAACCGCTCCTAAATTACTGTGTTTTAGGAAAGATATGAAGGCATTGAAGGGAATTCAGAAAAGATATATGAGAATCGCCCCAATGATAAGGAGCTTCAGGGGGAGGTGGTGGCACAGTGGTATTGTCACTGGACTCGTAATCCAGTGTCTCAGGGTAATGCTCTGCGGACCCAGGTTCGAATCCCACCCTGGCAGATGGCGCAATTTGAGTTAATTACAAATCTGGAATAAAAGTTCAATGAAGACCATGAAACCATTGTCAATTGTTGTAAAAACCCATCTAGTTCACTAATGTGCTTTAGGGAAGGAAATCTGCTATCCTTATTTGGTTTGGCTTACATGTGACTCCAGGCCCACAGCAATGTGGTTGACTCTTAATGGCCCACAGGGATGGGCAATAAATGCTGGCCCAGACAGCGAGGCCTACATCCCATGAACAAATTTTTTAAAAGTCATGACAATAGATTGGAAAAGTTGGGACTAATCTCCTTTTAGAAGAAAAGGCTGAGGGAAGATGTGATAGATGTATTCAAAATCATGAGACTCACAGGGTGAAACTGTTTCCAATTGTGAAAAGACCAGGAACTGAGGCGCACGTTTTAAAGGAATTGGCAAAAGAAGATGAAGCGACTTGAAGAAAAGTTTTTTTTCACACGAGTGGTTAACGTTTGGAATACATCGTCGATTCAATTGAGGTATTCAAAAGGGAAGAAAAGGAAGAATATATAGGATGACAGAGAGAGGGCCGGAGAATGGAACTGGATGAATTGCCCAATTACAGAGCTGGTGCAGCCACAATGGGCTAAACGGCCTCCTTCTGCACAGTAACAATTCTGTAATTCTTTAAGATAACACTCTCATTTCATTTTGAGCTAAGACTTAATGACACAGAAAGAAACCCTTGATTATCAGATTCTCACCATTAATCATGGCAGCTACAATAAGTGAGGAATATAAAATGCAGACTCAGTAGGAACTGAACCCTAACAAGTTTCCTAAACTGTGGAATTATAAAATGTTCGGTGGGACACGTACATGTTCCATTTGCGAGAGATGACAAAGGAGCAATCAAGAGCTGACGCTCCAATCAAGAGCTGAACAAAAATGTAGAACTTCTGTTTAAGTTAGTCTTTGAGGCCGTCAATATCGCAGCAACGAAAGCACGTGATGGCACAGGACCCAACTGCTGCTCCTGAATAATGTATGTTTCTGAGCTGTCTGTGTTTTTCAGGACGGTTTCTTCAAACCATTATCTCCTTGAAGAATGGACACAAATATATCAGGCACGGCACCCAAACGCAAAAATCACCATCCGAATACTGAAAACTGCCTTCGCGTTTATAGAAGGAATCTAGCAGCCTCTATTGAAAAGTCAGTTCTGAGTACAGTTCAGTAATGCAGCAGAGCCAGCTGCTTTGCTTCATTATCTGCAATCTTTACTGCGCTGTATGGAATATACTGGGCTGAGCTCTATTTTCTAAATGATAGCACTGGCTCGGTCAAGTCTGATCTGTGGGAAATGTTGACCTGAATGAGAAACAGCCTCGTGCTCGATTACTGTGGAGCCAATGATCCACAAATAATCATCGCTTTTCCAAACAGAAAATGCATCTCCCCACCTAATAACTCACTATCACAGAATGGCACAGCACTAGTTCTCAACCTATTTTGATTGAAGGATCCATTTTCAATCCATCAGTAAGTCCTCACAGTCTACATTATAATCTTGCACTTTATAACATAATGTGCGAATGCTGTATGTAAAATGTTCCAATCATGATTTTCCAAAAGCAGAGGGGAAAATTGAAGTACTCCCTTTTTTTGGGCACAGAGATCGCAATTTGCAATAGCCCTGTGCCCAGCCCTGCTGACACAGGCCGCACACAAACTTTGTGCTGCCCCAATCCACATTTGAATCATTTCAGTGCACAGCCCAGCATCAAGCCGCTGTTGATTGGCTACAGACTCAACAGGTGCCTCCAGCAATGGCATCGTCAGCGTGTATTCCAGTTGGCCTCCGTGCCGTTTAGCTCAGTTGGATGGACAGTTGGTCCGCGACGCCGAGCGGGGCCAGCAGCACGGGTTCAGTCCCTCTACTGGCTGTGGTTATTCGTGAAGGCCCCGCCTTCTCAACCTTGCCCCTCGCCTGAGGTGTGGTGATCCTCAGGTTAAATCACCGCCAGTCAGCTCTCCCCCTCAGAGGGGAAAGCAGCCTTTGATCATCTGGGACTATGGAGACTTTACTTTACTTAGGTCTTGAAGGCAGACTGCCCCACACATTATACTGAAGCTGCTGCTGACTGTGGAGGATATTGCTGTAAGGAGAAACAGCCCAAGTTGTGTAGGAGGATGGAGAGTGGGGTCCCATGCTGTCTGATGCAGTACCGGAGGCATTAGCGCATAAGGTACAAGGGAGGAGAAAAGAGATGTTTCCACAGGGGGTCAGTAGCTTCTCCACGCAAGCTCTGAGAAGAGAATAGGAACAGGCGGTGTGGGAGGTCATTCCCTACAACCTTGCCCAAGGACCAGGTAACAGTGCTGAAAAAAAAAGATCAATTATGCCACAAGGGACATCTTCCCTCATCCTGTCTGTACTGCCAAACTCTCACATAGTTCAAGATACCACACTCACCCATCGCTCAATCATCAACAATCAGTGCTCTTACGTAACATTCAGCTCTCCATCTCATGCTCACATGTAAACTTGCTGCCAATCTTACATCCACCTTTGCTGCTTCCATATATACCTACAGCACTTCAGTTATGGCTGGCTCATCACCCAAACACAGAACAACGCACTCACCCTCTCTTACAGTTCATGACAGACACTGCATCATCTGAACCCTCTGGTACTGAGCATCATTGGTATGACTGTGACGAACGCATTCAGTCCAGTGTCGCCGAGAACATTCCGGATGATGATATGGGTTTTTTTAATGCCTCTTCACGAAATACACCTCACCCCCTTCCCGGGATCTGGTGCCAAGTGAAAGCTGCAAATGGTGTGATGATGGACTACTTCAATGATGCCCCCACACAGGCCTTCCCCAAATCCCTCACTCGCCTCTTCTTCATTTATGATGTCAGACACCCAAGAACTGCTGCCCTGCTGTTCCGTGCAGTCTCATTATGAAGGCTGAGGGCTGGCATATACTTCTGAGGCGAAAACACTATCACTTGGTCTGACAATCGTAGCCATGCACTCAGATACAGGCACTCAGCATATTTCAGAAGTGGTACAGAGATGGAATCTGGACCTGGTGAGTCACCAGGCATGAATGGGCTGTAACCAGGACAATGGGAAAGGACAGTTTGGGTGCCAGTTCCCCAGAGGATGAAATCGCACAAGTTCCGCTGTAAAGGTTTAGGATGATGACTTTGATGGCGTGGTGCGGTGCTTGAACACTCTTGAGCATGCACACCGAGATACTTGATATGCTGGCAGGCTTAATAGGCAGTCTATTGCCTCTGTCAAGATACTGAGGTTGTGGAGGACAGAGCAGGAGAGATCCAGCTCCAATTTGGTACAGGACCACCCTTTTCAGTGTGGAGGTGGCAGCTAACTCGAAGACAGCACCTGCAAAACACAGCTGTGGTCACTGAATTCTGGCCACTGTCTCAGCTTCCGCTCTCAATGTCTGAGAGCTCCATTGGAAACTGAGCTCATGAGATCCATGCTTGTCATGGAGACTGATAATACTGCCATCATGGTTGCAAATCTCAGAGCTCAAAGGGCGTGCAGACCTGCACCCAGTCCAGCAATGTGTCCTCCAATATATGACTGGATTGCTGAAAGGCCATCCCATGAGGGTGACAGTGGCTCTGTGGTGCATGAACTTGCCGTCCTCCCTCAGGATGACTGCACTTGTATTCCCACCACTGTTCACTCTGATATAGCCTCTCAGCCAGTCAGTTCACACTGTGCCATCCACTGTGCTGAGGTGGCAGAAATAATGTCAGGCCCTCAAGGCCCAGAGCTGCTCAAGGTCTCCCTGTGAGGCCATCAGCCTGGCCCACTGAATAGCAACATCTTTCAGCCCGTAATGCTGCAGTAACTGTGGTCGCAGTGCGTTGTAGCAGTAGGGCAGGCAAATGCATCTGCAAGACAGGAATTAAGAAAATATATCATGGGGAATGCCTCCGTTTTGTGTATACTTTTGAATGTGTTGTTCGGATAAAGCTATCACAAAAAGTTTTTTTTTGTTGATGGATTTTATTTCAAGAATCCGTTCAAGAAGAGACTGATGGTCCATAACATTTGGATTGAGAAATGGGGAATTGTGGAGCAGTGATGATGGGATGCGGTCTCAGGAAAACTGGAGTCCCACAAGTCAATCATGGAAAACTCAACTGGAGCAAAGGTGTTCCAAAAGCTTCCTCTTTAACTCCTCTTCTTCGTATGTTAACTTCCAAGTACATGATGGCAAGAGTTATGGTAGTGAGATTGTGGAGGACATAACAGACAACCATGAACTTGAACACCCACTCTGCCGAGTGCAACATAATGGGTTAATAGAATAATTATGGACTGAGTGATGTACAGGCCACGATGTAACAGCGACATCAGCAGTCATGTGCTAGAGACTTTAAAGCGAGGATGGAACAGGCTGTAATCATGAGAGACAAACCAACTCTGCAGCTATCATACGTATTGTTAATAAACCAATTTGAAGCAAGTCCCGGAATAAGGCTACAGTCCTTTCAGCAAGATAGGCGATGAAACCCATATAAGAATCATGGTTGCAGCGTTGGTGACATCAATTTAACAAAGAATTTGTGCCATTGATGAGACACAATGGTGAGAAAATGGGAATATACCTGATAGAAGTAGACATATACAAACGTACCGAAGGAGGAAGTAAACTGGAAAACGGTAATGATGTCCGTACCCAGCGAGAAATCACTGCCCGTTCGAGCCCATTTGAAAGCCTCAAGAGCCTGCAGAGTCGTCAAAAGTGGGAGGTATGGAAGAAATGCTCCCCCCAGTATCGATCAGCACTGAGCCTCCATGCTAAAGTCCAGAAACACTGAACTAGTTTGTACCTTTATGCTACAGGACCAGTTGCTGATGATATCCTCTCGAGACAGTGGTGGAAGAGACCACTGCAGACACTGTCCTTAAGGCCTGCGACATGTATTGTAGCCTGAAACAAAACCTTACAATTTAGGGGAGGCAGTGGCATAGTGGTATTGTCACTGGAGTCGTAATCCAGGGACCCAGAGTAATGCTCTGGGAACCCAGGTTCAAATCCCAAGGAAGCAGATGATGATATCTGAATTCAGTAAAAATCTGGAATTAAAAGTCTAACAATACCATGAAACCATTGTTGGAGTTGTCAGGAAATCTGCTACCTGGTCTGGCCTCCATGTGATTTGACACACATCAACGTCATTGCCTCTGAAATGGCCCAGCAAACTACTTTGTTCAAGAGCAATTAGGGATTGGCAATAAATACTGGCTCAGCCAGTGACAGCCACATCCCCTGAATGAATATATTTAAAAGAAATTGAGAGAGCATGCTTTAATCAAAGATCAGGAGAATCCGTCAATTTATTTCTTACTAACCTAGATCGCCGAGCCAGCTCCTGCGGATATGGCGCATTGAAGAGAGAACTTATTTGTGACTGCATCATCGTTAGAATCAGTGATGAAATCTTGGATTTTTTACAGACGAAAGACAATCTCACTATTGATACAATGGTTCAACACTCCAGGCAGGCTGCACTCAGGGAGATAAATCAATCTATAATCCGTCATGTCACCAAGGTTCCAGATGATTCCGTTAATTGGGTAGGTCCACTCCAAACCTTCCAAAAATGGCAAAAGGGTGGGATAGCCCACAGCACCCGTCCTTAGATGCTTACACTGCTGTGCAAAGAAACAACACAGACACCGGGATTACCCAGGAGGGAGGACAGAGCATTTCCAGTCCAGGAAGACTGGCCATTTCAAGCATTTCTTCAAATCCAACAAGTTTAATCGAGGTTGAAGACAAAATAATATTTATGAAAGACACTCGCTTCAAGAAATTGAAAATCAAGACAAAGACAAAATTACAGTTTCTGTTGGAAGTAAATGGTCTTAACCATTAACATGGTCAGTTATGAGCAACAAAGAGAAAAAGTTAAAGATTTTGACACCAACTTCAAAATTGGCACTGGAAGCTGGCATTAACATATGAGCAAGTGATCAAGATTCGATTCATCAAATAACCCTTCATCCACCAGATGATAAATTGCAAGTTCCATGTGGCACAAATTGTTCAATAAAATGCAGGGTAATTTCTCTTCATTTTATGGGGGCAGCAAATCACTGGTTTTCTCTCTTCGTTGCTCACAATTGACACACATCCTTATTGAGTGGAGATGTTGGCATACTACCCGGAATTCTGGGAAAACCAAATGATGACCAGCATTTGAACAGCTCGATGCCTTTCAAAGAACAATCTTCGGAGTTTACTGCAGAAGCAGTGGATTTTCAGTAAAAGCAGCTGACGAGGGTTGTTCAATAAGCAATGATTTCCTTTCCATCGCTGAGCCATCATTCACTAGACGCTGAGAGGATTGTGAGGCTATGGATCTCTAAGTTCTTTCTGAAGCTAGGCCAGAGGATGTGGATATAGAAGGCGTTGTGCAGATGGTGGCCATATGTAGGAATACCTTTTGGACCTGGGTTCGCTCTTTCCAGAGGAAGGTAACGAGAAAGAAGCCATTGTAGTTCCGAGGAACACATTGAAAGATGAGGTCCTAGAGATCGGTATACCACTCAAATCTACTGCCAAACAATATGAACTTACTCTGTTTACTGTGGCAGAGCAACATTCATATCTTAGAGCCACTGAACCTACCAATGCAATGTCTTGCATATCGATGGATAGCCACAAAGAGTTGGACAGGGAGAACAAAATACTTGAGTCCATGGAGGATCATACTATCAAAGAGTTGATAAAGCCATTTAGCTTGGGTGAAAGTAAATTGATGCCTACCCTTTGGTCTCATCTGAAAATCTACTTCGTACTAGAGCTGTCCTTCAAAGTGAAGCTCGTGCCAATTATTCAAAGCATTGACAGCTTCAGAGTCCTGTACAGGAAATTCATCTCCACGCGTGGTGTACTGATCCACCGCTTTGTTGAAAGTGATGTTGTCTTGTCTTCTCATCCTCAAATATTCTTCCCACTGCCCACGGTGAAACCGTTTCACACAGTGGAAAGTGTGGCAATGTTCTCATTGCCTGCACCAAGTTAACGCCCTTTCTGAAACGCCATCGGGAAATCATCTCAGCTCCATTTACTGTAATGTCCACAGGCATTTTGTCATTTTTATATATATATATCAAATATACCTATCATTGCTAACTCCAGCACGATACCACCACCAAGCACATTTTCCCTTCACTCCCTCTGTCAGCATTCCACAGAGACCGTTCCCTCCGAGATAATCTAGTCCACTCCTCCACCATACCCAACACCACTCCCATCACCCATGGCACCTTTCCATGCAATCGCAGAAAGTGTAACACCTGCCCCTTTACCTCTTCTATGCTTAACATCCCAGGCCCGAAACACTCATTCCAGGTTAAGCAGTGTTTTACTTGCATCTCTTCCAATTTGGTCAACTGCATTCGCTGCTCCCAATGTGGTCTCCTCTATATCGGAGACCAAACGCAGACTGGGTGATCGCTTTGCTGAGCATCTTTGGTCTGTGCGCATTCAGGACCCTGACCTTCCTGGTGCTTGCCATTTTAGCAAAAGACCCTGCTCCCATGTCCACATGTCTGTTCTTGGCCTGCTGCAATGTTCCAGAGAAGCTCAACGCAAACTGGAGGAACACATCTCATCTTCCGGTTAAGCACGCTACAGCCTTCCGGTCTCAACATCGAATTCAACACCTTCAGATGATCAGCTCTATCCCACCTCGACCCATTTGTTTTCATCCCATTAAACCCCACCCCACCCCAATCTTATCCACCTTTCCTTACCCTTTCTCCTCTTTGCTTCCCCCTTCCCACTTCACCTCCCCCCACATCTACATCTATCACAGTTCATCCTCTAATGTTAGTTTCTCTGCTGTTTGGCCTTTCACATCTTTTGTTCTCTCTGGGGTCTGCACTCATTAGCACCCGGTTTCCCTGGATTTCTGTGGTTATGACTCATCTTTCATTCTCACTCCATAGTATAAATATTTCCCACTTTCTCTGTCTGTTAGCTTTGACAAAGGGTCATCAGATGCAAAACATTAGCTCTTTTCTCTCCCTACAATGCTGCCAGACCTGCTGAGATTTTCCAAATTTGCTTTTATATTTGTCATTTTTGTTCTTGTCATCCAGATTTGTTTGCATGTCAGACCTTCAATACCTTTTTTGTCCTCTCTGCAGAAGAACATCATAAGGGTTGTGAGGCTTCATTGAAGTAGAAGGACCTTCGTCTTCTCAGGTCTTTCTCCTGTGTAGTTTGAGGGAACCGAAGAATTTCTGACCAAGTCTTAAATTCTTCTTTTATAATTCGAGAGAGTTTGAATGTTGTTGTCCTTCAGTCTTCTCTCTCAATCAGTCTTTCTTTGAAGAGGGTCTATGGTCCTTACAGTTCAGCAGTCCTGATGCGTACACTCTAATTACCAGTGATCCTCCAATGCTTATGTCCCATTTTTCTGTCCATGATGTCCCCCACAGCACAGAGGAACCCCCGCATGTTTCCAATATGTCTTCTGATAGCGCCATGAACACTGTGAGGGGATTGAATCCTTCATAATTGAATCCTTCTGTCGTGTTGGGTGTTCTGATGCACAAATGATCCAACACGGCTGTAGATGGTACAACTCTGTTTTATTGTCTAAACAACTGTAACAACTAACTACTGGCTTGGGTACGTGCTTCACCAGCTAACCTGTGGACCCAGTCCTATCACTATCTTAGTGAGGCACTCAGCACATGGTCTATGTCTGAGTGGCGCACTGTGAGCTCTGTGCTCTGAGCTATCTCCTGGTAGAATGAGCGAGAACTGTGGTTTATAGTGCGTGTGCTCTCACTGGTGATTGGCTGCGATGTTATGTGTGTGCTGGTTGGTCCAACTGCCTGTCCATCAGTGTGTGTGTGATTGCACCATGATATGCTGATGTGGATATCATGACATCCCCCCCTTTCAGAAAGGATATGTGCCTGCATGCTAATAAATAGAAATGTGTACTGAGTGCATCTGAGTATGTGTGTGCAATATTTACAACATGTACATGAGGCTAAACTATATACAGAGAAGGTGTCAGGTGCAACAGAACAACGAGGTGTACCAATAACAGAACAAATGCAATCAACAAACGACGAGAGAAAACTTCTGGAACAATGAACGACAAGAAAAGAAACTCGTTAACAGTACTGTAAAACAATTCAGTGAGTCCAATGTGCTAACAGACTCATAAGTCAAGTCTCTCAGGTGGGCGACGAATTTGGGTTGACCGTTAGGGTGGCACACCACTCATCGCCCGGATCAATGCTGAGCACTGGCAGCGGCCGGTGGTTCCGACTTGGGGACATCCGGTTCTTGTGGATTACCACAACGCGGAAGGGCTCCCTGTCTTCGGTATCGCTGGTCTGCATACTATCTGGATATGACTCAATGTAGGGGGGCTGAATTGCCCGCACGTCCCTGCAAGGCTGGCGGAATTGTTGGGAGTTGGCAGGTTGAGCTGCTCGACAGCAGGCAGCATGGTGACCCATCCTGCCACAGCGGAGGCATTGTCGCGCTTTGGCCGGACATTGCCGCTTTAAGTGGGCGGAGCCACAGTTGCCGCACGTCGTGATGTCATGGTGTTTGTTGCGTTTGTTGCGCCACCACGCATGTGCGGTGCAGTCCTGCGTAGAGCGCGCCTGTGCATCACGTCCCTCTGCGTCAACACCCCCTCTTTTGGCGCGTACAACGCGGGAGGCCTCGGAAAGCGTACAAAATGGCCGCCCTTGTCCGGGCCGCGGGCCGGGAGGAGCTCGATCGACTGGACCCGCTCCGCCTTGTAGGACCCGTGCCGTGCCGTTTCGGCCGCCTGGATTTGGGAGTACCGGCTGGTCGTGTTCTCATGGAGGACGCAGGTCTCGATAGCCGTATCTAGGGTGAGGCGCTTTATTTTAAGGAGCTGCTGGCGTAGGGTGTCCGAAATGACCCCAAAAATTATCTGCATCATGGAGTCGGAGGTGGCCTCATAGCCGCAGGACTGCACGAGGATGTGGAGGTGTGTCAAGTAAGGTTGGAAAGGCTCATCCTTACCCTGCAGGCGCTGCTGGAATAGGTACCTCTCGAAACTCTCATTGACTTCCACGCTGAAGTGTTCCTCGAACTTCAGAAGCACCGTCTTATATTTTGTTTTGTCCTCGCGTTCCGCGAATGCCAGGGAGTTATAGATGTGGATGGCGTGTTGCCCCACCGTGGAGAGGAGGAGGGCAATCTTCCTGGTGTCCGATGCATGGTCTATGTCTGAGTGGCACGCTGTGAGCTCTGTGCTCTGAGCTATCACCTGGTAGAATGAGCGGGAACTGTGGTGTTCCCTGTTTTATAGTGCGTGTGCTCTCACTGGTGATTGGCTGCGGTGTTATGTCTGTGCTGATTGGTCCAACTGCCTGTCCATCAGTGTGTGTGTGATTGCACCATGATATGTTGATGTGGATATCATGACACCTTCACAACAGTGACTTGAGGGTGGGGAAGGAGAATAGGAGTAAAAGTTGGATGGGATCTGTAGCAGTAAAAGGGAGTTACAGAAATGGTAAACAGTTTGAAAAATTATTTAACACCATTGTTAAAGAAGTTGATAGAGATGGAGCATGATAGGAACATCGGAGTTCGGAGCAGAAGTGGGCAATTCAGCCTTTCGAGCCTGCTCCGCCATTCAATCAGATCATGGCTTATCTCCCCGGTCTCAAATCCACCTCCTTGCCTGCTCCCCATATCCCTTTAACCCATTTTTAAAATCAGAAATATATCTATCTCCTTCTTGAAAACATTTAATGACTCCTACTCGCTATGACACGATGACACATATTCGCACTATGGGACAACGAGTTACATAAATTCACCACCTTCAGCGAGAAGTAGTTCCTCCTCATCACAGTCCTAAACCTACCACCTCTCAACCTATATCCATGACCTCTCATTCTAGATTGCCCCACAAGGGGCTGATGTTACTGTTACATCATGGTCTACATTACCCATGATAAATGGGTCTTTCTCAGGCTGGCAAACTGTAACTAGTCGGGTGCTGGATGGGGCTGGTTTAGCACAGGGCTAAATCGCTGGCTTTGAAAGCAGACCAAGGCAGGTCAGCAGCACGGTTCAATTCCCGTACCAGCCTCCCCGAACAGGCGCCGGATTGTGGCGACTAGGGGATTTTCACAGTAACTTCATTTGAAGCCTACTTGTGACAATAAGCAATTTTCAGTTCATTTTCAAGGGGGAACATTTAGTCTATGTTTACTTTATCAATCCCATTTAGTATTTAATACACTTTGATCAGATCCCCTCTCATTCTTCTAAACTCCATCGAGTATAAGCCCAAACTGTTTAATCTCGTCTCATATATCAACCCTTGCAACCCCAGAATCAATCTGATGAACCTCCTCTAAACTGCTTCCAATGCCACACATCGTCCACAAATAAACAGACCAAAGCTGGACACAAATACTCCAAATGTGTTCTCACCAACAACCAATACAATTGGCAACAGCACTTCTATAGTTTTATACTCCAGTCCTTTTGCAATAAACGATAACATTCCATTTGCCTTTTTAAAATAATATTTTTTCCAATTAAGGGGCGTGGCCAATCTAATAATAATAATCTTTATTATTGTCACAGGTTGGCTTACATAACACTGCAATGAAGTTACTGTGAAAACCCCCGAGTCGCCACACTCCAGTGTCTGTTCGGGTACACAGAGGGACAATTCAGAATGTCCAAATTACCTAACAGCACATCTGTGGGGACTTGTTTAGGGGCTGATTTAGCACAGTGGGCTAAATTGCTGGCTTGTAATGCAAAATAATGCTAGCAGCGCGGGTTCAGTTCCCGTACCGGCCTCCCCGAACAGGAGCCGGAATTTGGCAACTAGGGGATTTTCACAGTAACTTCATTGAAGCCTACTTGTGACAATAAGCGATTATTATTATTGTGGGAGGAAACCAGAACATCCGGAGGAAACTCACGCAGTCATGGGGAGAACGTGCAGACTCCGCACAGGCAGTTACTCAAGCCAGGAATCCAAACTGGGATCCTGGTGCTGTGAAGCAACAATGCAGCACATTATGAATCCATGCTGATTTTGCTTCAGGGAGTGGGGGCAGTGATCGAGGGGACTCCTCCCAACATATAACCCTGCACATCTTTTTGGGTTGTGAGGGTGGGACCCACACAGATACGGGGAGAATGTGCAAACTCCACATGGACAATGACCCGGGGCCAGGATCGAACCTGGGTCCTCGACGCTGGGAGGCAGCAGTGATACCCACTGCACCACTATGCCGACCGCTAGTTGCCTTTTTATTACATGCTGTACCTGCAGACTGATCCCTATGCCCAGATGCATTTTAAACTTGTCCTTCTATTGTTTCGGCCAAAATGGGTAACCTCACACTTATCCACATTAAACTCCATCTGCCAAATTTTGGCCCAAACTCCTAGCCTGTAAATCTTTATCTCCTTTTCACTGACTGCTTTCCCACCTATTTTAGTGCCATCCACAAATTTTGCTATGTTACACTCTGTCCCTTTTTACAAATCATTTATATAGATTGTAACAGTTGAGGTCTGAGGACTGACCCTTGCGGCACCCGACTAGTTACAGTTTGTCAGCCAGAGAAAGACCCTTTTATCATGGGTAATTTGGACCATGGTGTCACGGTAACATCAGCAGTCATGTGCTAGAGTCTATAGAGAAAGGATGGAATGGTTTGTGCTAATGAGAGACATACCTATCCTGTAACTTTATATAGAGTATTAATAAATCAATTTGAAGCAAGTACCAGAGTAAGACTATGGCCTCCAGATAGACCATACAAGCCATATACAGAACAGTGAGTACTTGAGAGTTTCTGCTGGTAGCTCAGACAGTGGAACTACTACTTCATACATACATGGTTTGTTCCCTAATGTTCTGATGAGGTTCTTGTTAGACATCTTTCTGTAGTCACCCCCCAAACCTTGATCACTATCATCTAGAAGGACAGGAGCAGCAGATACTTGGGAACACCACTACCTGCAGGTTCCCGTCCAAGTCATTCACCATCCTGACTTGGAAATAAATCACCGTTCCTGCACTGTAGCTGGGTCAAAATCCTGGACTTTTCTCCGAAACAGTACTGTGGGTGCACCTACAGCTCACACACTGCAGCAGTTCAAGAAGGCAACTCGCCATCACCTTCTAAAGGGCAACTAGGGATGGACAATAAATGCTGGCCTAGCCAATGATGCCCACAGCCTGTAAATATTTTTTTTAAAAAAAACACAGCAGTGGGGAAACCATGAGCTAAGTGTATAGCAGGCATTCCTTCTCACCAAGCAGCCAGCCTCAGGCCCATTACGGTAATCCAAAGATGGCAGGAACAGCCATTCACCTCAGGATGATGACTTTGTAGCTGCTGCTGTGATAGTGAGCATTCACTGACATGGCATGCGTCGCAGGCAAGCTCTACAGTGATGAAGTATTAGCCTTTGCTATTGTAGTATATCTCCCTGTTTACATGTGGGACCCATTGAGCCACATGCTCACTCTTCTTTCTCTCGAAAAACAAAGACAAGTAAATGGAGTTGAAATAGAGATCAGCCATGATCTAATTGAATGGCAGAGCAGTCGTGAGGGGCTGAATGTCCTCCTCCTCCTTCTATGTAAATTAAAGTACAAGCCACAATTATCTGCCAGGGATGTACCCCTTATATTTCTAATACTTGTATTTGACAACATTTTAATAAGAAATGTGTCGGTATCAAATGCATAACATGCAGTTCTGAGGCAAAGTATTATTGACCAAAATATTATGCTGTATTGGCACAAACGTACATCTAAGACTCAGAAATCGCATTTCATTCTCAAGGCCATCTGGATTACAATCAGTAAAACCCGGAGCTTCATCCCTGTAATCCCACTAGATTTTGAGACAGACAAGAGAAGCCCAGTTCCGATGTACGAGCTGTCTTTCAACTGCACTGATTAAAAGGCAGGGTTAGCGAAAGAAACGGGAAAAGACAGGATGCATTAGGGGAGGAGTGATGAGCCGGGAAAGATAAAAGTGAGAACAGGCCAAAACTAAAACAGATGAAGGTCTAAGTGGCGCAATGCAGAAGAAGAGCCTCATTAACCATTACGGGCAGACAAGGCGAGATGAGGGAATAGAAAGAATTGCCAATCAAAGGGTGGAGTAATGCAATCGTTAATTCTTTCAGTTGGTAATGGATCACTTTAGTATAAGCCGAACATTTAAGTAATTTTTTTGAAAGACTCCACACAACAAGGTAATTAAAGTGAGTGTGCATGATCCGATTTGAGTAAATTGTAGTGATAAATGAGTTTATTGTAACTCTGAAAAATGACCTCATATAATTCAAGAGCACAAAAAGCTGGAACGAGATACATGCGAATAAGTGTTCAAAAGGCGGCATGTGATGCATGAAGTGAGCATGTTTTATTTGATTTGTAACTGGAGTTGTGCAGAATATAAAATTAATTCTGGGACACAGCTGTTTCATAGTTTAAAACTGGCACATTGCCCACCAATTCATCTTGTAAATTGCTCTGATTGCTGTTAGTAGATTCACAGATGACATTATTTGAATGAAAAATTACTAAACAATGTGCATATTTAAAATGGATCGGCACTGTCTCTCTTTCCTGAACCTAATGATGCCAGGGAAGAGGAAAAGTTCTCAAATCAGTTAAATACCCTGAACCGCTGGCTCCTTTGATTAAGGCAACATCAGGAAGATTTCTTGTGTTTGAAATCCAGAGTCAATCATAAACTCTCTTGATATCTTGCGTTTATTGTTTTATTATAGAGAGGAAGCTTTCTACCTATTTTCCCCCTTCAATCATCCTCGAGTTTGTAAAGAACTAAAATGTTGCAGCCATCGTATGATTTACTTCAAGAGTTTTTCTCTCAGTTTCATGTTAATGACACTGAGAACTCACAGGGAAGGGGATACGATACGCTCCACAGCTTGGTTTTAAGGAGTTTGGGGAGATGCATAACGGAGTGGATTGACCACGCTAAATTGCCCCTTAATTGGAAAAATGAATTGGGTACTCTAAATTTATTTTTAAAGATACAGGACAGATTGTGGTGAACTTATTGTATTCACCATTCACCATGTATCTCACCGTATCACGCTGTTGCCCATGTGGGTTCCACCTATGGACTAGTGTACGATATTACATAGAACGTAGCATGTTGATGCCCTTGTGGGCTCCGCCCCTGGCTCCGCCCCTTGAGGGGAGGTATAAAGAGCAGCAGCCCTGTAGGCGGCTCTCACTAGCACAGCTGTTGCAGGCAGGCACTGTTCTAATCGATTAAAGCCACAGTTTACATCTACTCTCTGTTTCGCGTCAATTGATGGTCACATCAATTTAATCCCTCAAACCTGGCCGACTGGAACTCAACCCACAGGCCGTGGAGGCCAAAAGGATTTTTTCGCACTGGCTCCGCTGTTTTGAGGCCTACCTCGCCGCCTCCTCCTCGCCTTCCGTCTCCGACGATCAGAAGCTGAGCCTCCTCCACGCCCGGGTGAGCAATCGAATCTCCGTGCAACTCGAGGAAGCCTCCACCTACGCAGACGCCCTCGTGATACTGAAGTGCCTATATGTAAGGCCAGTGAACGAAGTGTACGTGCGGCATCTCCTCACCACTCGCCGCCAATGCCCCGGGGAATCGCTGGAGGAGTACCTATGCGACCTCAAAGTCCTCGCGCGCAGTTGCAACTACCAGGCTGTTACGGCCTCTCAACATGTGGGCCTCGCCGTCCGGGACACCTACGTGGCTGGAGTCAGGTCCAACTACGTGAGACAGCGCCTACTCGAGAAAGGTGCACTCGACCTGGAAGAGACGGTAAAGCTAGCCACCTCCCTAGAAGTAGCGTTCCAAAGCCTCAACGCTTTCCCGTCTGATCACGCGACCCCCTCGTGGACCCCCAACGAGAGAGTACCCCAGGCCTGTGCCATGCGGTTGCCCGCCCAACCCGGATGGCTACCCTGCTATTTCTGCGGCCAGCACCAGCACCCCAGACAGCGATGCCCGGCCCGGTACGCTAACTGCAGCGACTGCGGCAAAAAGGGACACTTCGCCAAAGTTGCCTGGCCAGGTCAAAACCCTCAAAGCCACAGGCCCGACTCTCAGACTCGCAGGCCCGCAGACCCCGCAGTGTGGCTGCGTGCCTGCCAGCTCCGCCCCCTCCGGACGCGTCATCTGCCTCATGTTGTCCGTGGGGGCAGCCATCTTCAAGCCCGTACAACATGTGCGACTCACGGGGGCCGCCATCTTGGCCACTGTCTCCCACGCAGCCCGCCACGTGCGACTCATGGGGGCCGCCATCTTGGACACCATCTTCCTCGCCCCCCGACACGTGCGACCGACGGGGGCAGCCATCTTGGGACCACCCCATCACCTCCGACCATGCCGGCTACCCGCAACTCGGTGCAGTCACCCTCGACCAGTCGCGACCAAAACACCTCCGGAGCTCCATGGTGACCGTCCAGGTCAATGGACAAGGAACGCCTTGTCTGTTCGACTCCGGGCGCACGGAGAGCTTCATTCACCCAGACATGGTAAGGCGCTGCTCGCTCTCAATCTTCCCTGCGCGTCAAACCACCTCCTTTGCTTCTGGGTCTCACTCTGTGTAGATCCGAGGGTACACTGCCGCAAACCTTGCAATACAGGGCGCCGAGTACGCCGATTTTAGACTATATGTACTCCCCGACCTCTGCGCCCCTCTCCTGCTGGGACTGGACTTCCAGTGCAACCTCAGGAGCCTAACCCTGAAGTGCGGCGGGCCCCTACCCCCACTCACCGTATGTAGCCTCGCGACCCTGAAGGTCGACCCTCCCCAGCTCTTCGCAAATCTCACCGCCGACTGTAAGCCAGTCGCCACCAGAAGCAGGCGGTACAGCATCCAGGACAGGACTTTTATCAGGTCCGAGGTCTAGCGACTCTTGTGGGAGGGGATCATCAAGGCCAGCAAAACACCTGGAGAGCTCAGGTGGTGGTCGTCAGGACCGGTGAAAAGAAGACTACAGCCAGACCATAAACCGGTACACGCACCTCAATGCGTACCCCCTTCCCCGGATCGCAGACATGGTTAACCAGATCGCACACTAGTGGGTGTTCTCCACGGTAGATCTGAAGTCTGCATACCATCAGCTCCCAATCCGCCTGGAGGACCGCCACTACACGGCCTTTGAGGCAGACGGCCGCCTCTTCCACTTCCTCCGGGTCCCCTTCAGCGTCACAAACGGGGTCTAGGTCTTCCAAAGAACGATGGACCGAATGGTGGACCAGTACGGGCTGCGGGCCACATTTCCGTACTTGGACAACATCACCATCTGCGGCCACGACCAGCAGGACCACGACGCCAACCTCCAGAAATTTCTCCAAACCGCCCAAAACCCTCAACCTCACTTATAACAAGGAGAAATGCATTTTCCGTACAACCAGACTAGCCATCCTCGGCTATGTCGTGGAAAACGGAGTTCTAGGACCCGACCCCGACCATATGCGCCCCTCCTGCAACTCCCCCTCCCCCACTGCCCCAGGCCCTGAAAAGGTGCCTCGGGATCTTTTTCTATTACGCCCAGTGGGTCCCCAACTATGCGGACAAAGCCCATCCACTGATCAAGGCCACCATCTTCGCACTGGCAGCTGAGGCCTGCCAGGCCTTCAGCCGCATCAAGGCAGAAATTGCCAAAGCTGCGATGCACGCGGTGGTCGAGTCCGTCCCCTTCCAGGTGGAGAGTGACGCGTCAGAAGTCGCCCTCGCCGCCACCCTTAACCAGGCGGGCAGGCCAGTAGCATTTTTTTCCCGTACCCTCACCGCCTCTGAAATCCGACACTCCTCAGTCGAAAAAAAAGCCCACGCCATCGTGGAAGCTGGAGGCACTACCTCGCTGGTTGGAAGTTTACCCTCATCACCGACAACGGTCGGTAGCCTTCATGTTCGATAATACGCAGCGGGGCAAGATCAAGAATGATAAGATCTTGAGGTGGAGAATCGAACCCTCCACCTATAATTACGACACAGTGTATCTTCCTGGGAGCTCAACGAGCTCCCAGATGCACGTGCGCCAGCGAACAAGATGACCGACTCCAGGCAATCCATGATGACTTCTGCCACCCGGGGTCACCCGGCTTCTCCACTACATCAAGGCCCGCAACCTGCCCTACTCCACCGAGGAGGTCAGGGCCATGACCAGGGGCTGCCAAATCTGCGCAGAGTGCAAGCCGCACTTCTATCGACCGGATAAGGCCCACCTGGTGAAGGCATACCGGCCCTTTGAGCGCCTCAGTATCGACTTCAAAGGGGCCCTCCCCTCCATCAACCGCAACATGTATTTCCTCAACGAGTTCTCCCGTTTCCTCTTTGCAATCCCCTGTCCCGGCATGACCGCGGCCACCGTCATTGATGCCCTGCATAGTGTCTTCACCTTGTTCGGTTTCCCCACTTACGTCCACAGTGACTGGGGCTCCTCGTTTATGAGCGAAGAGCTGCGTCAGTACCTGCTCGGTAAGGGCATCGCCTCGAGCAGGACTACCAGTTATACCCCCGAGGAAACGGGCAGGTGGAGAGTTGAGAACGCGACGGTCTGGAAGGCCGTCCTCCTGGCCCTGCGGTCTAGGAATCTCCCAGTTTCCCACTGGCATGGGGTCCTCCGCGACGCGCTCACTCCATTAGGTCCCTCCTTTGCACGGCCACGAATGAGACCCCTCATGACCGCCTGTTTGTTTTCCCCAGGAAATCTACCTCCGGGGTCTCGCTTCCGTCCTGGCTGAAGACACCGGGGCCCGTCCTGCTCCGCAAACACGTCAGGAGCCATAAGACCGACCCCCTGGTCGAGAGGGTCCAGCTCCTACACACCAACCCCCAGTACGCATACATCGAACACCCCGACGGCCGACAGGATACGGTTTCCCTCCGGGACCTGGCACCCGCAGGTTCCACTACCACCGCCACCCCAACTTACCCCGCCCAACCGACGCTGACCAGCGCCCCCGCCCCTACATGGCACCCGCACCCCCTCCTGCCCCTCCTCCCCCCTTCACCGACCCACAGGAATGAAGCTCCAGAAGACATACTCCCGGAGTCCACGTCTGTACCCGCACCGGCGACTTCAATACCCATGCCCGCACGGATGAGTTCGACACCCGGGCCAGCTGCGATACCAGAGCTTCAGCGATCACAGCGCACGATCAGGGTGCCGGACAGGCTGAACCTGTGAACCCTTCACCCCTGCTGGATTTCAATTTTTTAACAGGGGGTGAATGTGGTGAACGTAATGTATTAACCATTCACCATGTATCTCACTGTATCACGCTGTTGCCCATGTGGGCTCCAGCTATGGACTAGTGTACGATATTACATAGAATGTATCATGTTGGTGCCCTTGTGGGCTCCGCCCCTGGCTCCGCCCCTTGAGGGGAGGTATAAAGAGCAGCAGCCCTGTAGGCGGCTCTCACTAGCAGAGCAGTCGCAGGCAGGCACTGTTCTAGTCGATTAAAGCCACAGTTTACATCTACTCTCTGTTTCACGTGAGTTGATGGTCGCATCATAGACATAACCTAGAAAGACCCACAGCTTTTACACCAATGGAACGTGAGTTGCACCCTCTGTTGACCGAAAGAGGTACTCGCACCTGAATTTCCTGGGTCATCTCAATTTACATAGGCATTGGAGGAGTAATGGAAGTAAAGGCTATGTAAAATTATAGTACAGACTAAAGAAGTCACAAAAGCAGAAAATGTTGGACAATCTCAGCAGGTCTGACTGCATCTGTGGAGAGAGAAGGGAGCTAACGTTTCGAGTCTGGATGACTTTTTGTCAAGGCTAGAGAGAACTGGAAATCGGATGAGATTTATACTGTTGGGGGAGTGGGTTGGGGGAGCATGGAGCAGTGGGGCTGGAAAGGGGGCCAGCGACAGGTGGAGATTGACAAAGATGTCATGGACAAGAAGACAAACAAAATGTATATGGTGGTGACGGTGACTAAGAAGGGTGCTGATAGTGGCAAATTAAGAGATCAGAATATGTTAATGGAAGAACAGAAGTAAGCAGTGTGTCAAAGGACAATTTAGAACAATAATCAGATGTCCCTTGTGGAGTGATGGGGGAGCAGACAGTGGTGTTGGAAAAACGGATTGGTGGGAGAAATGAAAATAAATTGATCAAGATAACAATGGAGTGAAGGTAGAGGAGAGAGTTCACAGTCTGAAGTTGTTGAACTCGATGTTAAGCCCGGAAGGGTATAACGTGCCTAATCGGAAGACGAGGTGCTGTTCCTCCAGTTTACTTTGGGCCCAATTTTGACGTTGAAGCTGTCAGTTTGGATGAAGATAGCAGAAGCTGGCTGGGAGAGCAGCGGCTAGTTAAGGAACTGAGCATGGTTCAGTGGTTTTTGTGTCAACACGCTTGATAGATCTCTCAGAGATTGCTTGTGTGCCACTTTGCAGTGATGTCTAAACACAGGAAAGTCTAGCAGGCATAGAGGGCAGGAGGGCATGACACAGGGGTCACAGGGCATGGGACAGCTTCATGGAGTCTGACTTCCAAACCTGGTGGTGTGAGCGTGTGAGAGAGTGCTGGGTGTGCATGACAGAAGCACAAGCAAAAGCAGCACTCCCACCATATTGAGGCAGGTGGCATCCCATGAACACCAAGACACTGAACACCCTTAAGGTACTCCTCTGTAAGTACCCTGGCTAGACAGGGAGGGGAGGTGGGGTATGGCAGGTGTAGTGGACACACTAACTTTTCGCTTGGCTTCTCTCTCATTTAACAACAGTTACTTTCAGCAAAACTCTTCCCTCAGCACTCACAGGCCTCATTACGATAATATTCTTGGTATTGTTTGACTAGTGCAGAAAAAAATAATGAGACTGCAGAGGTGTAAAGAACACTTTAGTGGTATACACCTTACTGCTATAGCTACAGCTTTCATGAGGCGGCACAAGAGATTGTTTTGTTATGCTCTGGTCGTAGCATAAGCTGCTTCCTTGATGTGCAATCTGACAAAGGAAGGTTCAGACTTGGAGCTAGCTTTAACACATTTATTATTGTTAACAATTCTCCTATTTGGATTCGTCTCCACTGTTAATCCTTCTATAGCTACTCAGACTGACGAACCAGTCTGCTACAATCCACGTGGTGGTAGTGATGTTCAATCAACCCTGTGTCTGTACTCACTGAGAGTCTCCACTGGAAAGAGACTGAGCATGTGTGATGTGTCCTGTGATGTTGGTGTAATGCCCTCCTGTGGTAGTGTCACCTCTGTGTGTATCTTGAATGCCTATTGGTCATGTCCTATCTTACTGACCTATTGGTTGACTGTCTGTCTGTCATGTCTCTGGTGCTCCCTCTAGTGTCTAGCTAGGTGTAGTGTATGTACAGTAACCCTTTATGTACTTACAGTGATGTATATCACCACAGAGATCAAATCATGTGATGCTTCATCACTTCCCATGATGATGTACACTGTATCTGACGAGCATATTGAACAGATAGAATTAACCTGTTATGTGAATTTCCCCAAAAAAATCTCTGATTTCCATTTCGATATCGCAAAGATCAAACAAACCACAACCTTAAACTCTGGCGTGTTTCATAGAATTTACAGTGCAGAAGGAGGCCATTCGGCCCATCGAGTCTGCACCAGCTCTTGGAAAGAGCACCCTACCCAAGTTCAGCACCTCCACCCTTTCCCCATAACCCAGTAACCCCACCCAACACTAATTTTGGACACTAAGGGCAATTTAGCATGGCCAATCCACCTAACCTGCACATCTTTGGACTGTGGGAGGAAGCCGGAGCACCCGGAGGAAACCCACGCACACACGGGGAGGATGTGCAGACTCCGCACAGACAGTGACCCAAGCCGGGAATCGAACCTGGGACCCTGGAGCTGTGAAGCAATTGTGCTAACCACTATGATACCGTGCTGCCCGGTACAGCGTTACAGACTGTAACGTCATTTTCTTCTCCCAGGTCCGCTTTATTTCCTCCTTTATATTACAAAAACAGATGCAGTGGCAGTTTCTCGAGTCCACCAGAACAATCCTCGTCTCCTTTGGAGTAGATTGGAGGTTTGTGTCCCGGGAGTCTCCTTCAGCCTTTGCTGGGCAAGGTGGGTTACTGTTAGATGCTTCAGGTTCACCAATTTGGTTGCCACCTGGACTGGTGGATGAATGTTGCATCTTTGGCCAGTTGGATTGGGTCGGCAACTGCTTTCACAGGGCAGGAGGCTGCTTCTGTATGGCAACCGGTGACGTCTGTTCCATCTCACCTTACCGTGCTCTGCTTGGATGAGGTTGGCTGTGGTGTTGGTTCAGCCACTTGTCAGGTTTGGTCTGGAGGTTGCATGCATTGTGATATTTATCATAGTTCCACAACTGACTGAAATTATATTTGCCCTCTTTCTCTCTCGTGCTGTCGAAGTCATCAACCTGGACTTACAGCTTGAATGTGTGCATGTATGTGTGAGAAAATAGGGAGTTATGCTCTCAGTCTACTTGCTACATGGAGTTCACATGGCGCGAGACCACTTTGCAGATAAATGTTAACTCAGAAGTACAAGTTGGATGTCAACGTTCTTCAGCAATGCTTTCACTGCACAAACTCCTTTTTCAGATCACTATTGGCTTTACGGAAACCTGGTGAGCTGGTAGAATGGACAAATTCATATTCATTGGCAGAACAATTCATTAGCAAACCAAGGTCCATTATCTAAGATTAAAAGGTGTGGGATTCCATGTGCTGCAAATATCTTCCTCCACGGTGTCATTACTACTTTAGAAGTGTTACTGGCAGTTGCTTGACTTTTATCCATCTGGACCAGTAATCACCTATGATTAAGAACATCTTAGGCAGGATTCTCCCCTACCCGGCGGGATGGGCCGTACCAGCGCCGAGGAGTGGCGTGAACCACTCCGGTGTCAGGCCGCCCAGAAGGTGAGGAATCCTCCGCACCTTCAGGGGCTAGGCCTCTGCTGGCCGGCGCGAGTTGACGCATGCGCGGGAGCGCCAGCGTGTGCTGGCATCATCCCAGCGCATGCGCAGGGGGGTTCTTCTCCGCGCCGGCCATGGCAGAGGTTGACAGCAGCCGGAGCGGAGGGAAAGACTGCCCCACGGCACATGCCTGCCCGCGGATCGGTGGGCCCCGATCGCAGGCCAGGCCACCGTGGGTGCACCTCCCAGGGCCAGATCCCCCCGCGCCCCCCCAAGGACTCTGCAGGCCACCCGCAGAGCCAGGTCCCGCCGGTGCGGACCTGCTTTGATTTACGCCGGTGGGACCGGCCAAATCCCGCCCAAATATCTCTGTGTTCAAGGATGTTCCCTGGTTATGATGGGAAGGAATCAAAGATTGCCTTGTGTCCTAATGCTGAACAGCAGAAGTAATAATTTTGATATCATCTGTTCCAGAGATGGCCACCAAGCAGAGCATCTTGCGTTGGCTACACATTTGGTGATGCCAAAATGTCCTTGATGCAGCTGTTCTGCTATTGTGAGTCTCAGAAACATGTCATTGATCAGTAAATCACCACCTACACTGAGATGTCCTCTCTGTTCATAGTATTATCTGAGAAGGGGATTATGAGCCATCATAGAACATACAGTGCAGAAGGAGGCCATTTGGCCCATTGTGTCTGCACTGACCCAATTAAGCCCTCAATTCCACACTATCCCAATAACCCCTCCTAACCTTTTTGGACACTCAAGGCAATTTAGCATGGCCAATCCACCTAACCTGCACATCTTTGGACTGTGGGAGGAAACCGGAGCACCCGGAGGAAACCCACGCAGACACGGGGAGAACGTGCAGACTCCGCATAGACAGTGACCCAGCAGGAATCGAACCTGGGACCCTGGCGCTGTGAAGCCACAGTGCTAACCACTATGCTACCGTGCTGCCATGTTTTGCTGAGTTACTCTCCCTGGTCTGAGCACATTCTTCATCAGATTTCTGTGCATCTCTGATTTCATTCAGCCACGGAATTGTTGCTGGTAGATGTGTCGTTGTTGTTGTAGATGCAGAGGATTTTGCCTCTTTAACAAGGGCGAGGGCCTTACCACTAGGCTGCAGCACACAGCATCTGCTATACTCTGATGCTTTCCCAGAACAGTCTTTCCTCCACTTCTGTTTGCTCCCAATGATTTGTTGCAGAAAACAACCTGTGAAGATCAGTCAGGGTATCACCCACCTCTGCAGCTTCAACACTGTTCCTTACCAGTGTCAGCTGCACGCTGCTTTGCAATTTCAGTGCAAGAGATAAACATTACAGGCAAACTGTTGGCCGAACTTATGTATTGTCAATGAGCAGGTCTATGCATGCAATCGATCGTTGTACAAGGTTTGAGAAGCAAAACGATCAATCACATATATCATCCTACTCCTCAAGCACAGAGCAGTTCTTCACAAGAGCCTAATCAAGATACCAGGAGTGTTAATAATGCTCCTCAGCTGCCAGCCTCAGAAACCCTGAGCAGCCAATTGACTTTTCTCTCACAGCATGAACATTATCGTAAAGTTGCGGATTAGAAGTGTCCAGCTCAGCTCAAACCAAACAGATTAAATTGTAGCAGGGCACCACTGTTCAACATTAATTCAAGTGAAATCACATTAGAAGCTTTTGGTGCTTCAGAACAAAGGCTGTCAATTCTTTTTAACTCCACTATTTCAGAGATATGAAGAGTGCAATGTGCAATGAGTTCGCCAACCAGTGCTCTGAAGGGCATCACGGTAGCAAGGGCAGCACAGTGGTTAGCTCTGTTGCTTCACAGCGCCAGGGACCCGGGTTCCATTCCTGGCTTGGATCACTGTCTGTGTGGAGTCTGCACATTCTCCCTGTGTCTGCATGGGTTTCCTCCGGGTGCTCCAGTTTCCTCCCACGAGTCCCGAAAGATGTGCTGTTAGGTGGATTGGACATTCTGAATTCTCCCTCTGTGTATCCGAACAGGCGCCGAAGTGTGGCGATTCGGGGACTTTCACAGTAACATCGTTGCAGATTATTATTAGAAACTCACAGAGGTCGAAGTGTACAAAATAATGAGGGGCAAGTGATTTGTTATGCTCTAGGCGTAGCATAAGCGGCTTCCTTGTGGTGCACTTGACAAAGGAAGGTTCAGACGTGGAGATAACTTCAACACGTTTATTAAACTATTTACACTTCTATTACTCGGGTTCGACACTACTGCTAATCCTACTATAGCTACCCAGACTGACTAACCAGTTGCTGCAATCCACGTGGTGGGAGCGATATTGAATCAACCCTGTGTCTATACTCACTGACTGTCTCCACTGGAAAGAGGCAGATCATGTGTGTGGTTTCCTTTATATATGAGTTGGTGTAATGCCCTCCTATGGTCGTGTCACCTCTGTGTGTTTCGTGAATGTCCATTGGTCGTGTCCTATTGAACTGATCTATTGGTTGAGTGTGTGTGTGTGATGTCTCTGGTGCTCCCTCTCGTGTCTAGCTAGCCTACATGTATTTACATTGATGCACATCACCACAGCAAGGACAGAGTGGATAGTCAGAAGCTTTTTTCCAGGGTGGAAGAGCCATTTACTAGGGGACATAGGTTGAAAGTGCAAGGGGCAAAATTTAGAGGAGGTATGCGAGGGAAATTGGTTACACAGAGCGTAGTGAGTGCCTGGAACTCGCTGCCGGAAGAGGTGGTGGAAACAGGTACGATAGTGATGTTTTAGGGCCATCTTGACAAATACCTGACTAGGATGGGAATAGAGGGATACAGACCGCAAAAATCCAGAAGGTTTTAGGTTGGATAGGCAGCATTGTCGGCACAGGCTTGGAGGGCCGAAGGGCATGTTCCTGTACTGTACGTTTCTTTGTTCTTTGGGGAACTTACCACTTGGTTCCCCCTCCCAAAGTTGTTTGCTGGCATTTTATCGGAAGCAGTTGGTGTTGGGGCCCTTGCTCTTTCTTAAACATATTAATGACCACGACTTTGGTGTACAGTGTGATGATATGCATAAGCAGTTATGTAAATGTTAACAGATACGACCTCCAACCAGCAGGTGGCAGTAAAGAACCACCACGTGGCACTGCAACCTCGTGGAGTCTAGAGATAATCGCCATAGTGGGTTGTCGCATTTGTAATAGCTCTTGGATAATTTTATAATAGTGATTTAATAGTTAGTGGTTTTTAGAAGTTTTCATATTGTTATCTGACCCACGTTATTCTTAATCAATAAACATTCAACTAGTCACGAACTAGACGTTATCTAGTGCACTAATTCCGTCCGGACCAGCACCAGAATGTAACATACAGGACACAATTTCAAAATTTGATGATACAAAACTGGGAAGCATTATGGAACGTGAGGAGGATATTGTAGAACTTCAAAAGGCTATGGATACGTTAGTAGGACGGGTAGACAAGTGATTCATTTTGGCAGGGAGAACACGGTAATACAATACCAAATAAAAGGGACAATTCTAAAGGGGTGCAGGAGCAGAGGGACCTGGGTGTGTATATACATAAATCCCTAAAGGTGGCAGGACAAGTTGAAAGAATGGTTAATAAAGCATGCAGTTGTCCTTGGCTTTATTAATGGGACCAAGAGCAAAGAATTATGTTGAACTTGAATAAAACACTGGCTCGACTTCAACTAATCTATTGCATCCAGTTCTGAGTGGCCACACTTTAGGAAAGATGTAAAGGCGTCAGAGAGAGTGCAGACTATTTCACCAGAATGATTCCAGGTACGAGGAACTTCAGTTATGAAGATAGACTGGAGAGGTTGGGGCTGTTTTGCTTGGAGAAGAGAAGGCTGAGAGGCGATTTGATAGAGGTGTTCAAAATCATGAAGGGCTTGGACAGAATGTGTAGGGAGAAACTGCTCCCACTCGTGAAAGGACTAAGAATGAGAGGGCACAGATTTAAAGTAATTGGCAAAAGAAGCAAAAGTGACTTGGAGAAAACAGTTTCACGCAGCAAGTGGTTATGGTGTTGAATGTACTGCCTGAGACTTTGGTGGAGGTAGGCTCACTCGAAGAATTCAAATTGAAATCAGATTTATCTGAAAAAGGAAGAATGTGCAGAGTTCTGGGGAGAAGGTGAGGTAAAGGCACCAAGGAAACTGGCCATTTGGAGACTCAGCTCAGACACGGAGGGTAGAATTACCCCCTTGTGCTCGATAACAATTCTGTGATCCTTTCCATAGCCAACCTATACTTAAACCTAAAGATTTACGAGGAAAAATTGAAATGGTGCAACGATCAGATGGTGCTCTTTTTTCTGGATGTAACAAGACAAACAAGAGGTCAAATAGGGGTCCAAAAAATATAAAAATAGTGGAAGCATAATTAAACAGATCAAACAAAGATTCTATAAGGAGAGAATTTTGAACTTGCTGCCACACACCATAAGGAATGGAGGTAATAGGGGGCAGTGCAGGAAAATGGAGGCTCATGTGACGTGTAAACACCGGTAGAGACCAGTTGGGCTACATGATCTATTTGTGTGCTGCAGATTGGTACGTCTCTATAAAAATGGCTAAATGGTCCAAATAATGAAATGCCTGCAAAATGATATACTTCACCTTGTATCATGGGTGTGGGAGTTCTCAGTGGGACCAATCATCCATCCAATCTATGTAATGTAGGAACATCTGCCTGCATCATTATGAAGGTATTATTGGTAGTACCTGGTTCACAGGCATTGGCATGTTCTTTGAAGTGTCCATGATCAGACATCATTGCAACCTATTTGAAAAATAGCCCTGCTGTTCATATTGACTTTTGACTATGTACTGTTGGGAATTCTATCGAACTCTGTGATGTGTTAGGCAGGTAGGTTCGATGTGGACTGCACTCGATGCAGGGAAACTAGCAGGGAAGCTAGAAACAGACGTCTAGCACTGGAGAAGATCCAACACTGTTTTATTCAACGATAGAACTGATATACATATTCAGCTGTGGTTCGACACTATACTGAACTGACTGGAGACCTTGTAGTAGCCTGACCAGACTTACTAGCTACCGCATGGTGTTTGCACTGTGCTAGCTCATGGACTCTGACTGTCTCAGTGGCTGGGTCCCGAGAGCGCGGGAAACCCAGTGCCCTCTGGCTTTATAGTGATAGTGTCCTGTCTGGTGATTGGCTGCACTGTGGTGTGTGCTTTCTGGTCATCCTGTGTGTCAATCACAGCCTGTCTGCCTCTCATTATATACATGAGTGGATATTATGACATCTCCCCTTTTTTTTAAGATAAATAAATACTAAGGTGTGCGTGCGTAATATATATGCCTGACAAAAGAAAAGGTCTAAATGAACGTATATACATAGGAAAGTGTCGATAGTGCAGATACATGGCAAACAAAACAATATTTACAGAAGTTAAATCGATGAAGTCACAAAATGTACAAACGTTCAGTCTACAGATTCAGTCTTTCTGGTGGGCGACAAATTCTTGCCGATTGCCGAAGAAGTGGACCAGGAGCCGCTTGCACGTGGATAGGCGGGATCGCTGCCATCGTGGTGGTCGCATGTGCCGGCAGGATTGCTGATAGATCGGTGGCCTCGTGGCAGGGTACGTCCGGAGGAAGCATCGTAGGCGGCGAGGCACTTTGGTCAGGTAGCGGGCGTGGAACTCTTTGCACTGCCCATCTGTTGCACCATAGCAGGGAGCCATCAGCCATGCGGACAAGGAACGATCTTGGGGCCACTTGTCTGGTCACAACAGCTGAGGCTGACCAGCCGCCCTCAGGCAACTGGACACGAACATGATCATTTGGGGCCAGCTCGGGTAGATCCGTGGCATGAGCATCGTACCTGGCCTTCTGTTGGGCCCGTGACTGCTACATTTTCTGTAAGACCATGAGGTGGTCAAGGTCTGGAACATGGATGGCTGGAACTGTGGTCCTCAGAGTGCGATTCATGAGCATCTGTGCTGGAGACAACCCAGTGGACAGTGGGGTTGCCCTGTATGCCAGCATCGCCAGGTTGAAGTCAGAGCCTGAGTCTGCAGCTTTGCACAGCAACCGCTTTACAATATGGACCCCTTTCTCAGCCTTCCCGTTTGCTGCGGGTAGTGGGGACTGGAGGTAACATGACGGAAGTTGTAGGACTGTGCAAAATCAGACCATTCTTGGCTGTAAAAGCAAGGACCGTTGTCGCTCATTACCGTGAGCGGAGTCCCATGCCTGGCGAACGTTTCTTTGCAGGTTTTGATTACCGCTTTCGACGTGAGGTCGGACAGTTTCACCACTTCTGCGTAACTGGAGAAGTAGTCGACCAGGAGTACGTAGTCACGCTCCTTGGTGTGGAAAAGGTCTACACCGAATTTGGACCATGGAGAGGTCACGATCTCGTGCTGTTGCAGCGTTTCCTTGGGTTGAGCTGGTTGAAACTTCTGACAGGTAGGGCAGTTGAGGACCGTGTCGGCAATGCCCTGGCTGATGCACGGCCAATAGACCACCTCCCGAGCTCTGCATCGGCATTTCTCGACCCCAACGTGACCCTCATGGAGCTGGCCCAGCACCATAGCCCGCATGCTCTGAGGAATTATGATCCTATCGAGTTTCAGAAGGATTCCCTCCACCACCATCAGGTCGTCTTTTACGTTATAGACCTGGGGACATTGTCCCTTCTGCCAGCCATTGGTAAGGGGCTGCATCACACGCTGCAGCAGAGGATCCTTGGCCGTCACCTCACGAATTTGGACTACCCGTTCATCAGAGGCCGGAAGGTTGGTGGCACACAACTGCACTTGCGCTTCTATGTGGCAGATAAAGTCACTTTGTTCACAAGGTGTTGTAATGGACCTGGATAGGGCATCTGCCACGATCAGCTCTTTGCCTGGCGTGTACACAAGTTCGAAGTCGTAGCGGCGTAGCTTAAGAAGAATTTGTTGTGACCGAGGTGTCATGTCATTTAAATACTTCTGAATTATATGGACTAGAGGCCTGTGGTCCGTTTCTACCGTGAATTTTGGTAGGGCGTAAACATAGTCGTGAAACTTGACTATCCCTGTCAGGAGGCCCAGACATTCCTTCTCAGTCTGAGCGTACCATTGCTCAATGGGCATCATGGCCCTGGAGGCATACGCCACTGGAGCCCAGGACGAAGAGTCATCTCGCTGAAGGAGCACCGCCCCAATGCCGTCTTGGCTTGCATCAGTCGATATCTTGGTTTCCTTGGTTGGGTCGAAGAACGCTAGAACCGGGGCTGTGGTGATCTTTGCTTTCAGCTCACGCCATTCCTCTTCATGCGTGGGCAGCCACTGGAATTCCGTCCAATTCTTAATGAGATGGTGAAGGGCCGTGGTGTGGGATGCCATATTGGGAATGAATTTCCCGAGGAAGTTGACCATCCCGAGGAAACGGAGGACCGCCTTCTTGTCCTCCGGCGTCTTCATGGCGTTGATCGCCGAGACCTTGTCGGCATCTGGCCCTGCTGCGAGATGTGGTCACCCAGGAACTTCATATCCGATTGACCAAATGAGTACTTGGCCCTGTTGAGCTGAAGACCATGTTCATGAATTCTCTGGAAGACCTTCTTGAGGCGAGCGATGTGTTCCTGGGGCATTGTGGACCAGATAATTACATTGTCAACGTATACTCGCATCCCCCGATGCCCTCCATCATCTGCTCCATGATGCGGTGAAATACTTTGGAGGAAGATATGATCCCAAAAGGCATCCGGTTGTAGCAGTAGCGACCGAACGGGGTGTTGAATGTGCACAGCTTGTGACTGGATGTCTCCAACTGTATTTGCCAAAAGCCCTTGGAGGCGTCCAGCTTCGTGAAGAATTTGGCATGAGCCATCTCACTGGTCAACTCTTCACGATATGGTATTGTGTAATGCTCTCACATGATGTTGCAGTTTTGATCCTTAGGGTCAATGCAAATGCGAAGCTCCCCTGACAGCTTCTTTACACAGACCATGGAGCTGACCCAGTCTGTTGGCTCTGTGACCTTCGATATGGTGCCCTGGTCTTGGAGGTTCTGTAATTGCTTCTTCAGATGATCCTTGAGGGGCGCCGGCACCCGGCGAGGTGCATGAATTACAGGTGTGGCATTCGGCTTGAGCAGGATTTTATATCGGTATGGGAGCATGCCCATTCCATCGAATACGCTGTGGTACTGCGTGATAATGTCATCTATGTCGGCTTGCAAGTTTCCATCAGGCGAGGCCATCACCGGTGATGATGACATGGTGTGGACTCGCTGAACCAGGTTCAGGAGCTTGCAGGCTCGAGCACCGAGCAGGGACGCTCTGTCAGGCCTGACGATTTCAAACTGCAGTGTTGCCTTGATCGCCTTGTTGGATACCCCTAGTTGACAGGAGCCACTGGCAGCTATGGCGTCGCCATTGTAGTCAAGGAGCTGGCAGGCCAGTGGAAGAATGCTTGGTCTGGGGCGGATGGTGTCGAGATCGGATTGTGAGATGAGGTTCGCTGATGCGCCGATGTCCAGTTTAAATCGAATGCGAGCCTTGTTAACTGTGAGGACAGCACACCACTCGTCGTCAGGATCCACACTGAGGATCGAGAGGCGTTTCGCCGTTGTGGTGGAAGGCAGCGCATGTGTAGTTATGATGCCCACCCGGTATGGGGACTTGAGTCACACAGCATCAGGGTCTGTTGGGCTGTCGGGATTGGTATCTGGCATGCCTTGTTGTATTGAGTGGTCACTTCTGCGCCACAATAAGGATCGCTGGCTGCTGAGCGGTGGAGCAGAGCTGTAAAGGGCTGCGTAGTGGCCGAGCTTGCCACACTGTAGACACCAGCGTCCTTTTGCCTGATATTGCCTCTTTAAATGGGCGGAGCCACAATTCAGACACTTCATGACGCTGACGTCAGCGCGTTCCGTGTGCCATCGTGCATGCGCAGTGCAGTCGGCCGACGTACGCACCTGCACAGTCAGGTTGTCGGGCCCGTCATCCACTTGGTCGTGGCGCGCATGCACAGGGACCCGGGAAAAGCGCGGAAAACGGCCACTCTCCTCGATGCTCAGGCCCTGCATTAGTGCAATGGCCTGCACCTGTTCCACCTCGTGAGAGGCCAGCTTTGCAGTTCCTGCCCCCCTCATGTGGGAGTAACGATTCTTAGCATGCTCATGGACAACGCACGTCTCAATAGCGACAGAGATGGTCAACTGTTTGACTTTCAGGAGCTGCTGCCGAAGGGCCCCCGAAAATGATCTGGTCCTGGATCATGGAATCAGCCATCGACTCATAGTTACATGACTGCGAAGGACTGAAAAGGTTCATCCTTACCCTGAAGCCTCTGCTGGAAAACGTACCGTTCAAAGCTCTCATTCACCTCAATGTTGCAGTGGTTGTCAAACTTCAGCAGGACTGTTTTGAATTTTGTTTTGTCTTCGCCGTCAGCGAACCTAAGGGAGTTGTAGATGTGGATGGCGTGGTCCCCCGCGGTGGAGAGAAATAGCGTGATCTTCCTGGCATCCGATGCTGCTTCGAGGTCGGAGGCCTCGATGTACAAGAGGAACTTTTGCTTGAAGATTTTCCATTGGCGCCGAGGTTGCCGGAGATACGGAGCTGCGGAGGAGGCTGGATGTTTTCCATTTCACCGGATGGCTGCTTGCTGGTCAATGCTGATTCACTCGAGGTAGGTCCATCAAGATCAGTATCACTCTGGGACCATGATGTGTTAGGCAGATAGGTTCGATGTTCGATGTGGACTGCACTCGATGCAGGGAAGCTAGAAACAGATTTCTAACACTGGAGAAGATCCAACACTGTTTTATTCAACGATAGAACTGCTGTACATATTCAGCTGTGGGTCGACGCTATACTGAACTGACTGGAGACCTTGTAGTAGCCTAACCAGACTTACTAGCTACCGCATGGTGTTTGCACTGTGCTAGCTCATGGACTCTGACTGTCTCAGTGGCTGGGTCCCGAGAGAGCGGGAAACCTAGTGCCCTCTGGCTTTAAAGTGATAGTGTCCTGTCTGGTGATTGGCTGCACTGTGCTGTGTGCTTACTGGTCATCCTGTGTGTCAATCACTGCCTGTCTGCATCTCATTATATCCATGAGTGGATATTGTGACACTCTGTACCCTGTCCAAATATTGCCACCTCTCTATAGATAAATTGGTGAATCTATTGAATGTACTCATTGGAATTTAGAAGGATGAGGGGGGATCTTATAGAGACAGATAAAATTATGAAGGGAATAGATAGGATAGATGCGGGCAGGTTGTTTCCACTTGCGGGTGAAAGCAGAACTAGGGGGCATAGCCTCAAAATAAGGGGAAGTAGATTTAGGACTGAGTTTAGGAGGAACTTCTTCACCCAAAGGGTTGTGAATCTATGGAATTCCTTGCCCAGTGAAGCAGTAGAGGCTCCTTCAATAAATGTTTTTAAAATAAAGATCGATAGTTTTTTGAAGAATAAAGGGATTAAGGGTTATGGTGTTCGGGCCGGAAAGTGGAGCTGTGTCCACAAAAGATCAGCCATGAGTTCATTGAATGATGGAGCAGGCTCGAGGGGCCAGATGGCCTACTCCTGCTCCTAGTTCTTATGTTCTTCTTGGCTGGACACAGCAAGCACTCAGTGGATTATTTTCTTTTCTGCCTGAATATAAAGCCTGGGCTGAGTATGGGGAGGCGACTGCGGTGGTGAGGAACACATGTTCAAAGATATACCTAGGTGGCCTTCCCTCAGTTTAAGTATTGATGCCCAAGTAATTATTAGTGGCTGAGAATGGCAATGACAGAGATGACACTGAAGCTGGAATATCCACCTGATTGATGCTCCCCCCACCCACTGCTGTGCTGTCCCCCGGTTCTCCATCTTGAACGGCAGAGCTGGTCCCAGGCATTCTTGAGCTAATTTCTGACTTTTTGCATGGCACGTTCATCTTGGTGTGTTCTGGACTAACGTGTTTGGTTGCTGGCATAATGGGGAATTAGGCATCAATAAAGGATTTTGGTCAGACTTTCATCTGCATCCCATTAGCTGAGTGTCAATCGGTATCATGCTGGCCTCCGGTGGGATTCCCAATCCTCCATGGCGGGCAGCATCACTATTATTTCAAGCTGACTTGAAATCAATTTGTCTGTCTCCTGCCAAATTATTCACTGACCCCCCCCCCTCCCCCGCCCCTCAACCCCCCCAGGAGTGCATGGGAGAATTCCACACAGTGAAGGCAAAATTGTTCGTGCTTACTTCCGTTGCTCTTCTAAAAATGGCAGCAACCTTTGGAGTTTGCGTGCAGAGAATAATGTGGAAATCCTGAAATACTGCAGTTGCTGGAAATCGGAAATAAAAACAGAAAATGCTGGAAATGCTCAGTGGGTTTGGCAGCATCTGTGGAGTGAGAAAGTAAGATAATGGATTGTATTCTCCATCCCGCGAAGCCGGGTGGAACCATGAGGGAACCACGCCGGCGGGAACTCGGCCGGCTGCACCTGGAGAATCGCCGTGGTGGCCTCTTTCAATGGCCGCACCCGATTACCAGAGGATCGCGGGGGTGGCGCGGATCCGATCTCGGGTTTGACGCCCATTCTCCGCCCCGCGCCGAGCGCGGTTTCGGCACGGATCCTTGGAGAATCCCGCCCCACGTGCCCCATGGCTTTGGGAAGTCGGCCCATTGGGGGCGGAGCATCGGGGGAGGGCCTTCAGGTGACGTCCTGACGCCATCCCAACGGCATGCGGCGTACTCACTGATGACGCCATTTTGGAAGGGGCGGAGTATCCGTAAACAGGCACTGCCCTTGATTTCGGCGTCAAAAAGGATTCTCCGCCTGATCGCCAAATACAATTTTGGCATCAGCAAGCGGAGAATCCCGCCTCACGTGTCCTTTCCTCGAAGGAGAAACGCTGAAAGCCATTTATAAGTTTCTAGTAGTGGGCTGTGACTGACAACTTTCACAAGCCAGCTGCAGACTTGATTCATTCACAATATTTCATGGGTCAGTGACTCTAAGTGGTGAAACCATAATGTTTACAAATATTGACTACATCAAAGAGAGAATCACTCGCTTGATTGATTGGAATGCATTTAATGTTTGGAATGCAGTTTTTCTTCTGGGGGGCTTCCTGACAGGAGTCTCTCCTATGGGTGTCTCTGGTGGGGGATCTTTTTAATTAGGGGGTGTGGTAGTCAGTATTAGAGGTATTACGGTACCCTGTAATGCCGGAAGACCATTGGTAGAAGGTACTCTGTTCTCATTGGTTAAGCCTGTCTGTTGGCTCCGACCAGCAAGGCGGGGTATAACAGCCCGTGTCACCCCAGCAGCTGCCTTCTGTACCTGCGCTGCTGGGGGAACCATCTCGTGTAATAAAGCCTTCAATTGTCTTCAATCTCCCTTCTGGAGTTATTGATCGAGCATCAATTTATTACACTAGATTTTAAAGAATGGAGCTCCGAATCAAGCCGGAGTGTCTGCAACACAGCCCCCACACGGCAAACTCAGTGGCAACCTTCAAGCACTGGCTGGCGTGCTTCAATGGATATCTCGGGATGGCCGAAAACACACCCACGGAAGACTAGAAACTACAAATTCCGCACTCGAGGGTGAGCCCAGAGATCTACACCCTCATCGAGGATGCGGACGACTTCGAGGCCGCAATGGATCTGCTGAAAGGACATTATATTCGCGCTGTAAACCAGGCCTATGCCCGACATCTACTAGCGATGAGGCGACAAATCCCTGGGGAATCGCTGGAGGAGTTCTATCGTGCGCTCCTGGTATTAGGGAGAACCTGCAGCTGCCCGCAAGTTTCGGCAAGCGACCACACAGAACTTTTGATCCGGGACGCTTTCGTTGCAGGTATGCTGTCCTCCCAAGTCCGCCAGCAATTGCTGGAGAAAGAGACACTAGGCCTCAAGGAGGCATGGGCCCTTGCCAGCTCCCTGGATGTGGCCTCCCGAAACGCCCGCGCTTACGTCCCCGACCGCACGGCAGCCCCCTGGGCAGCATGGAACCCCCCCCGCGGCCGACCCCGATGCATCTCCCATCCCCCCACAAGCTTGTGCTGTGAGACGGCCTGGCAACCCCGGGGGGCCCCGCTGCTATTTTTGCGGGCAAGCCAAGTACACCCGGCAGCGCTGTCCGGCCCGCTCATCCTTCTGCAAAGGATGCGGCAAAAAGGGCCACTTCGCGGCGGTATGCCAGGCCCGGGCAGTCGCTGCGGTCTCAGGAGGCGAATACGGACCGCCACCACAACCATCCCCATGGGCTCCGTGCGGCAAGTGGGCGCCGCCATCTTCCTCCTCCAGGCCCACGTGTGGCCTCCTGGCGCTGCCATCTTGTCTCTCGGACACCACGTGCGATGGATGGGCGCCGCTATCTTGTACACCCCTAGCCATGTGCGAACAGTGGGCGCCGCCATCTTGGCTGGACTCTAAGGACCCCAATTCGGATGACTACACACTGCCGAAGAGAACATCGAACTGCTGCCATGACTAGCCTCGGTGACCCTGGACCAGTCTCGGCCCCAAACACTCTCGACTGCAACGATGACGGTGCTCACCAATGGGCATGAAACGTCCTGTCTGATCGACTCTGGGAGCATGGAGAGCTTCATACACCCCAACATGATAAGGCGTTGTTCTCTCCCCGTTCACCCCGTTAACCAAAAAATCTCCTTGGCCTCTGGGTCTCATTCAGTAGAAATCAATGGGTTTTGCGTAACGAATCAAACGGTCCAGGGAAGGGAGTTTAAAAACTACCGGCCTCTACGTCCTTCCCCACCTCCGCACTGCCACACTCCTAGGGTTAGATTTTCAGTGCAACTCCAAAGCCTAACTTTTAAATTTGGCGGCCCTATACCCCCCTCACTGTCTGCAGCCTCGTAACCCTCAATGTCGATCCACCTTCCCTGTTTGCGAACCTCACCCCGGATTGCCAACCCGTCGCCACCAGGAGCAGACGGTACAGTCCCCAGGACCGGACCTTTATGCGGTCGGAGGTCCAGCGATTGCTGAGGGAAGGTGTCATTGAGGCTAGCAACAGCCCCTGGAGAGCTCAAGTAGTGGTTGTAAAGACCGGGGAGAAGCATAGGATGGTCATAGACTATAGCCAGACCATCAACAGATATACGCAGCTCGACGCATATCCTTTCCCCCGCATATCCGACCTGGTCAACAGGATCGCACAATTACAAGGTCTTTTCCACGGTGGATCTAAAGTACACCTACCACCAGCTCCCCACCCGCCCTAGCGACCGCAAATACACTTCTTTCTAAGCAAATGGGCGGCTCTACCACTTCCTAAGGGTTCCCTTCGGTGTCACTAATGGAGTCTCGGTCTTCCAATGAAATGTGAACTGAATGGTTGACCGGTACGGTTTGCGGGCCACATTCCCATACCTCCATAATGTCACCATCTGTGGCCACGACCAGCATTACCATGGCACCAACCTCCGAAAATTCCTCCATACCGCAGAAATCCTTAACCTCACATATAACAAGGATAAATGCGTGTGCAGCACCGACCGCCTCGCTATCCTCGGCTACGTAGTGCATAATGGAGTTATAGGCCCAGACCCTGAACGCATGCGTCCCCTTATGAAGTTCCCCCTCCCTCACTGCTCCAAGGCCTAAAAAGCTGCCTAGGGGTTTTTCTCTTATTATGCCCAGTGGGTCGCCAACTATGCGGACAAGGCCCGCCCGCTGATCCAATCCACGGTTTTTCCCCTGTTGACAGAGAGGCCTTCAGCCGCATCAAAGCAGACATTGCAAAGGCCACGATGCACGCCATCGCGAGTCCGTCCCGTTCCAGGTCGAGAGCGACGCGTCCGACGTAGCTCTGGCGGCCACCCTCAACCAAGCGGGCAGGCCCGTGGCCTTCTTCTCACGCACCCTCCACGCTTCAGAAGTCTGCCATTCCTCAGTTGAAAAGGAGGCCCAGGCCATAGTAGAAGCTGTGCGACATTGGAGGCATTACCAGGCCAGCGGGAAATTCACTCTCCTCACTGACCAATGGTCGGTTGCTTTCATGTTCGATAATGCACAGCGGGGCAAGATAAAAAACGACAAGATCTTACGGTGGAGGATCGAACTCTCCACCTATAACTATGAGATCTTGTATTGTCCCGGGAAGCTAAACGAGCCTCCTGATGCCCTATCCCTAGGCATATTGCCAACGCACAAGTGGACCGCATTCGAGCCCTCCACACGAGGACCTCTGTCACCTGGGGATCACTCGATTCTTCCATTTCATCAAGACCCGCAACCTGCCCTACTCCATCGAGGAGGTCAGGACCGTCACCAGGGACTGCCAAATCTGTGCGGAGTGGAAGCCGCACTTCTACAGGCCAGAGAAAGCGCACCTGATAAAGGCTCCCTGTCCCTTTGAACGCCTCAGTATGGACTTCAAAGGCGCCCTCCCCTCCACCGACTGCAACACGCATTTCCTGATCGTGATTGACGAGCACTCAGGTTCCCATTCGCCATCCCCTGCCCGGACAAGACCGCAGCCACCGTCATAAAAGCCCTCCACAGTATCTACACGCTGTTCGGCTTCCCTGCCTACATACACAGCGATAGGGGGTCCTCCTTTATGAGCGACGAACTGCGTCAATTCCTGCTCAGCAAGGGCATTACTTCGAGCAGGACGACCAGGGAAACGGACAGGTAGAGAGGGAGAACGGAAAGGTCTGGAAGACCGTCCTACTGGCCCTACGGTCCAGGAATCTCCCAGTCTCCAGCTGGCAGGAGGTCCTCCCGGATGCCCTCCACTCCATCCGGTCATTGCTGTGTACCACGACCAACCAAACACCTCACGAACGTCCCCTTGACTTCCCTAGGACGTCCTCCTCTGGGACCTCGCTCCCGACCTGGCTGGCAGCTCCTGGACCCATCCTGCTCCGCAAACACGTGCGGGCGCACAAATCGGACCCATTGGTCGAGAGGGTCCATCTCCTCCACGCTAACCCTCAGTATGCCTACGTGGCATACCCCGACAGCCGACAGGGTACGGTCTCCCTACGGGACCTGGCACCCGCTGAATCCCCACACACATCCCCACCACCAGTCCCACCCTCCCCCTCCCACCGGTGCACCCCACAGCCGCCCCCTTCCCAGATGGATCGGTTCTCCCACTGGTCCCGTCTAGGGGTGATGAAGCCACCAAAGAAGCCAAAGCCACGCTCCCGGAGCCACAGACGCCCGAGCCGCTGCCTGCATCGCCACCAAAGCTACGGCGATCGCAGGGCCCCCGATCAACTAATTGCTTCATTCTGAAATGTAAATAAATTTTGTAAATAGTTGCGATGTAACGAGGCGAAACACTGTATGGAGGTATACCGGTACCTTCATAACCTTAACTGTAATGCGAGGCCACCACCCCCGCTGGAGGCACCACCCCCGCCGGACCCTTTTTTTAACAGGGGGTGAATGTGGTAGTCAGTATTAGAGGTATTACGGTACTCTGTAATGCCGGAAGACCATTGGTGTAGAAGGTACTCTGTTCTCATTGGTTAAGCCTGTCTGTTGGCTCCGACCAGCAAGGCGGGGTATAACAGCCCATGTCGCCCCAGCAGCTGCCTTCTGTGCCTGCGCTGCTGGGGGAAACATCTAGTGTAATAAATCCTTCAATTGTCTCCAATCTCGCTTCTGGAGTTATTGATCGAGTATCAGGGGGTTTCTAGTGGAAGGGAGGTGGGGAGGGGGCCGGGTCACGCAGGAGGATGCGGTGGGTATGCCAGAAAATCCCTGGGAGGCTGCTCTATTGCATTGCGGGGAGGGGGTGTGAATGGGGCCCAGCCACTTGACCTCTCTATCAGGCTGCCTGCTCAAAATGGCGGCCCAATAGTGGGATTCGCAGGGCAGCATGTGGCGCAGTGGATAGCACTGGGATTGCGGCGCTGAGGACCTGGGTTCGAATCCCGGCCCTGGGTCACTGTCCGTGTGCAGTTTGCACATTCTGCCCATGTCTGCATGGTTTCACCCCCACAACCCAACGATGTGCTGGTTATGTGGATTGGCCATGCTAAATTGCCCCTTAATTGGAAAAAAAAATAATTGGCTACTCTAAAGTTATTAAAAAAATAATGGGATTCACTAGGGAGTCCCTCGCAATCCTCACCGACTTGGAATCGCTTCCTGATTTCTGCAGTGGTCAATTGGTGTGTGCTTCAGGTTGACATTAATAAGAAGTTGGAAGATTCCTTTAACTAAATGGGCTCAAGTAAGATTTTAGCGAACATGTATTACGTTAAGCATATGGTCCACTGGTGCCTCACAGTGTTAGAGACCCGGGTTTGATTCTGGCCTTGGGTGACTGGCTGCATGGATTTTACACATTCTCCTCGTGTCAGCATGGGTTTCCTCCGGATGCTCCGGTTTACTCCCACAGTCCAAAGGTGTGCAGGATAGGTGGATTTCCCCTTAGTGTCCAAAGGTTAGGTGGGGTTACGGTGTTATGGGGATAGTTTGGGGGAGTGGGCCTGGGCGGGGAGCACTTTCAGAGGGTCAGTGCAGACTCGATGGGCTGAATGGCCTTCTTCTGTACTGTGATGTGTTGAGTGTGCTGGGTCTGCGAGGGCTGCGTTTACCAGAGCAGTGAGAGAGACAGGCTACCAACACTTGTAGAAGTACAACTCTATTTTATTTAACTATGAGCTGTCAAACATACTTGCACTGTGGGTTGACACTATGTTAGGTTGACTGGAGACCTGAGGCTAACCTGACCAGACTATACTGCTAGCACATGGTAGATGTTCGTGTTACTGATCACGGGCTCTGGCTGTCTCAGAGGCTGCATCCCGAATGAACAGGAAAACTAGACAGGACACGGCCACCTCTGGCTATATAGTGGCCGTGTCCTGTCTGGTGATTGGCTGCTGTGTTCTGTGTGTTGATTGGTCTTTCAGTGTGTCAGTCAGTGTCTGTCTCTGGACCATCATATACTTGTGTGTATATTATGACACCTCCCCTTTTTGAAAAAAAAATATGTGTACGTGGCAATAAATAGTGTGGTATGTGAATGTTTCTGACTATGTGGAGAATATGTGAGCATATTCACAGGACTATATACAAAAATTCTAACATATTTACACGGGAAGGTGTCTAGTGCAGATAGACTGTATGTCACAAAAAATAACAGTGAACAAATAACCAGGGTAACAAAACAATCAGTCCATGAGTTTAGAGAGTTCATAAATTCAGGCAATTCATAAATTCAGTCTCTGTGGTGGCCGATGAATTCTGGTTGACCACCTATTTCGGCGAAGAAAAGAGCCATCCTGCATACGGACCAGGAACGACCTGGGGGCTACTTGTTTGATTCCCACCGCGGCGGCAGACCAGCCACCTTCAGGAAGTTGTCCATGAACCTGGTCATCAGGAACGAGAGCAGGGAGATCTGTGGCGGGGCGACATACGCCGACTTGTGTTGGGCCCGAGACAGTTGCATTCGATGCAGGACCGGAAAGTTGTCCAAGTCTGGGGCGTGTATTGCAGGCACCGTCGTTCGTAATGTGCAGTTCATTAACAATTGAGCTGGTGACAGGCCAGTGGACAATGGAGTTGACCTGTAGGCAAGTAGTGCGAGGTAAAAGTCAGATCCCGCATTGGCCACTTTGCACAGGAGTCGTTTGACAACGTGTACCCACTTCACAGCTTTGCCATTCGACTGGGGGAGTGGGGACTTGAGGTGACGTGCGTGAAATTATACCGCCGGGCAAAGTTGAACCACTCCTGACTAGCAAAACACGGGCCATTATCGGACATGACCATGAGTGGGATGCCATGGCGAACAAAAGTCTCCTTGCACGCACGGATGACCGCTGTCGACGTGAGGTCATGCAGCCTAACTACCTCTGGGTAGTTAGAGAAGTAGTCCACTATGAGGACATAGTCCCGGCCTAGTGCATGGAAAAGATCAATGCCAACCTTGTTCCAGGGGGAAGACACCAGTTCTTGTGGCTGCAAGGTCTCTTTTGGCTGAGCTGGCTGGAACCGTTGGCATGTCGGGCAGTTGAGAACGGTGTTGGCGATGTCATGGTTGATGCCAGGCCAGTATACTGCCTCATAGGCCCGCCGTCGGCACTTCTCCACCCCCAGGTGACCCTCATGGAGCTTCTCAAGGACAAGCCCCCGCATACTGTGCGGGATGACGATCCTGCCCAACTTTAGCAGAATTCCATCTACCACTGCCAGGTCATCTTTGATGTTGTAGAATTGCAGGTATTGGCCCTTGAGCCATCCGTCTGTAAGATGGCGCATGACGCGTTGGAGCAAAGGATCATTGGCTGTTTCACGAAAAATCTGGATGAGTCATTCGTCCGTGGCGGGCAAGTTAAATGCGCAGAACTCAACATGAGCATCAATTTGGCACACGAAGCCCGACGACTCGCAGGGCGTAGTGACAGAACGGGAGAGCACATCAGCGACAATGAGCTCCTTACCCGGGGTGTAACCCAGTTCGAAGTCATACCGCCTGAGTTTAAGGAGGATGTGTTGCAGGCGCGGCGTCATATCGTTAAGGTCCTTCTGTATAATGTTGACCAGTGGCCTGTAGTCCGTTTCGACTGTAAATTTGGGGAGTCCATAGACGTAGTCGTGGAATTTGTCAATTCCCGTGAGGAAGTCCAGGCACCCTTTTTCGATTTGCGAATAAGGTTGCTCGGTGCGCGTCATTGCACGCGATGCGTATGCGACTGGAGCCCATGAGGAGGTGTCGTCGCATTGGAGGAGCACTGCTCCAATGCCGGACTGGCTTGCATCAGTGGAGATCTTCGTCTCCTTGGCAGGGTCGAAGAATGCCAATACCGGGGCCTTGGTGAGTTTCGCCCTGAGTTCACGCCACTCTTGCTCGTGAGCGGGGAGCCATTGGAATTCAGTTGTCTTCTTCACCAGATTGCGGAGAGCCGTGGTGGGGATGAGAGGTAGGGGATGAACTTCCCCAGGAAGTTGACCATGCCCAGAAACCGGAGGACCGCGTTCTTGTCCTCCGGTGTCTTCATGGCATTGATTGCCGACACCTTGTCTGCATCTGGCTGCACACCAAGCTGTGATATTGGTCGCCGAGGAATTTTAGTTTTGTTTGACCAAAGGAGCATTTGGCTCTGTTGAGGCGGAGGCCATGCTCATGGATTCTCCAGAAGACGCGTTGGAGGCGATCAATGTGTTCCTGCGGGGTGGTAGACCAGACGATGATGTCATCTACATATACCCGCACCCCTTCGATGCCCTCCATCATCTGCTCCATTATTCTTTGGAACACCTCCGAGGCTGAGATGATGCCAAACGGCATCCGGTTGTAACAAAACCGGCCAAATGGGGTGTTAAAGGTGCAGAGCTTCCGACTGGATGCGTCAAGATGTATCTGCCAGAACCCCTTGGATGCGTCTAGCTTTGTGAAAAATTTGCCGCTAGCCATCTCGCAGGTGAGTTCTTCGCGCTTTGCAATAGGGTAGTGTTCCCTCATGATGTTATGGTTCAGATCTTTGGGGTCGATGAAGATACGTAGTTCTCTGGATGGTTTCTTAACACACACCATGTAGCTGACCCAGTTGGTTGGTTCTGTTACTTTAGATATGACGCCCCGGTCCTGGAGGTCCTGCAGCTGCTGCTTGAGGCGGTCCTTAAGGGGCAGCGGTACCCGGCGAGGTGCATGAACCACAGGCGTGGCATTTGGTTTTAAAATAATTTTGTACATGTATGGGAGTGTGCACATGCCCTCGAAAACGCTGTGGTATCAAGTGATGATATTCTTCCGTTGTGTTTGAAAGTCGGTGTCCGATGATGCTGAAGCCTCAACGGGTGACATGGAGTGAACCCTTTGGATGAGGTTTAGGATCTTGCATGACTGAGCACCGAGCAGGGAAGCTTTAGTGGCCCCTACAATTTCGAAGGGCAGGGTGGCCTTTAAGGAACGGTGCGACACCGCAAGCTGGCATGAGCCGCTGGCAGCAATGGCATTGCTATTGTAGTCGAGAAGCTGGCAGACGGATGGAAGGATGGTCGGCTTAACATGGAGGCTGTCCAGGTCAGACCGCGCAATGAGGTTGGCTGAAGCGCCGGTGTCCAGCCTGAATCGGATGCGAGATTTGTTGACCATGAGGGTGGCACACCCCTCATTGTCCGGATCAATGCTCATCACTGGGAAGGGCTTGGCCTTTTTCTTTTGAAGCATGTGTGCTTGGTGATGATGCCCACCTGGAATGGGGATTTGAGATCCTCGGTGTCAGGGTCTGGAACTATGTCGGAGTCGGAATCGGTGACTGGTTGTTGTACGGTTCGGACGTCCCTGCGCTGCTGGTGGGAGCGACGGGAGGCAGGTGCTTCAGCAGACCTGCACAGGGCTGCGTAGTGGCCAAGCTTGCCACACTGGAGACAGCGCCGAGATTTCGCGGGACATTGCTGCTTTAAGTGGGAGGAGCCACAGTCGTCGCACGTCGTGATTTCAGAATGCTCAGTGTGCCACCACACATGCGCGGTGCGGTGGTACGTAATGCTCACCTGCGCAGTTCGGCCTTCGGCCTCGCCGTCCCCTCGGTCGTTGCGCGCATGCGCGGGAGCCTGGGAAAAGCGCGCAAAGTGGCTGCCCTCATCCAGGCTTAGGCCCTGGAGCTGTTTTACAGCCTGCACCCGCTCTGCTTCGTGTGGGCCTTGCCGCGCCGCCTCTGCCGCTTGAATGTGCGAGTATCGGTTGGTGGCGTGCTCATGACGAACACAGGTTTCGATGGCTATAGTGAGGGTGAGCTGTTTAACTTTGAGGCGCTGCTGGCGTAGGGGGTCCGAGTGCACACCGAAAACGATCTGGTCGCGGATCATTGAATCGGAGGTGGAGCCGTAATTGCAGGATTGCGCGAGGATGCGAAGATGGGTGAGGAAAGATTGAAAAGGTTCAGCCTTACCCTGCAGACGCTGTTGAAAGACGAAGCGTTCAAAACTTTTGTTGACTTCGATGTCACAGTGGCTGTCGAATTTGAGCAGGACTGTCTTGAATTTGGACTTGTCCTCATCTTCAGCGAATGTGAGGGAGTTGAAAATATGGATGGGGTGGTCCTCGGCCGTGGAGAGAAAGAGAGCATTCTTTCTGGCGTCTGAGGCAGCTTCCAGGTCGGTAGCTTCGAGGTACAGATGAAACTTTTGTTTAAAAATCTTCCAGTTCGCACCGAGGTTGCCGGTGATGCGGAGCGGCGGGGAAGGGCGGATGCTGTCCACATTACTGGATGGCTGATCGCTGGTCGAAGGCAGATTATTTCAGGGTATGTCCATCAAACTCTAACATCTTGTACTGGTACCATGACGTGTTGGGTGTGCTGGGTCTGCGAGGACTGCGTTTACCAGAGCAGTGGGAGAGACAGGCTACCAACACTTGTAGAAGTACAACTCTATTTTATTTAGCTTTGAGCTGTTAAACACACTTGCACTGTGGGTTGACACTATGTTAGGTTGACTGGAGACCTGAGGCTAACCTGACCAGACTATACTGCTAGCACATGGTAGATGTTCGTGTTACTGATCACGGGCTGTCTCAGAGGCTGCATCCCGAATGAGCGGGAAAACTAGTGCCCTCTGGCTACATAGTGGCCATGTCCTGTCTGGTGATTGGCTGCTGTGTTCTGTGTGTTGATTGGTCTTTCAGTGTGTCAGTCAGTGTCTGTCTCTGCACCATCATATACTTGTGTATATATTATGACATACTGTCGGGATACTATCGGTCCCCAGGCCTGAATTTAGGGGGTTATTCAATTTAGAGTCTCCAAATAGCCAGCTATATTACTCGATGCAATGTTACAGAAACTGGCCCTGTTAAATGATTCAATTCAGTTCTAAGTAACTTCTCACCACTGGGCCTACTAATAGAAATATTTAGAGTCAAGCAAAAAAGAACAAAATACTAAATTTGCATACAGAGGGCATCATCACCTCTGGTGTCAAAAACATTTACATTTCAATTATCTCTTGTCTCAGTTCTGCAAGTCAGTGCAATGTGTTGGTTTATCGGCTCCAATATAACGTCCTTCTCTACAACCATCTCCAATGGGATCCATCATCTCACACGTTATGCGTCACCTAGCTGTGATTCTGCATTATTGATAGGTTGGCAATGCAGCATCCACAGCCAGTCAAGGTTGCTGGCCCACAAGGCTCTCCCTAGGTTTACATGTAGGGAGGAGTTCCGTCTCTGTTCTGTACAAAATCAGTCCAAATAAAATACAGTCGGTTGAATTGCTTCAATTGCGTTACATTTTTCAAATCCACATTTGTTTTCTGATTGAAATCTGCTTACAAACGTAACAGATTATGATTTACTTGCTGACTTCCCGTAGGCCCTGATTAGCATTTGTTCAAATGAAAAAGCTGATCCTCTCAAATTTTGAAATTTGATTTTTATGTATTGCCAAATATCCAAACTATAATTTGTTTTTAAATCTTGGGCTGAAGCTTTCACCCACGGTATTTACTTTAGTAGTGAGTTTAATGATTTGAACGTGTGAACAAATTTAACAGTTGAGTTGAAAAGAAAATTGGACACAAAGCTGGTTTTCCATCTCTCGTGTGAGTAACAGAGAGAGAGTGGAAACATGTGCCCTCCACTGTGGCACATTTGGTGGGTGAATATAATTGGGTTGGAGGATGGTACCATCTTCCCACTAATACTTTGATTAAGTTCCCGGTAAGAAGACCCTTTGATGGACTTCTCGGCCTACTGCCAATTGAGGTCCATAAGCAGTCAATTAATGCATACTTAAGGGCTTCATTCTGCCACTGCCTGTATTAACCCAGCAATAGGCAGGGACTTGTCATGCAGGGAGCAGGACAGGTTAAGCATGGTGTGTTTGCTTGTGAGCTCCGGGAAGAGCCCTCATTCAATGGTGTTTGATCGAGGGTCCGAACAAGAGTCACACGCTAAGAGCCACCCCCTACTTTTGATGCTTTCCCTTCCCCTGCGAGCCCATCCCATGAGCTCCTTCTTGACTGTTTCATGATCTAAGGCCTTTAAAATTATATTTCAAAGACTGCCTGATTATTTCCTCCAACATAAGGTCAAAAGTGGGGATGTTCACGGATGATTGCACAATGTTCAGCAACAGCCGTGACTCCTCAGGTACTGAAGCAACAAGACCTGGACAATATTCAGGCTTGGGCTGATAAGTGAAGCAGCCCATGTCTAAATGCAGCAAGACCTGGACAATTATCACGCTTGGGCTGATAAGTGGCAAGTAACATTTGCGCTACACAAGTCCCATGCAATGACCATCTCAAAAGAGAGAGAACTTAACCATCTCCCCTTGGCATTCAATGCCATTAAACCCCCCATTATTTTGATGGTTGGAGGATTTTAGTAAAATTGGATTATTGTATTGGTCAATTTAATGGCTAAAAGCCTGGGTTTAGAGTGCGATTGACTGCAGTGGCCTGTTTTTTTTTAAAGGATTCTGTTTTGCAGGTCCTGGGAGCTTTTAGCTGCCATAAGGTAAGAGGTGTTTTTCAGTCTGGGCTAATGTACTATTGTTTGACTGGAGACAGTCCCTAGGGAGTTAATGTGCTTTCAGTTCTAGGAAAGTGAATTCATTTTTCAGTTTGGGGAGATGATGTGATCGCTGGGTAGGGCTAAGAGATTCAGAGACAGATTTAGAGAAAGCTTTTGGGAGAAGAGTTGAAATCTGATCTGGCAACCATTATTTTGACCACAAGTAGAGACAATTCTCTCCCAGTGGGACAGTTTAAAAAAAGAATAATAATATTTAAAAATAAGGGAGACAAGGAAAAGGCTGTAAGACTCCAGTGGAAGCAGGTCATTGAAGATGTTCAGCTAGAGTCTGAAGGGGTTCTAACAGGAGCCAAAATCTGTTCTGCATAGCAAGTATTACTTTATGCCATGCTGAATTTAAAATGTAGTGAGAGCTATATAATTCTTTTCTTGTGGTTTAATGGGGAATTGAGTAGTAATTTCTAATGGGTAATTGTAAGCTGTTCTTTTCAGTTGTGAAGTTAAAGAATTTAATTTTGTGTTCATAATAAAGTTTTGTTTTAGAATCAATCAGACACGGGGAGAATGTGCAAACTCTACCGTGCCACCCATTGAAAGGGATTGATAAAATAAACATAGACCAAATGTTCCCCCTTGTTGGGCAATCTAGAATGAGAGGTCACGGAAGTAGGTTGAGAGGCGGCAGATTTAGAACTGAGGTAAGGAGAAACTACTTCTCGCAGAGGTCGGTGAATTTGTGGAACTCACTGGCCCATCATGTGGTGGAAGGAGATAAATATATTTATGTTTTTAAAGAATGGGTTAAAGGGATATGGGAAGAGGTGGCGTGGGTGGATTCTAGACCAGGAAGAGATCAGCCATGATCTGATTCAATGCTGGAACAGGCTTGAAGGGCTGAATAGCCTACTTCTGCTCCCAATTCTTGTGTTCCTATGTTCCTCGAGCGAATCATTCTTTCTGCACAGTCTCACAAAATGAACTAAAATATTGGGGTTTCAGTCCACTATCCATGCCATTGCTGGGTTCTGATCTCGGATCATAATACAATCAACATCCTGGGGGTCGCCATTGAACAGAAACTGAACTGGATCAGCCATATGCAAGAGCAGGTCAGAGACTCGGGATTCTGCAGAGAGTAACTAACTTCCTGACTCCCCCAAGTCTGTCCACCAGCTACAAGGCACAAGTCAGGAGTGTGGTGTAATGGTCTTCACTTGCTGGGATGAGTACAGCTCCAACAAGAAGCTTGGCACCACCCAGGACAAAGCAACCCACTTGATTGGCACCCCATCCACCACAATGAACACTCATTCACTCCCACCACTACTGACGAACAGTGGGAGCAAGATTTGGATTTGGATTTATTGTCACATGTACCAAGGTACAATGAAAAGTATGGTTCTGTGGACAGTCCAGACAGATCTTTCCACACATGAAAAAACATAGGACATATGATAGATACATTATGTAAGTATACAGCCACAGACATTGGAGAAGCATACGGAGTATAGTAATACTATTATGGGCCCGGGTTTAGAGAACACCAAAGTATATCATGGAGTTCACCTGACCCACAATTTTTAATAACATTTGGTTATGGGGAGCACAAGGGCCCACTTTACAGGTGGGATGCAACAGAGATCTAAAGTACTTTTAAAACAAAACAATGTTTATTCTATGAATCCAGATAACATTTCATAAACACACAGTAAACATCTTATCAACCACCAACACTGATAATCCCCACAGATACAATACTCTATAGGTAACCCTTAATAACTTTCCGAACGACATCCATGAGTCAAAAACCCTTTTTAACAAAGACAGTAGGTTTGCATTCCTAACAGAAACAGGTATTACTTTGAAATCATCAAGTGCTCTGGAGACATTCTTGAGCATGCAGAGAGAGAGAGAACACCTCCTTGGTTTGAATGCAGCTCCACAACTGAAAACAAAAGTAAAACTCAGAGCCAAGAAACAGCTTCAAGCTCAAACCGAAAGTAAAAAGCAGAGCAGAGCCCAGCTCCACCCACACAATTACATCACTGCAGCCACTTGAGAAGACAAACATCTCTTAAAGTGACATTCCAATGTCAGTACTCAGCAGAGAAGCTGCATGGAGAGATCAGTTCAGTCCATAGTTCAGGAGACTGGTAACAGCGGGGAAGAAGCTGTTTTGAATCTGCTGGCGTGTGTTCCCAGACTTCTGTAGAATACAAGATGAACTGTGGCACCACATAAAGGCTTCACCAACAATTTATTTTAAACCTGCGACCTCTATCGCCCAGAGGAACAACGGCAGAAATGCATGGAAAGACCACCACTTGCAAGTTCCCCTGCAAGCCACTCACCACCTTGAGGGAACTACATCACCATTCCTTCATTTTGTTGGACCAAAATCTTGGAATTCCCTTCCTAACAGTACTGTGGATATACCTACGCCACATAGACTTCTGCAGTTCAGGAAGGTAGCGCAACACCAACTTCTGAAGGGCAATTAGGAATGGGCAACAAATGCTGGCCTAACCAGCAATGTCCACACCCCACGAACGAATACAAAAACAATAATTTGAATGACAAAACAAACAGTAACAACATGAGGAAGAACCTTTTTAGACAGTGCTATGATCCCATTTGGTGTTACTACCGGGCAGGGAAGTTCCAGAATGGAACCCGGTACAGAAGACCGTAACGTGTTACTTTTTTAAGGAAATGTGGAGGAACAGAGTCACAGGATTGCTGCATCATTTTTAAAAGCAAGAAAAAACATGTATTAAACATGAAAATACAATACGCCTTTAGTCCCCATTAGTTTTACAAATGTATACGAGTTTTCAAAGACAACCCTCCACTCTGAAACCAAATGGCCCATACCATTCAACCGATCTTCTTTGGATTTCTTATCACAATTCCCCAGATGATTATCACATGATTGTTTCCAAACTCCACTTCCAAAAAGACATGCTTTAAAATCTTCTCTCCGCCAATGCTTTCCATCAGCTGTTTGCATTAAGAATCCGCTCCAGGTTTTCCATTTATCCTGTCAACCAAAGCTTCCACTCCACTGTTTTAATAAGGAACCAAGCTCCAGGTTTTCCACCTCTCCTTTCAGGTTTCCTTTGTCTTAGCTGCTTTTACGCAAACTTCAAGATCCAGCCACCAATTTCCACAAATATTTCAAACAATGTCTCACAAACTGTAGTACAGTTACTTCAGATATCTTTCTGACCTCTCACAGTCCAATTTCTTTCCAGCTTTATCTGTTGCTTTGCTGAATAGTACCCTGCACTTGTTCCAGTTTCCTCTGTTCATTTACTTCAGACTTCTCGGAAACTTCTCTTCATTTCTCTAGTTTCCCTAACTCCATGATATGGCTTTTCTTCTCGCAGAGTTGAGAGAGATGTTGGGCAGATAATCTGTTTGGGAGGCTAAGGGTTGCCTCCAGGACTGAACAGCGTGCGATTCGTGTTCCCATAGGGGGCACTATTCATGCAAATGGGCCAGCACTCTGCCGGCGCAAATTCAAAGCAATTCCTGACCTTGCGGGTGTTCTAACCGCTGGGGCCAGTTAGCACTAAAGAACCTGGCTCACAGAAGACATGCCCCCTGAGGTCAGGAGTCCCAGCTGGATCTATAGCTCCATGCCAGTGAGGAAAGGACGGATACCCTATTTCCCAGGGTGGGCTGTAGACTCAAGCCTGTGCTCTTGAACAGCACCTGGGAAATGATGGCAGAATCATTCAGCACTGCCAGACCCATCAGGAGGAGACAGCTGGTGATCTTGAGGGATGGGGATAACTGGTGAGACCTCTGTCCTGAGATGGCAAGAGAACCAGGGAGAGCTCCAAAAGACACGGTGCAGATGACCTCTGGTTAGAGTGAGCTCTACTGATCCCCTGCTTCCTCTGCAGTGGGGCAGCACTTCTGAGGAATGCAAAGCTTGGTGGGCCCTAATTGATCTTGGCTATTCCCATCCCCTTGATGAAACAGCTGGGGTATAGGGGGGTCCAGAGGGACATCCTCTGTCGGCTCCCAGATGACCAGAGACTCCCTGAGCATTCGAAGGACACAGGCAGCACTCAGCAGAATGACCAGCCAGGGGCCTGTAAGGAGCACCAAAGCAGTGCATTTAAAAGACAGACTGCAGCAATGGTGGTCTAAGCCCGGCCAGTCCAATCCCGAGTGGGACACCCCGAGTCTACAAATGTGACACCAGGCCACTCCCCGCTACTGCTCCTGGCCTGGGCAGCTACCCTCCAGCAAGCCCGACAATTTTAGAGTGTTTTCCAGAATTGTTTTAGACTCTCGCTCCCCCTCAGCAGCCATGGTGCCCAGGCCCCGCTTGTCAATACTTTTACTAATTTGTGCCCACGAGATCTCCACCTAAGAGGGGTGGGACATTGCAGAAGGGTGAAGTATACTGTGTCCAAGCAGCTAATGATATTTAAATCCATGCAAATGACGGTTTTGCATTGATCTGCCAGCAAACACCGATTTGACGGACCGGAGCATGGCGTCAGAATCGGCGCCAGACCCAAACCTCAATTTTTAAATGTTGCGTAATTTTTGAGCCGATTGCAATTCCCCTTGTCGATGTCGCAAAGTGGAGAATTCAGCCAGTTGTCTCTCTAATTTCCTAGAACCAAGCAACGACTATGAATTCAGTTAAAAACACAATCAAAAATAAGCCTTCGTACCCAAAAGATGCCCCTGGTTTCTAAGCCACCATTTTACACTGCTCACAGCTTGTTTGCTTTTCATGCCGTAACCCTCTCTATGCACAACAGAATCACAGTTTGAACTGACCAAAACCCCCAAACATTCAAACACCTTTCTCTAACATGAATCTAACTCTTCTTACACAGAATCACGAAATTCAACACACTTAAATCCATACTTTATTTCTAATATTTAACAATATAAATATAAATCTCTTAAAACCACCTCTGTTTACCTGACAACAGCAAATGGTTAGGATCTGAATTGTGCTGCCTGAGGGCATGGTGGAGACCATGTCATTTGAAGCTTTCAAAAAGAACTGGATGATTATCTGAATAGAAGATAAATGGCAGAGCTATAATAATAATACTCTTTCTTAGTTTGACAAGTAGGTTTACATTAACACTGCAATGAAGTTACTGTTAAAATCCCCTAATCGCCACACACCAGCACCTGTTCGGGTACACTGAGGTAGAATTCAGAATGTCCAATTCACCTAACAAACACGTCTTTCGGGAACCCAGGTCCCTGGCGGTGTGAAGCAACAAGTGCTAACCACTGTGTTACTGTGCCATGGAAGATATGGGGAGGCATATTCTAACTGAGATGCTTTCGCAGGGAGCTTGCATGAACATGACAGATCAAATGGCCTCATTCTGTTCGGTAACCCTTCCATGATTCAATGATTCTACTTTGTGTTCGGTAACACTCAATTAGTTTGAATGGAACAAAGGACTAAAGCACATTAAAAAATAGGCACTATATGAAGGTGTTATATAAAGGTGCGAGATGAAGGAAAGCTGATGTTTATTTTTCTCTATGTGTATGTGTGCACCATATTTGTATGTTTATACATAGAGCTGTGGTTGAGGTCTACATTAATATATAGTTATATTGTCTACATGCACGATGCATGTGCTTATGTGCCTGGTGTAGAACTTCATTTTCTTTATTTTTTTATAGTTAATTCATTTTCACATGTATTTCTCAAAAGGCATTTGCATCATCTTTTTTAATTGCAAGCTTATTAATCTTAGACATGTCAGATCATTCATTTACCATTAAATATTTTTTTGTGTGTGGAGACATGTCTTGAACTGGCTGCAGAGGTGTGGGATTCACCCCTGTTCTTTCCCGGAGACGTGCAAACGTACAGAGTACATAAGGCAACCATTCGCTTGCACTGATTCACCATACGACAAAGACATTTGAAGTGTCAAGGTGACATTTCTGTTCAAATGCACGTGGAGATAAAAATGATGATGAAAGTCGAACTTTGGAGATGGACTGATTGATCCCATTAATTTATGAGCAATGAAGTGGTGAGTGTGTTATCTTCTGAACCATGAGTGGGAAAAAGATACATCTATCAACTCACCATCAACACTCTGCACAGCACACAATCGGTAATTAATTAAAATTAAAAAGGAATAAAGTTCTGCTTTCTGAACTGTAAGTTAGAAAAAACTTTGGAATTGTTCTCAGTGCTATTAGTTGACCGTTTTTGTATCCCAGCCAGAAATATTTTGAAAAATCGTTGGTGGGGGATGGATTTTACAGCCTTCTAACAGTGTATTTGAAGGATGGGGTGGGGGCATACGCACATGGATCATGCATGTAAACATTGCACTCACAACTCTATACATAGATATATAGGGCGGATTATCAGACCCCACCGGTGGGATCTTCCAGTGCTGCCGAAGGTGACTCCCCCCACTATAGGGATATCATGGTTGTGTTGTAATTCACCGACTGACCACTAGGAGTCTCATCAGTATATAAGTAAATGTTAGAGTCAGCTGACCTCAGACTGATTGGAGAGCTGGAAGAGAGATAATGGTTTGTGCACGTTCATACTGTTATTCGTCTGTTGTTTTGTATATATTTGACCCACGCAAAGCACCATGGACATCAGCGGGACAGGAAGATCCTGCCGGCAGCCAATGGCGAGCTGCTAAAACTGGCGGAAAACACAGCGTTACATTGCCGTGTTAGGAGAACAATTGAGCCACGTAAGGATCTCATTCTGCCTTCGCTGCTATAATATGTTAAACAGGGTAAGGCAAGAAGGAAGGGACACCTTTGGAAGTCCCCTGTGCCCACTAGCGCTTTCCCTTCACCCTTTGGCCTCTAAAACCCAATCTCCCATGCAAAGATCCCCAGTCCTTCCTCAAACAAATTTGCTGGACTTACCTTGAAGTCCAGTATCCAACTCCCTTCTTATCAGGATGCCATCTGGTCCAAGAATGGGCCACTACTGCATTCTTGTGCGACTGCTGCGACTGGTAGTTCCCAGCTGCCAGCCAATCAGGTTGTCCGGCAGCTCTTGAAGGCAGAACTTCCTGTACCTGAGGTGTTCAAGTCCCACTCTCACCTTGTTAAGACCGCCCCGAGCACATTATCGCTGTGGGGCAACCTACTTTAAAGTTCTGACCTTCTGACTGGCGATTGAGGCATACAACACCTCAGGCACCCACCCACCCACTGCAGGATTCACCCTATTAATTCCACCCAAATAATTCCATTCCCCTCTTCCTTCTTCTTAGCTCTGCAATATTTTTCCCTTCAAGCATTTATTCAATTTCCTTACGAAAATTATTAATAAATCTGCTTCTACCATCCTTTCAGACAATGATTCCAGATCATAGCCACTTGCCAGAATGAAATTCTTTGACTTTGCCCCTGATTCTTCTGCCAATTAGCTTAAATCTATGGTCTTTCTTTACCAAGCCTTCTGCCACTTGAACCAGTTTCCCCTTAATTAGTCCATATGATTTTCAGCCCTCACTCTTCCAACTTCTTCCATCGGGCAGGAGATACGAAAGTCTGAGAACACGCGCTAACAGATTCAAAAACAGTTTCTTTCCCGTGTTACCAGACTCCTAAACGACCCTCTTATGGACTGACCTCATTAACACTACACCCCTGTATGCTTCACCCAATTCCGGTGTTATGTAGTTACATTGTGTACCTTGTGTTGCCCGAATTGTAGTTTCTTTTATTTCCTTTTCTTTTCATGGACTTAATGATCTGTTGAGCTGCTCGCAGGAAAATACTTTTCTCTGAACCTTGGTACACGTGACGTACAAACATCCAAATCCAAATCACCCCTCAGATCTTCCATCAAGTAACCCCTGAGGGAAAACACTCTAATTTCTCTAGTCTCGCCACAGAACTGAAGCTTTTCATGCCGTACCATTACACTAAATCTCCTCTGCTCCACCTCTTCGCATCATTCTGATCGGGTGGTGCTCTAATTGAGGCCTACAGCTAAGGTTGCCAACCCTCCAATATTGGCCTGGTACCTCCAAGAATGGAAGATCAATCTCCAGGACACTGTTGTGTGAAACGCTGAAGAAATATCATTGGGATATTCAAAAATGTTGCTTTTTTGCCATTTCCTTTGAACGCTCCCCTTTACCGGTCATTAAAAAATATTGAGAAAAGTGTCGAAGATGCTGTTTGGCTGAGCATTGGGAAATGAGTCTTTTCGCTTTCCAGAGGGAGGCAGTGAAGCTTACGGATGTATTGGTCGACTAATGGCTGGAGCATGGGGGTGGGGGGAGTCAAGTGATGAAACCTGCAGGGTACATTTAGTCGCAGTTGCCAACCTGAGGCTTTCCCCCGCCTCCATATATAAATTAAAGAATTCCATTGGACCAGATGTTATGGCCCCTCCTACCTACAGGAACTTCCGGTCCCTCCGAAGTCAACGGATTAAAAAAAAAAAAATTTAGAGTACCCAATTCATTTTTTTCCAATCAAGGGGCAATTTAGTGTGCCAATCCACCTACCCAGCACATCTTTGTGTTGTGGGGGCGAAACCCACGCAAACATGGGGAGAATGTGCACACGGACAGGGAGCCAGGGCCGTGATCGAACCTGGGACCTCGGCGGCGTGCTAACCACTGCGCCACCGTGCTGCCCATGTCAATGGATTTTTTAACAACACCCGCCGCATTTTCCGGCCCAACTCCCACACGTGACAAAGCTGTAAATTCCACCCAAGTGTACGCGAAACAGTCAGCAAATTCAATGCAGGAAGAAATGCGCCATGACTTAAAAATATCTCCAAATTGTTGTGTCTGTTGCTTCACACAAACAGCATCGGACCTGTTATTTTTAAGAACTTGCTGGAATTGCACATCGATTGCCCATTAAACTCGCTGCAGGAACTTAGAATTAATTATCAAATGTGTAAGTACTCTTTTAATGATGTGAGAATTGTAAATGCAATGCCACTCAATCCTTGTGCCCAAAATGGAAACAATTTAAACTGGTACTTCTCATTCATAGATTATCATAGAATTTACAGTGCAGAAGGAGGCCATTTGGCCCATTGAGTCTGCACCAGCTCTTGGAAAGAGCACCCTGCCAAAGGTCAACACTTCCACCCTATCCCCATAACCCAGTAACCCCACCCAACACTAAGGGCAATTTTGGACACGAAGGGCAATTTATCATGGCCAGTCCACCTAACCTGCACATCTTTGGACTGTGGGAGGAAACCGGAGCACCCGGAGGAAACCCACGCACACACGGGGAGGGTGTGCAGACTCCGCACAGACAGTGACCCAAGACGGAATCAAACCTGGGACCCTGGAGCTGTGAAGCAATTGTGCTATCCACAATGCTACCGTGCTGCCCCATACAGTAAATTCTTCTTCGATATTTGAAGAAAGAAATTATTGATTTCCTTGCACTTTGTTGGTTTCTTTTTTCACTTTCTCTCCATCCAATCTTTCCCCCGTCTCTTTATTTCTCTTTCGCCACCTGATATGACTAATTCACCTTTTTTTCCCCTTCTACTTTCTTCCACTGATTCTTCCTCAATCCTTCCATCTCTTTGGTTAAGGAGCAGTATTGTTGGGCGAGAGCCGGATCTCATTAGATCTCGTGAGGCGCGGCGAGCTGGGTAAATCTCGTGAGAGGCCTCTCGCGGGATTTACAGGCTGCGTTGCATCCCGAGTCAGGTGCGACGCGGCAGTTAGATCGCGCCCTATATTGATGAATAAAAAGGGATTTATTTACAGTGCTCTTGAAGAGCTGCATGTTTGCTGAGAATTCAAAAATGCCCTGCCCTCGGAGGACTCCTCCCCCCCCACAGGGTGATTCCCCACCCTGAGTCCCATTTGGGCACTCAGACCCTTACTCTGCTGTGCTGCCTTGAAGGGGCAATCACCACAATTAATAACTCGAATGATGGAATGGAAAGCCACATATCTTTACTTACTGATGGAATGAAGATAGGCAGCACTGTAAGTGGAAGCACACAATCAGAATAATATTGAGAGATTGAGAAAGTGGGTAAAACGATGGCAAATGAATTTTAATGTAGGAAATTGTGAGATCATCCACTTTGACAATAGAACAGGGCGCTCTCCAAATGATGGAAAGCTAGAAAGAGCAAGGATCCAAAGAAAATGAAAGGTCCAGACACATAAATCACTAATATCTCATGTGAAATTATCCAAAAATTAATCAAGAAACCTAATGCTATCTTGTATATGGAAGTAGAGAAAACAAATGGTTAGAAGCCATACTTCAGTGAGACTAGACCTGGGGTACTGTGAGCGAATCTGGACAGTGCACTTTATAAGGGATATATTTTGTATTGGAAGGAATGTAGCACACATTGACCAGTATGATATCTGGACTCGAAGGATTAAGTTGCGAGGAGTGAGTGTACAAACCTGAATTGTATTCACTAAAATTTGTTGATTTGAACAAAGTTTTCAAGGTATTAAAGGGAACAGATAGGGTAGGCGTGTACAATTTATGCTGACTGTGGAGTCCAGAGCCAGGATTTACCGTTCCCTCTCTTATCGCGTGAGAATGGCGACGAGAGCGGCAAATCACGTGAGAAGCCCAAATCACGTTTTGTGTCGATGTAAAGGTGTGACGAGATTGTCGATTGTCGCCACATCCCCCACCACCTCCAGTGACATAACAGGATTCTCGACATTCCATGCGGGACCCCATTATCATAAATTTGAATCTAATTATCAGACCTCTATGCCTGATAATCACCCCCCCCCCCCCCATTACAGTATCTGTTCATGTTGGCGCGAGGGCTTGCCAACTGCTCTCCCACAGTGCGCACCTGGCTGGTATACCTGCTAGAAGACTTCAGATGAGTGCATCACTCAGGGGGGAGTGGGTCATGTGCCCGGGAACATGTCCAGGCACTTCGCTAGCACTATCCAGACAATGTCCCCAGGCACTGCCCCCTGGCATGGTCCAGGGCACGTTTGTGTACTGGGGCGGATTTAAAAATTCCGCCCCATTCTTTAAAAAGGGAAGAATCAATCAGAGCCCACCGCACCAGTGTGGCGTCATAGGTACTGCCCGTTGGTTTTCTTTTCTCTTAAATTCCTAACCAGACGGCAGAGATGGCTTCCACGACACTCTTCCTGCCCAGTGCCACGCTCTGCAAACAAAAAAGAAAATGCCGCCCTTGGACTTGGGGGCATGGTCTGAAAATTAGAGCCAGGCATTACAGGAGGGAAATTAGGAAACAAACAAAGGATGGCAGAAGTTTGAAAGTCGAGCACACAAGACATTTTATGCTTGTGCAATCGATTGTTTAAAATCTCAGATTGATGTATTTTCGTTATCCAAAGTTATCAAGGGATATGGGGAATAGGAGATATGTGGAGTTGGTAGCAGAACACCAAAAAGACTGTAAGGTTAAGTGGTCCACTCTATATATCTTTTTTTTTAATGTCTGTTTATTCAAGTTTTTTACTTTACATTTCTGCGGCTGCTGTGTATAAACAGAAGGATTTGCATTTCTATCGCATCTTTTCTGTCCCAAGGTGTTTTGCAGCAATTTACATATTTATTGAAATGAAATGTTTCAAGGTAGAAAATATGGCAGACAATTTGTACACAGCATGCTAATGGTAACAAAATAATTTAGTGATGTTGTTTGAGGGATAAATATTGGCATGGATTCTGGTAAATATCTTCCCTCCTCTCTTTCACATGCGCAATGGTTTTTTTAACTAACGTAGAGGCTGTTACCTTCACCTTGGCTTCGTGTCTCATCTGAAAGGTGGATTATATAGAAGGGCTAAATTGAGACATGAAATGGACATTTGACTTTAGATGTTTGCAAAGATCTTCCAGCCTGTGGCAATACTGGCGCACTGCTTCTGCCCACAAAGAATTTCCTGACCTATCGTTGCTGCCCATTTCTTCTGGGATCTCCTAATCCCAGCAGACAGAGAAAAGGGCAGAGCAGCTTCTCCCATCATACTCCAGTGCATGGATATCATGACAGGCCTGAGGGAAGGTGGGCTAGTAGGCTACCTAACCCCCCATAATTATGATGGTTGGATCGGAAGTGAGCAGCAAGGTTCTGAGATTGCCGCCCAACATATCTTCCGTGCCAAATCGCTGAAAACACGCCTGGTGAGGTGGCCATAAAATCCAGCCCAAGAATTCTGAAAGATAATTATTTCAAACTATATTTATTCTTATTTCATAAATGTCTTATTGCTCACTGTTCCATTGCTGTTTTTAAAAAAAAACACAAGTAACCTTTTGACTTAAATTGGAAAAGGGAAGATTATGTGTTCAACAATGTCAAAAGGTTTCTTTTCTAGTTAATTAGCAGTTATCACAATATGAACAAAAGCAGATTATTATGGTGATCAGGAAGTTTAAACATTATAATGTATCAAAATGTCATAATATTATGAAAGTTCCCTTCCCAATACTTTCAAGGAGGTTTGTAACACGTAGAACATCAGATGCAGAAAAGGCCATTTAGCTTCTTGCAGTTACCGAATGTGTATGCTTTTATCAGGGTCGTCAAGGTTCTTTTCTGTCTTGCCCTGGAGTAAGCGTTTAGTGTGAATGAGATTTTCTTACGTTTGGGTCCGTTCTTAGTTTCCTAAGGGCAATGTGTCTGGCTGTTCATGCCCGCGGGATCTCCTGGTCTCCTGGCGACGTGGGATGGATTCAATGGGAAATCCCATTGACAGCAGTGGCGCCAGAAGATCCTGCCACCGGGCAATGGCAGTCTGCCTCCCGCCACTGGTGGGAGTGAAGGGGTGGTGGGGGGTGGGGGGTGCGGGGGAGGAATTCTGACCCACAATCCTGGCCTATAATCCAGAGACCCAGGGTAACTTTCTGGGGACCCAGGTACAAATTCCACCATGGCAGGTGATAAAATTTGAATTCAATAAAAATCTGGAAGTTTACTTCTCAATGATGGCGATTGTTGTAAAAACCCCATCTGGTTTCCTTTAGGGAAGAAAATCTTGTCTTGTCTCCATGTGACTCCAGACCCATGCAATGTGGTTGACTCTTCAATAACCTTGCAAGTTCAATGACAATTAGGGATGGGTTTCCCAGGCTTCACATCTCAAAATAAAACCTCAAATGTGTGTCTCAGACAGAAGATTCTGATTAGTTGAAATAATCATTATCTGTTCAGTTCATGTTGATTATCCCATTTACTAACTTAAAACGCCTCAAAATCAAGTTCCATTCACTAGACAAGTCGGATCAGCTCCCAGTCACTGGGGGCCTAATGGATCAAATTGCACACAAGTAGTTTCCCCTATGCCAACAGTGAGGGACCTGCAATTATCAGAAAACATATTCAGTTTGGTTGTCAGAAATAAAATGTTTGTGTTCCCTTATTTCCAATGATCAGTGTGACTTGTGATGAAAGAGGTGTGTGTTTTCTTACACCGGAGTAACAGTGCCAATTAAATATTTCCAGCAGCAAGCTTTGGTGAGTTTTAACATATTATAGATCATTTATTCTCATACACATATTAAATAAAATGTGACTTTCCGCACGCAAAGATAAGATACAGGTGAATATTTTGTACTTCTACAGATATAATTATTTCAGTTTCTGATTTACAATCTCTGGTTCTCATATGGCAGGCCTCTAATTTCTTCGATGGTTTTGATGTTTTAACATTGAACAAAGGGTCTTTTCAAGTGACCAGAGTCTCAGAAAACTTTGAGGCTTCTTATAGTTGAGGAGGTTGGCTCTCAGGTGAATTGGAGGTTGGAACACATTTTTGGAGTCCTTTTCTCTATTGGGATCTTCTGCTTTCAAGGTATTGCTGTTAATTACCTTGACTGCTTGAATTACTTGAAAATAGTCTGATGGCTTTTGGTGAAACATTCTAGAAGCAACTTCTAGCTAATTTTAAAAGCAGACAACAACATGGATCTTCCAACATGTGACCATTTACAAGTTCACAGTCCTTTTGCAAATTGTGGCACGTATGTTGATGCCCGCATCTAGTTTTGTTGTTTGACCCTCTTGAGAGTTTGAAACCGTCGCAGTCTTTGCTTTTGAATGACGCATTCAATTCGATAAACCTTTTTGGATGGGTTTCAGGAAAGGGCATTGATTCTCATCAGCCTGAAATGCTCATTTTGCTCCCTCTTGAGACAAAGGAGTCGTTTCAATCAACAAAAGAGGTCAGATGACTTGTGGGCAGCCATGTTTTCAGCCTTTTTTGTATCATTTTAGAATATAATATTATCGACCTCAGGTTCATAATGCACTAGGGCCTGACATGGTAAACATTTTAAAAATTCTGTGACCATTCTGATTCCACCTCCCCATCCCCCAACCCCCGGCAACCCCCTCAGTACGCATCTGTATAATAAAAGATAGCAAACCAAAATCAATCAAGCAATTCACACAAAATTCATGGCGTGGACATGTATTCAGACTATAGACTCTCTTTGCAGGTCAACCTCTTGGAACTATCAATTATTCTTTGCTACTTCACATTGATCTGAACTTCTCGTCATCTTATTTTAAGTGTCTGCCCTGATATGATGATGCCCAATATTTGTCCACTGCCTAATTGTCCTTTTGTCATTCTTTGTTTGTTTTCCCTTCTTCAGCTGAATCATTTGTTGGCACATTTTCCCTTCCTTTCAGTACCATTACAGCTTGACCCTTTGTCCAATTTGCTCGATCTTTCTTTCTCTCTGGTTTGCATGTCTTTACTTTAAATTAAGCAATTGTACATGCTTCACGATTAACCAGACTCACTGGGAATGCAGCATCAGGTTTTATTCAAAGTTGCCTTGCAATATGTTTCTGTTGTGGTAATGAATATTTATCAAATTATCTGCAAAGTTATAGACATCCCAACTCACTGTAAACATTCCCATGGGACAGCCACTTTTCTGAATAAATCTCTTACCCTCCTTCTCTACCCTGCTCTTCTCCGGAAGGCATTAATTACTTGCCAGTGTCTGGCTCCACCGTCTTTGGTTGCTTGCTGCCATTCCATATCAGAGATCACTTGGCAAACTAGATGGAAAATCTTGACACAGGCTACTTGACCTTAAACATCATGTCAATTACCGTCAATTCACACCCGCTAACTTTCAGGAAGATTCGTGGTTGGTGATCAAGAGCGGTTTCCTGAACCATTTTCCTCTTTCCATGCCAAAAGATTATTTACGGTGCCCTGGCTAAGACCAGCAACACTCAACGCAGGCCAGGATCAAAGCTGGGAGCAATTTGTTATGGTTCAGTTCTTCATTGTTTTAACCATCTTTGTATTTTAATATTTAATTCTTCACAGAGGGAATAATTTGGCTGTTTTTTTTCTTGGCTTAATGTGAATGCAAAATTTGATCTGTGAATCTGTAGGTTTCCTGTGCCCCAGTTCAATGACAATAAGATAACAGCTTACTTTGATGATCTAAGTGCACGGCAGAGCATTTAAATTGTTAGCTTGCAATCTGTACGTTAATTACATTGTCATTTCTTAAGAATGACATCCATGTAATCTGTGTCTCCTTGCATCAGAAAGAGCAGGTTTTCCTGGAATTCTGCCTAAAACATCTACATTGCTGGTGATATCACGCCTCCGATATCTAACTTCCATCGCTTTCATTACTGGTGCCTGCTCAGCGATGTAGCTCATTATCCGTTCATTCTTGTATCGACATGTAAAAATTCATAGAGAAAGTGCAAACACTTTGAAGGAACAAACAGTTAAATTGGCTACTCTGGTGAGCATGTTAAGTCACGATATTAGGAGATGGTTATAGAGGTGCCATCATCTTTGCAAGAAAGATTTTTCGCGAATGTTAACATTAGGAATTGCTTAACCCTCCATTATTCACTCTTGCTTTGTCTTTCAAACGAGACGTTAAACTGATGTCCTGTTTTCCCCGGCGCCGGAGTGGTTCACACCACTCCTCAACGCCGGGAACGCCCGCCCCGCCGGGTAGGGGAGAATCCCGCCCAATGAGTCTCCCAACTTAAACATTAAATGTCTTGTACAGCAAAACTCTAGGCTCAAGAATGAAGGCAGTATGATATGAACAATGAAAGTGATATTCTAGCTATGAAATCATTCACAAAGTGTGAATTGAAGCCTAGGAGGTACTGATGACCATTTCCCACGTGTCCTGCATGGTGCAATTCAACTGCAGTTACGCACAGAGGTTTGTCCCCTGTATGCACCCAAAGAAATCGAAAGTTCAAGATCCCAACAGGCTGATTTAATGCACAAATACTAAAACTGACCAATGAATGTGTCGGCAACATCTTCCTTATTTACTTCTGAAGCATGATGAGTCCTGTTCTGGGTCTAGTGAAAGGGCCAATCAACAACTAGCAGCTGAAATGCATTTGACTTACTTTGCTTTGGAAATGCTGTTGGCAGTGTTGCTTGAGGAGGCTGGAGTTTCTGCTTGACCAAAGGAGGGCAGAGAATTGCATTGCCTTACATAGCTACAGGAGCAGCAACTGCAGGTCCACTTGTTCTGCTACATGACCAGGAGTAGGCAGAGAGGGAACATCTATGAGGAAGGAGGAGGAAGGGGGCTATCATTAAAAGGCACTACCCAAGAGGACCTTCTGGGAGCACCAGTCCTATGTTGTAATGAGCCTGGAGCAGTTTCTCAGGACGTTTCAATTCATTAAAGAGGTAGTGACGGAGTTATGCCACCTCCTTCACAGCAACCTGGAGCCTCAGGCCAGGGTGATGAACATCCTCCCAATGGCTGGGAAGACCACTGACCCCCTCTTATCCTTTGCAACCTGTTCCTTCCAGAATGAAGCAGGCAACATTAACAATGTGCTGCAATTTATTGTCGCCGGAAAGATGCGGGGGTTGAGAGCTGCATTCTACAAATGGAGCCACCAGCCACATGCATCTGACTCTGTGGGACCCCCACATTAATGAAAAGTGCCACTGCAATCGCAAGAGTAACCATTCAGTCAATGTGCAGTTGGTGGGGAAAAACACCAAGGGATTTATCGCAGAGATTATCTGCTATCTGGGCAGCACCACAGGATATTCTTATCCTACATCCGTCAGCAATTCCCACTATTCCAGAATTCCAGGATAGACAGCAGGTTAGCTGCACATGACAAGGGATCTGTGGTTCACAAGCCACTTCCATCATCCCCCCGTACAATCTCAGAGAGTCATGGAACCTCCAGCAGCACCGTGCAGCAAGCCACTGTCCTCCTATTTCACCATTTAAATCACTCGGGAGGTCCCCTCTAGCGTGTGCCTGGGAGAATCTACACTCTTGGAATGGTGTGTTGTGTCTTCCACAATCTTGCAATTACAAGGACCCAGCCAGTAACTCCTGGGAATCAGAGGTCACCTTGGGATAAAGAGGAGGAGGAGAAGGAACATGGGGGTTGGGGTGGGGAGAGTGGGTGAGGGAGGAAGGGAGGTAACTGCATGCAACTGGGTGAAGCAAAAGGGACTGCGTAGTGAAACTTCACTTCAGTTTAAAGAAATTCCTTCCCAGTCTCAACATGGGCCCACCCAATAATGCTTCCATTCCAGCTTCCCAATCACAAAGTCCAATAAAGGCCAACAGCAAAAAACATTCACATAATAATCTTATTCAGCAGTACATCAATAATACAAACAAAATGGACTAATCTCCCTGTTGCAATCCTTAGTGCCTGCCTTTTGAATGCCCTTGTGAGTTTGGTGCTCCTGTGCAGTGCCATCCTGTGACTCCAGCATGGCTAGTGGAAGGCTTTCACTGGTAGACCACGTACGGCGATAGAGGATGCCAGGAGCAGTTCTGCGCCTTGAAGACCCTGCTTTGGACTGGCACTATCTCACATGGGCAGCAGCAGTCTGCTCTGGTTAGCTGAGAGTCAATAGCAAGGGCACTGGCTGAGTGACAATGGTGGGAGCACAGATTGCTGGGTTACTGTCAGAGCAGTGTGAGAGATGGTCAATGTGAGGTGTATGTTGTGACATGAAAAAGCATTCACTCACCATGGCTACCTTACTGATGTCATTAACATTTTTGCAGCGCTGCTGCCAGGCCATTGGGGTACCACACTCTTGGCATGCCCAACCCTCCCTCTGCTGGCAGAGTAGTGGCATCCTTTCTGGCCATCTCAATAGATGAATCAAGGGCAGGGTCACAATATTGGGGAGCTCACTCCTTTGTTTCCCATGTCATCCTCCTTCCTGAATGGGAAAAATAAACAATGATTCTGCAGCCTGCCGTGCATTGCTGCAGCATCTCTCTATTCAGGACTTGGCCTGTAAAGAGGGAAAGGTGGCTGAAGGGTATGCTTCATCCCAATGTTAATCAGTTCCCTGGAGTGTGCAGCAAACAATTGCACTGAAAAGGAGACCAGGGCTGTTCCTGGCTGGGTTACAATCGTGGAAAAGCGTTGTGTAGACAAATTTGTGTGTCTGAGTCACTTTGTTTCCAATAGACAGGAGATGCCCGGAATCATGGTGCCTGAACCCAAATATCAGGATGAAAAACATTTGCACAACCTGTGCTTTCAGTACATCATTCAAATAAAGAGAATGCAAATTTCTGAAAGCTTTTCACCACCTTAGTGCATCCCAAAGTGCTTCACAACCAATGAAATAATTTTGAATCCATTGTTGAAAGGTACGAAACATGGCAGCCAAATACATGCAAAGCAAGATCCCACAAATAGCAATGATGTAACGGTCAGCTTTATTGATGATGTTTGAGGGACAAATATTCTGCAGGAGGTTGGCAAGAGTTCCCCTGCTCTTCTATGGAGTTGTGTAGTAGGATCTTCTGTGTTTACCTCAATCAGAGCCTCAATGTTTCATCTTTACTCTTTGTAGTGCAGTTTATTTGTTTAACTCCTCTCACGTGTACCATGCAAGAAGAAGATTAAGAGAAGTACAGAATAACTCTCTCCATTATCCACTTGATTCCCACAAGGCAAAATGTAGACCAATCTTAAGACAATCACCTCTATTCATGTTGATTGAATTCCCCCAACCATGTGACTCTGTTACTGTTCCTCATCAAGGGCAACTTGACTAACCAGACACTTACAACTGATTGCAATAAAGTATTCTGTATTGTGTAAGTGCTTCTCAGAATGGAGTTTGCGGTGTCATTTTATCGCCGACATTTCAGAGTTATAAGGAAAGGTCATGGCTGTATTTTTGTACCTTTCTGAAATGAACAATTCCTCACTGGGATCAGAAACGAAGAGTTATTATTTGGGATCTCTTCATCTTCGCAGAGCATCGTCAGGCTGTTCAGATAATGACAGCTCCCGGTTGTAATTGAAGTGGGTTAGACTCTGTCACTGTTCTTGTTCTTGTTTACACACACATCTGTTCAGTGTTAATTAAACCCAAATCAGCAAGTAGCTTAATCACTTTGGGGGATGAAAGAGGTGGGAATCGCCTCAGCAGTGCGCACACCTTGACATCTTTGATTGCCTACAATTTAATTCAATCTGCAATCTGATTCCTTTAACCAAGCCCCAATGATGCTAATAAGCAGATAGGAGAATGCGAAATCGTTCAAAAAAAAACATTGCTGCTAATTTTGACTTTGTAAAGCAAGCTGATTTTGTTAGTTAGCCGATCCCTGAAGAGCACTGAACCATATTCACTTTGTTCTGATTCTCATATGCCTCCTATGTGCATACGCTCATCATTTTGGTCAGGTATGACTTGGAAGGCATGTTTTGGTGGGATAGAGAAACAAAAGGGATCTTGGCATATAGATACACTAATCACGAAAGACTGCACTACTGATTAGGAGGGGAAAAAGGAGATCTGAAATGCAGGCAAGTCATGCTAATCCTGCATCGAACCCTCCGGCTTTTTGCTGGCGGCGAGATTCTCTGGTCCTGCTGGCAGTGTAGTCCGCCCGCAGTTTCCAGGTGGTGTGGGGTGGCTTCTATGGGAATTCCCATTGCCAGCGGCGAGAGCAGAGAATGTGCGTCGCCTCCCGCTGCCAAGAAACACGCGGCTGGCAGGCCAGGGAATCGCGCCCTGCACTTAAGTGTACTGCATGCAGTTTTGGTCACCATATTATATAAAGGATGTAGAGGGACTGGAAGTGCTGCAAAGAAGGATTACAAAGATGCTAGCAGCAATGGATGGCTATGGTGAGAGACTCTGACACTGCTGTCTGCCACTCTAGGTCGTGATGTGAGAGGACTGTAACCCTCAGCACAAGCAAGAGAACATCTGGGGGACAGGACGAATGTGCTCAAAGCAGACAGCCAGGGATTAGCATGGGAGATTGCTCAGGTGACTGATTACTTGCACAAAATCCAAACCATGGGACAGGATTTCAGGGTGCAAAAGTGGGCCCCCCTGTCAAAGTTAGTCTGAAGCTAAATAGATGGCAGAAGGTCATTAACTCATGGCAGCTGTGGCTCAATGTAGCCTGTGAGGAGCTGGGGCTCAGGAAAGCTCAGGAACAGTTGGCTCTAAGCTTTTGGATAGTTTAGGCACAAATGCTTTGAGGAGCAGCTCTGTGTTGCTGGGGAGTTGAGGCTCAGAGAAGCCCAGGAGCAAACTTGACAGCAGCTCGGCTGAGGAGCTGGAACCATGCATGTGGGTAAATGCTGGAGTGTAGCCTGACCAACACAGAGGCTCACAGTCTCAGAAATACGTCAGCTCAGCTGTAAAAGTAGATCAAGAAGGCTGGATATATTCGCAGATCTGAGAGAGATCTGGAACAGCGTGCCTTTTGGTGACGACTGTACCCATAGAACCCAGATAAAGAACTGCTGTCAGCTGGGGATCAGACAAACATTTTGAAGGCAAGGAGCTGAAATCTCTCAGAAGGAAGACAAAGTTTGAGGAAATTTTGTGATACACAGACGATCACTGAAATCTAGTTGAATTGCTAAGAAATTTATGGAATTTTTGTTGGTTGTACTTGGCATTTAACATGCAGTTTTTGCCGTGTTTAATCAGTTTGCCTCGTTTTTTACCTCATGTTAGTTCTGGACAGTATAACATTTAAAAAATATATTTTTATTCTCCTTTTTCACGTTTTCTCCCGAATTTACACCCACCAACCATAAACAATAATCAGCAACAAATATGTCAATCCCCATAACAATAACAACGATCCCATCCTCCCACCAACCCCAAAACATCAGCCCGCATGTTTACATAAACAAATGACAAAAAGGAATCAGGGATTACCCACAGTCATCCTTAATATACACAGACCCCCTTCCCCCCAACCCTCCCACCCATCCCCTCCCCAATTAATGTTCGATGTTATCCAGTTCTTGAAAGTGCATAATAAATAGTGCCCATGACTTGTAGAACCTCTCCGAGCTACCCCTCAGTTCGAACTTAACCTTCTCAAGGGTCAAGTATTCCAACAGGTCCCCCCGCCACGCCAGGGCACAGGGTGGAGATGCTGCTCTCCATCCCAGCAGGATCTGCCTTCGCGCGATCAACGAGGCGAAGGCTATGATATCTGCCTCCGCACCCGTTTCCAACCCTGGCTGGTCCGTCACCCCGAATATGGCCTCCCGGGGACCCGGGTCCAGTTTCACGCACAACACCTTGGAAATTACCCTAAAAACCTCCTTCCAGTAGACCCTAGCTTTGGACAGGACCAAAACATATGAACGTGATTAGCGGGGGCCCCCCCGCAATGCTCACACACATCTTCCACTCCTTCAAAAAATCGGCTCATCCTCACCTTCATGAGGTGCGCTCTATATACCACCTTCATCTGTATCAGCCCCAACCTCGCACACGAGGTGGAGGCATTCACTCTCCGGAGCACCTCACACCAGACTCACTCCTCTATAACCTCTCCCAGCTCTTCCTCCCACTTTGCTTTGATCCCTTCCAGTGGTTCCCTATCCTCTTCCAGAATAGCTCCGTACACCGCTGACACTACCCCCTTCTCCAGTCCCCTGTCGTCAGCACCTCCTCCAGCAATGTGGAGGCCGGCTCTACCGGGAAGCTCTGTATCTCCTTCCTGCCAAAATCCCGAACCTGCATGTAGATAAACAATTCTCCCGGCTCCAGCCCATACTTCGCTTCCAGCTCCCTCAATCCTGCAAACCGACCCCGAAGAAACAAATCTTTTAGCGTCTTAATCCCCTTCTCTTCCGATTTCCGAAAACTTCCATCCCACCTCCCTGGCTCAAATCTGTGGTTCCCCCGAATCGGCATTTCCCTTGACCCTGCCCCCAACCCGAAGTGTTGACATAACTGCCTCCAGATTTTCAATGAAGCTATTATTACCGGACTTAAAACAACAAAGAACAAAGAAAAGTACAGCACAGGAACAGGCCCTTCGACCCTCCAAGCCCGTGCCGACCATGCTGCCAGACTAAACTACAATCTTCTACACTTCCTGGGTCCGTATCCCTCTATTCCCATCCTATTCATGTCTTTGTCAAGATGCCCCTTAAATGTCACGATCGTCCCTGCTTCCACCACCTCTTCCGGCAGCGAGTTCCAGGCACCCACTACCCTCTGTGTAAAAAACTTACCTCATACATCTCTAAACCTTGCCCCTCGCACCTTAAACCTATGCCCCCTAGTAATTGACCCCTCTACCCTGGGGAAAAGCCTCTGACAATCCACTCTGTCTATGCCCCTCATAATTTTGTAGACCTCTATCAGGTCTCCCCTCAACCTCCGTCGTTCCAGTGAGAACAAACCGAGTTTATTCAACCGCTCCTCATAGCTAATGCCCTCCATACCAGGTAACATTCTGGTAAATCTCTTCTGCACCCTCTCTAAAGTCTCCACATCCTTGTGGTAGTGTAGCGACCAGAATTGAACACGATACTCCAAATGTGGCCGAACTAAGGTTCTATACAGCTGCAACATGACTTGCCAATTCTTATACTCAATGCCCCGGCCAATGAAGGCAAGCATGCCGTATGCCTTCTTGACTATCTTCTCCACCTCTGTTACCCCTTTCAGTGACCTGTGGACCTGTACACCTAGATCTCATTGACTTTCAATACTCTTGAGAGTTTGACCATTCACTGTATATTCCCTACCTGCATTAGACCTTCCAAAATGCATTACCTCACATTTGTCTGGATCAAACTCCATCTGCCATCTCTCCGCCCAAACAAGTCTCCAAACAATCTAAATCGTTCTGTATCCTCTGACAGTCCTCATCGCTATCTGCAATTCCACCAACCTTTGTGTCGTCTGCAAACTTACTAATCAGACCAGTTACATTTTCCTCCAAATCAATTATATATACTACAAACAGCAAAGGTCCCAGCACTGATCCCTGCGGAACACCACTAGTCACAGCCCTCCAATTAGAAAAGCATCCTTCCATTGCTACTCTCTGCCTTCTATGACCTAGCCAGTTCTGTATCCACCTTGCCAGCTCACCCCTGATCCCGTGTGATTTCACCTTTTGTACCAGTCTACCATGAGGGACCTTGTCAAAGGCCTTACTGAAGTCCATATCGACAACATCCACTGCCCTACCTGCATCAATCATCTTTGTGACCTCTTCGAAAAACTCTATCAAGATAGTGAGACACAACCACCCCTTCACAAAACCATGCTGCCTCTCACTAATACATCCATTTGCTTCCAAATGGGAGTGGATCCTGTCTCGAATAATTCTCTCCAGTAATTTCCCTACCACTGACGTAAGGCTCACCGGCCTATAGTTCCCTGGATTATCCTTGCTACCCTTCTTAAACAGAGTAACAACATTGACTACTCTCCAGTCCTCCGGGACATCACCTGAAGACAGTGAGGATCCAAAGATTTCTGTCAAGGCCTCAGCAATTTCCTCTCTAGCCTCCTTCAGTATTCTGGGGTAGTTCCCATCAGGCCCTGGGGACTTACCCACCTTAATATTTTTCAAGACGCCCAACACTTCGTCTTTTTGGATCTCAATGTGACCCAGGCTATCTACACACCCTTCTCCAGACTCAACATCCACCAATTCCTTCTCTTTGGTGAATACTGATGCAAAGTATAATGCAAAGAATATTTGCCCGGAGCTACCGGGAGCTGTTGCTAATGCTTTCAGCCCCGACCCCCTGCACAAACTCACCTCCATTCTGACCCACTGGGAATCAACCCCTCTGACCCAGCTCCGCACTTTCTCCACATTCGCCACCCAAACCCCGTGCCTGCCTTCCCCTCTGTAGCAGTACCTTTCTCACTCTGGGCGCCTTCCCTCCCGATATGAACGAGGTAATCCTTCCCTCAATCTCCCTGAAAAATGACTTTGGCAGGAAAATCGGTAGGCATTGAAAAATAAACAGAAATCGCGGTAACACATTCCTTTTAACCGCCTGGACCCGACCCGCCAGTGACAGAAGAAGACCATCCCACCTTGCCAGATCGGCTTTCACTCTCCCCAACAAACTAGGGATGTTGTACCTGCGAAGCCTCCCCCACTCCCGGGCAACCTGCACCCCCAGATACCTAAAGTGAATCCCTGCCCTACGGAATGGCAGCCCCCCCACCCCTGCCCCCACCCCTGGCCGAGACACCACAAAATAGTCACTCTTGCCCAGGTTCAGCTTGTACCCCGAGAAAGACCCAAATACTCGCAATAGCTCCAATATTCCTCCTATCGACGCACTCGGTTCCGAAACATACAGCAGCAACTCTTCGGCATATAAGAACACCCTATGCTCTATCCATCCACCCCACCCCCCCGCTCTATTCCTTTCCATGCTCCCGAACTTCTCAATGCGATGGCCAACGGCTCACTCACAAGTGCAAACAGCAGGGGGAACATCAGACATCCCTGTCTCGTCCCACGGTGGAGAGAAAAGTATCTCGAACTGAAATTGTTTGTGCGGACACTCGCCTTCAGCTCCTGAGATAGTAGCTTTACCCAGTTCACAAATCTTGGTCCAATCCCAAACCGCTCCAGCACTGCCATCAGGTACTCCCATTTTACCCGATCAAACTCCTTCTCGGCGTCCAATGCCACAACCACCTCTGTTTTCTTCCCTTCCGCCGGTGCCATAATGACGTTTAAATGGACAGTATAACATTGATTGGGATATTTATTTTTACGGGATGTGGGCTTCACTGGTTAGGCCAGCATTTCTTGCCCATCCCTAATGTATAAACATGCTGGGGGTTCATTTATTTAGACTAGGCACATGAGAATACTTATACAAAGTTAGAAAGCTTGAAGGCAGTAGGGTGTGCTCTATACTCTGCTCACAGGCCAAAGTGCGACTGGAACTGGATCACATGACACACTTCCCTCCTTGTGACACCATGCTGCTATCCCTTAAAAGCATATTACAACATCCACCACCAATATCCTCAGCAACACTGGATGCCATGGGCTCTGTCTCAAACAATTCTCACTCAGCAAAAATCCAGGCTGACATGTTTGAGAAGGTCGTCAGGATTTTAGTTGAATGCCCCATCTTAAAGACAGCACCTCTGACAATGCAGCGCTCGCTCAGTATTGCACTGGATGTCGGCCTAGATTTTTTGAGCTCACATCTCTTGAATGGAGCGCGAGCCGATAACTTTTTAAGTCAGAGGTGAAAGTGTTCCCAACTGAGCTACAGCATTATTACCATGATAGCATGTTTGCCTGGATTGCGCTGTAGTCTGTGTTTTCTTTTCACACTCATCTTAATTCACTTTATTGTCCTTGCGGAAATTAAATGTGGGTGCATAGCTTGTTCAATAAACAATTACATTGGAATGAACGATAACACTAAAAGAAAGGAAATTATCCGATCACAAAGATCTAACTTTAACTAAAATATGCAGTAAATCTTATTCCTATATGTCAAAATATTCAGTGAGTCCCACCGTGAGTGCATATCTTCATCCATACATAAAACCTCTGTTAAATGTTCTCAAAGAGAAGGCCGCAAATTACTTCAGGAACCGATTTGTACGAGATCTGAGGGATTATAGCCTTTTCCCTGAATATTAATAATAATCATTATTAGTGTCACAAGTAGGCTTACATTAACACTGCAATGAAGTTAGTGTGATACTCCCATAGTCGCCACACTCCGGCACCTGTTTGGGTACACTGAGGGAGAATTCAGAATGCCCAATTCACCTAACAGCACGTCTTTCGGAACTTGTGGGAGGAAACCGGAGCACCCGGAGTAAACCCACACAGACATGGGAAGAACATGCAGATTCCGCACAGACAGTTACCCAAGCCGGGAACCAAAGCTGGGACACTGGCGCTGTAAAGCGACAGTGCTAATCACTGTGCTACCAAGGGGAGCAAGAGGAGATTTTCATTGTTCACGATACTCATCACTTCTGTCAAAATTCTCCAAGACCAGGTTTCGCCAAGAAAGACGTGGGGCGAGATTCTCCGACCCCCCGCCGGGTCGGAGAATCACCGGGGCCTGGCGTGAATCTCGCCCCCGCCGGTTGCCGAAGTCTCCGGCACCTGAGATTCGGCGGGGGCGGGAATCGCGCCGCGCCGGTTGGCGCCCCCCCCGCGCGATTCTCCGGCCCGGATGTGCCGAAGTCCCGCCTCTAAAATGCCTGTCCCGCCGGCGTAAATTAAACCACCTACCTTACCAGCGGGACAAGGTGCCGTGGGCGGGCTCCGGGGTCCTGGGGGGGGCGCGGAGCGATCTGGCCCCGGGTGGTGCCCCCACGGTCGCCTGGCCCGCGATCGGGGCCCACCGATCCGCGGGCGGGCCTGTGCCGTGGGGGCACTCTTTCCCTTCCACCTCCGCCACAGTCTCCACCATGGCGGAGGCAGAAGAGACTCCCTCCACTGCGCATGCGTGGGAAGCTGTCAGCGGCCGCTGACGCTCCCGCGCATGCGCCGCCCGGAGATGTCATTTCCACGTCAGCTGGCGGGGCACCAAAGGCTTTTTCCGCCAGCTGGCGGGGCGGAAATTCGTCCGGCGCCGACCTAGCCCCTTAAGGTTGGGGCTCGGCCCCCAAAGATGCGGAGCATTCCGCACCTTTGGGGCGGCGCGATGCCCGTCTGATTTGCGTCGTTTTGGCCGTCAGTCGGCGGACATCGCGCTGTTTCCGGAGAATTTCGCCCCTGCTTGTCAAATACCCATCCTGGCTGTCTCAATAATCTCTATACCCTCAAAGAATTTGTTTTCCGAAGGCAGCATACCATTCCTAACGACACACCATGAAGAAATTCATGGGATGGGAATTAGCTTTTTCTCCATGGATAGGATTTTATCTTTCAACACAGCTAAATAAAATGGACAATGACAGGGATTGAATTCAAACAACAATCAAAGCTAGGATTTGAACTAACGTTCCTTCAGCTGGGGTCCTCCACTCTAATTGTTAAATCTGCCAAACTCTTTGATACTCCCAATTCAATTTTCAGAACAATTTCAATTCCTTTTTTTTAAAAAAAGGTATTTGAATTGTACTATTCCCATGGTGCTCCAGCCGCTGACAGCTATACAAATCACTATTTGATTTATTGTGAATTCATGACATTTATCTCAAACTGCCAGTTAAATATTTAACAAACGGGACTGTAACTTTTGTGCAACCTGTTGAATTGTGTGTGAATGGAGTCAGCCAGTCATATTCTCTTAACCCATTGATCAGGAGGTATATGGAACTGGATTTAAGCTCCCAGTTGGCAGGTTTCGAGGGGGGGTGGACTCATAAAATCCATGGGAGGCTTTCCTGTTGCCTACCTGCCCCCATTGGCCTGGCTGAAATATTGCAAGGTTGCGGAATGGAGGGATGGTGTTAGGCCTTGAGCTCATTTGAGGGCTTCATCTTTCCACCACTAGCATTTACCCATAGTAAGGTGAGGGTGAGGGGCAGGGAGGGAGATGCATGCAATCTGGAATATCCGGCAGCTTTAGTTGCACGAGCTGGTGTCAGGCTCGTGAGGGATGGCGGGGTGGTTGGAGGCCTCCTTTTGTGTGCCTTTTTACCCCATTGGTAGCATCCCCTCCTCTAATGCATCTCTCCCTTTAGCCTTCACCCCTGGTCTCCCAAAACCAGCCCTGCCCAACCCTTTCGTGAGGGAGCTGCCATAATTATGTGATATCCAGACTTACCTCTGAGACCGGGCACCTCTTCGTTGGGACTCACTGCAGTCCCAGAAGTGGCCACTGCTCCCAACTGGTGCTGCTGGATGACAGAACAATCAGTTATCCGATTGGCCAGCAGCTCTCCAAGTTGGGACTTTCACCTGAGACGGGCTGGAGGCCGAGTCTTAAACTTGTTAATGCTCCTCCCAGCATTAACTTGCTGCAGTGCAGTCAGCAAGATTCACTGCCGAGCTCCACCTGACATTTTAGCTGGAGGTCACGGTGCCTCATAAAATCCAACCCATGATGTATGACAACATAGCCATGCCTCTGAGGAATTTGAGTTACCCTCGACAAGTCATCATTAGATTTATGTAGTGAAATTAATGGCAATACAATCAGCAAGAGGGGAAGACGTTTTAAATTCTTTGCACTTATAAATGGTAATATAATGCCTGTCAGCCTCATGATCCCTGAAGGATTTGTTTCGAATGAAGATGAGAGACAACTCATTCTCCATCAAGGATTTTTGTAATAAGCAGACAGTAAACAATCCCTGATCTGTTGGTTAAAGGGGGAGCCTCTAATGAATCAACAGATCACCAGTCTGGATCTCTATTCCCAAAATTGATGTTTCACAGTCGGTTTGCCTGTCATTTTCCAGCTGCTAGATTTCACAATCGCTTTCTCACTGACTCTTGTCAGGAAGTGAAGTCCACTATTGCCACTTTCGTACTTCAGCAGATTAGGTCAAATTATTCCTATTTTTTAGACTTAAAAGTTCTTCAGGCTTCGAGTATCAAGGCTTTTGCCTTCCAATGCACCAAAGTTACATCTAGCTCATATATGGCAACTTAATTATTTTCCTTCTGCCAAATGATCAGCTTTTAAATGGTTTGCACTCACCAGCTCCATGGATCAAATTATATTTTCCCTGTATTCCTTTTGGAGTAAAAGAAAGGAAGACTTTAATTTGTGTGGCACCTTCTCAAAACCTCAGGACTTCCCAGAAAGCACTTTTCAGCCAATTTGGCACTGTACTTTCTAAGCTTCATCACCGCTGTAATGTAGGAAGTGGAAGAAACTCCTTGATGTTCAGTACCTTCTTGGCTATTTGACCTGTAAGTTAGTGGCTTACCAGAAACTCAAATGCTGTCATTGCACAAAGCGTCATCATCGGAATTAGTCCGGAATTAATTGTATTCAGTTCTGTTGTCAAATCGGGGCTGAGCACAAAACACTGTAAAAGCAGTCAGGTACATAATCTAGCCCTCAACATCAGATTACATTCAGTTAGCATATCCTATAGAGTGGACCCCTGGGGTTTGCAAGACCATTGTCATTCGCAAGGCACAGAATCTTTTTGCACAATATTACAGAAAAGTTGAATCATGCATCCATCTCCGAAATGGAAAACCCATTAAAACCCCATTGGAAGCGCAATATTCAGTTGTTAATATACATGGCATCACACAATGAGATTCTGCACATCCTGTTTAGAAGTAGAAAGCAAATCAGTACATGAAAGAAAAATCAGCGGCTATGTGATTCCCATTAACATCAGTCGTGCCTTCTATTCACTGATTGGAACACACACCATGTGGAGAACACATTGCAAGGAGAGTGCAGTAGGAGATGAAAACTCTTCTGGAATATTTTACAGCTGCAAATGGAATTTCTGTTCAGCTGTTATGAGACACTAGTTATAGCTGGGTGGTGCAGTGTAGAGCACTGATGCCTCACAGCACCAGGGACCGGGGTTCAATTCCAGCCTCGGCTGATCGTCTGAGTGAAGTTTGCGCGTTCTCCCCATGTCTGCGTGGGTTTCCTCCGGGTGCTCCGATTTCTTCTCACAGCTGTGCAGGTTAGGTGGATTGTCCACGCTAAAAGATTACCCCTCAGTGTCCAAATGTGCAGATTAGGTGGGTTATGGAGTGGGCCTTGGGAGGATGCTCTTAGAGAGGGTCGGTGCTGACCCGATGGGCTGAATGGTCTCCTTCTGCTCCGTAATGATTCAATGGATGATGCTTCAAGAATGACAGTGCAGTACTCCTCAGAAAGTATCCTGATTTAAACTTTAAAACTATTTCTTGGAACGTTAAGCGTGTTGAGTTAACGAGTGTTTAGTGAACTGCACTTTAATACCAGTGCGTTAATTTAAGATTATTTTACATCTGGCAAGATACCTTTGGTGGAATATCGTACTCAATAAAATGAAGCATGTTAGTTATAAATCATGCATTTCACTTGGCCAATCTATATTTATGTATACAGCAAAACCGTACACCTTCCATCAACCCCCATTGTAGTACTCAATTGATTCTTCAATGACTGTCAGAATTTGGCACCCAAAGAATTATCTGGGAATCCATTCCATTTGTTGATCATTCCTGATACCTCAAATCCTGTACTGGAAACTAGCTTCAAGACTATTTTCTGCCCTGCCTCCAGCACTGAGTGAATTTATTAAATTCATTGAAGTCTCCCAGTAAAATAATTCTCCTGGTCTCACTTCCGTTTAATAACTTGCCCTCCTCATTATACTCCCCTGGAGGTCTTACATAAAGTAAGAGAACATGAGGTTGGATACTTTCACTTTAATGATGTTCACCCACAGAATGTACCTTTTTAACTCCTCAAAATCAAGGAATCTTGCCCGGAATACTCCGGCCGTTGGGATCCTCTGTTCCCACTGACACCGCACCCCTGTCCTCAGATTTCCCAGCACGTGGGGCAGCTTCAATGGAAAATCCCACTGACAAGCGTCAGGAAGAAAGAATCCCACTGCCCATAAACGGCACACTGCAGAGAAACACACGGCTGGATAACCGGAGAATCCCGCATGTGTTTATGACTTTTAGGCTACATCACCCATAACTATTCTTGGGCATTCTGTTTTAAAAGTTCCCCTCCCCACTTCCCCTGAACCCCCACCATCTCATTCCATTCCACGGTCCTTCTCCATTGCCCTCAGAGCTCCCAATCTAGCATCGTATTCACCAGGATTTTGCAGAAGTTATTTTAAAAATGGGTAACAAGCTAAGGGAAGCGACGTTTGGATTGTTGAATAAAGATTTAATTGAAGAATTGGATTCTAAGAAGGTCCTTAAAAAGAGCATGGAAAATGAAGAGATGACGGGTTCAGGGAATAAATTCCAAAGTGTGGTGAGTTCACAGCTGAAGGTGGTTTCCAATATTGCAGCAAAGAGAGAGGGATACAAATGATGGGAGGGAATATAAAGTGGTTTAAACACCAGGGTATGAATTGAAAATGGGTGTCAATGGGGACCAGGAAGGAATGTAGTGAGATCAGGGTGAGCAGGACCTGGTGAAGAATAGGAAGCAAATAGCTGTGTTTTGGATGCATTCCAGTTTGTTCAGGATGGGTAATGGAGTTGGTCAGGTAAGCATCAGAATAGTTGAATCGATAATGAGAAAGGAATAGCAAGGCGCTGAGATATGGTGAGAGATCAACCGTTTGTCTTTCTAATGGAGACACATGGGGGAAGGGGTGGAGGGCTATGGGCTGAAGTCCAACTTGGGGTTTAATCTGACACCAAATTTGAGAACAGTATGTTTATGGCTGAGAACGTGGCTGTGTTGGAAAGGTGTCAGTGGCAAGCAAACGGAGCTGAAAGAAGGGCCAAAGACAATTGGTGGAATTTTACACCCCCTTCATGGCACTAATGGGATCATTCTGTCCCATCGATGTCTATGGCGATTTGTGTTGCTCAGTCATTCTGCCATGAGGAATTGCCTACAGTGGCACCAGAAAGACTCAACAGTGGTAAGGGCTGGAAAATCCCACCCATCTTTTAATTAATTAGTTGAAAGAAAGGAAAGCCCATACCAAACTGAATATTGGGTAAGAGATTAGGCAGCATAGATGGTTGAGGGTCTCGCGGGAGATGTGGGTGAGGTATAACTTAGAACTTTGTTAGTATACCGTGGAATCTGACCCCATGTCTATGGTCAATGCTTCCAAGAGATGCACTGTTGATAAGTGATCCTTGGGGAACTCTTGTGGTGACAGGTGTCATAATATACACCAATATATCATGGTGCAGATACACACACTGATGGACACACAGCAAGAGCAATCAACATACACAACACCGCAGCCAATCACAAGTTAGAGCACACTCACTATAAAGACAGGGGGCATCAGAGTTCCCGCTCATTCGGGATACAGTCTCCTACAAGGACAGAGCTTACAGCACAGATCCTCATCATGTGCTGAGTGCATAGACTGGTTCGGACAGGCATAGGTCTTTAGTTTAATCTAACATCATGTTAACCCACAGTGTAAGTATGTTCAACAGTTTCTAACTTAATAAAATAGTGTTGCACTATTTTAAGTGTTGGTGGCCTGTATGTGTTCCACGGATCCAGAGCACCCAACACATCAACAGGAAGGATGGGAAGGAAAGCCATTGCTAGATCTGCTTTGACTATGACAAGAGATATAAGAGTGGACCCAAATGAGTGCAGTGCCATTAATCCAGACTACAGAGAAGAAGCAATGGAGGATGATGGTGTAGTTCATTGCTTCAAACGATTCCAGCCATTTTGAGGAGAGACAAGACACAATGGTCATCATTCATAGAGAATTGGCTTGGTTAGTGTAGCAGGAGGATTGTACTCTCTTCCTGATTTGAGCTTGGCATTTCTGCATAGGTGAGGTTGTGGGGTGCGGCTTTGATGTGAGTTGCCATGTTGACTGTCAGCTCATTTAGTACATACATTTTTTAAAAAGGTTATCTCAGGAAATTAATGGACTATCAAAAATGGGCCCAAGGTTTCTCTGACAGGCAATACTGGAAATAAGAGGCATGTGTTCTTTGTTCTCCGCCTTGCACCACCCGTAGTGGAGCTCTTGTTGAGGCAGAGAATGCAACGGTTGTGAATAAAATGGGACCGATGCTCTGGCCCCCTGCTGGTGTTGGGATCGAGGTTCACACCACGTACCAGCGGGAGGATGCAAATGGGTTTGCATCCATTTAGCGGGCCGGAAACCAAGTTCTCTGGACCAGTGTGATTCTCCGATCCTCTGGGCCGGGAATCATGTGGGGTAGGAGTACCACTGGTCCTGGCGGGTGTGGCTCTGATGCAGTGGACCTTGTGGTGGGCCAAGGGGGTATTAATTTAAGGGAGTTGTTCCCAAATTCCATCTGAGGGTCACCTTCCCCCACAATGTAAGACCTGCCCACGCCCACCAGATCCCTCCCCCATTGCCCCCCAAGACCATCTAAATAAAGAAGCCACCCAACAGACACCCCATAAATAACGAGGCCCCACAGAGACCCCTAAGTAATGAGACCCTCTGCACAGATCCCCAGAAAAGTGATCCATGTCAGGAAGCCTCCAGGAGAGAGATCCCTGTCAGGACATCCCCAAAGAGAGATTCCTTTCAGGAAGTTCCCCAGAAGAGAGACCCCTGCCTGGAAGCCCCCCAGAAAAGTGACCCCTGCCAAGACATCTCCAGAAGAGAGACCCCTTTCAGTAAGTTCCCCAGAAGAGAGACCCCTGCCTGGAAGTGCCCCAGAAAAGTTACCGCTGTCAGGAACCCCCCCCCCCCCCCTCCCCAGAAGAGAGACCCTGTCTAGAAGCTAGAGAGCAGTCCAGACAGAGACAGTAAAAAAAAATATTATTTTAACACACACCCAGACAATACACCTGTTAATTAGTGATTGAGTTTCTCAATTTTATTTGTTTTAAAAGAATATGAAAGAAACACAGGAAGCACCACTTGTCAATTCCTGGAAAGCGAAAACCAGTCAGCTGTGTTTAAACCACCTCAGATCTTCTGCAAGTCATTCATTCATTTCTCTTTGATTGTTGTTTTACTAGGCCGTGATTGGCAGCTTCCACACAGCCCAGTTGTCAGCATTGTTCTATTAATCTTTCTTCATGATTGAATAACTCTGAAGTGCTCTAACCGCAACATATATAAACTTCAATCTTTGATTGACAGCTCCTGGACCACTTCAAATAGAGTTAAGTGCTGTCAATTTCCAGCTGACCACTTCAAAAGCACCCAAGCGTGAAGGGAGGGGATTGGAAAGCATTTAATTCTATTTTAAGTGGTCCAGGGCCAGTGGCCTACGTGCCTCATCTGCGAGGGGGGGGGGGGCCTTCCTGATAGGGGTCTCTTTTCTGGGGGTCTGTGGGGTGTCTCCTTATTTAGAGGGTTACTGCACTTGAGCTACGAACTTAGGATGGAAAGTCAGCCAGCTCTGACCAGTTTTTGATTTCAGGAGTTGAGCTCTCCACTGTTTGTGGACATCTGTATTCGTCAAATGACACTCAGCTGCTTTAAGGAATTTATTTCTGTAGTTTTGAGGGTTAATAGATAAAATAATAATAGCTAATATACATCATTAGTGATGTCCTATCACATGTCACTAGGACTCAGAAGGTGATGGCTCCAGCAGGTGCCTTCTGCATTTCTGTTCCTTTACACAGTTGTAAACAGCTAATAAATGTTTGGAAATTCCTGGATTCCAGTACTGTCTGTCAAGCAAACATTTAAGCAAACCCTTAAGATAAACTTCTTAAAGATTTCTGCACTAAATGGCTTAACTATTAATGCTCGGGGCGGAATGCTGTTTGTTCCTCGCAAGGCTCAAGCGGTATTTATTCATTGCCACCTCGTACGTCCCCTGTGGGTTATGGCACATAGCAAGCCAAGTAACCCAAGAAAATACAAATATGAAATGTGTGCCAGGATAAAATAAAGGATTAAAAGACACGTGGAGCTGGAGCTCGGGAAAATGCAATTGCTGTCATGGTAGCTGCAATTGAAGTTGTTATCTTGACAGCGAAGCTTGGCTCTGCGGTACAAGTCATTGGAGCTCATTTCGAAGGATTGTGGGGTGGCCATGCAGAGTGGTGGAAGTGTATGAGAGTGGTCTTGCGCTCAAAAGAGCATGCTCCTGGTTAGGGGCCACCTTTGCGTCATTGAAATCCTGATGCATGCTGTGTCGTTTATCCTGATGGGTTTGGGAGATGGGGACCGGGCAGGCTGGGCCCGAGCCTGGTCCCCAGCGAGAGGTGGGAGGCAAATTACCAATTGAGTTCAAGAATTGGCTGCCATACTCTGGTAATCTTGATTTGGAGGCTGGGTACATCCAATTCAATGGAGCACAACATTTGTTGTCTTTGAGGATAGGGGTTGGAAGGGCCCACCAATCACTGGTCCTATATCATCCCGCGTTATCCTTTTGCCTTCACATGAGGCATGGAAGATGTCTTTATCCTGCAACTTACCCTGCGTTTTTTCTACAATCCTGATCATAGAACATAGAATATAGAACATAGAAAAATACAGCACAGAACAGGCCCTTCTGCCCACGATGGTGTGCCGAACCTTTGTCCGAGATTAATCATAGATTATCATAGAATTTACAGTGCAGAAGGAGGCCATTTGGCCCATCGAGTCTGCACCGGCTCTTGGAAAGAGCACCCTACCCAAGGTCAACACCTCCACCCTATCCGCATAACCCAGTAACCCCACCCAACACTAAGGGCAATGTTGGACACTAAGGGCAATTTATCATGGCCAATCCACCTAACCTGGACATCTTTGGACTGTGGGAGGATACCGGAGCACCCGGAGGAAACCCACGCACACACGGGGAGGATGTGCAAACTCCGCACAGACAGTGACCCAAGCCGGAATCAAACCTGGGACCCAGGAGCTGTGAAGCAATTGTGCTATCCACAATGCTACCATGCTGCCCTTAAGAACAAATTAATCTACACTATATCATCCTACCGTAATCCATCTAACTATCCAATAGCTGCTTGAAGGTCCCTAATGTTTCCGACTCAACTACTTCCACAGGCAGTGCATTCCATGCCCCCACTACTCTCTGGGTAATGCTGTTTGTTCCTCGCGAGGCTCAAGTGGAATTTATTCATTGCCACCTCGTAAGTCCCCTGTGGGTTATGGAACATAGCAAGCCAACTCATGTTGCTGATTTTTTTCATGTTGCTGTCTTTGTCCTGAAGGGGAGTGTGAAATGCGAGTGTCATGGCCTGGGTCGTTAATTATCCTCTTCTAACAAAATAATTTTGAGTCAATCATGGGAAGTGTGACTAATGCAGTGTTTTATTCCTTCTGGTTATTGTGTCTTCTAATCTTTGTGGTTGGAGGAGGGGAATGTTTTTTGTCACCCCTGTCTCACTTATGAAGAGGATGAGTATTTCCAGGACGGGGAGGGAAGGGTGGTGGATACAGGTGGTAGGGTTAGTTCAGTCCTCACTGAGGTGGAGGATAGTTCCCCAGTTAGAGCTAATCCATGTGAGGGTTTTTTTTTGGATTTATGTATTTTTTTGTGTTCTTTGAATTTAGGAATCTGCCTTTGACCTGAGCAGAATCCTGGGTAGGACTGGGTTCATTCTGACTCCTCCTTGAGGTTGAGCTTTATCCTTTCCTCTGCTCGGGTCTCTCTCATTGCTCCTCTCCTGAGCTATTATGTTGGTTGGGTTGCTGAGGAGAGAGATTGCTCTGGGTATCCTTTCTGTGACTGTGGTCACTTTGAGCTAGGCTGGGTGTCCCTTCATTGGCATTTTTTGTTCCTTTTCTTCTCTTTGTCCAGGAGAACATTACATTGTTTCTTATCCTGATCTAGTCTGGTAGTTTGGGGGTTATTTTCCTGGTTGTGCCAGGGAGGAGGATATCTGTCTTCCATCCCAGGGTGCCCAATTGTTGGGTATCTTGACGGTTCTTCTTCTTTTCGGACTGGGCCCCCACCACTGGCCAGGGTTGGAGAATAATTCTCTCACTGTGCATTGCCTGGATAGGGTTGGAAAGGTACAGGCTCGGCAGGGATGCTGGTTTATGGGGTGTGTTGGAGGTCCTGGTGGTGTAGTTTCTTGTATGTTGGTTGGTATTGGGCTCGGCCAGGCCCAGTGTTATGGTCCTAGGGGTTCGGGATGTCCCTCTTTGTCGTTGATGTTGGAGGAATCCTAGGAGGCTGGGTTTTGCATCTTTATTTCTCTAGTACTCAGGGGCCTGGGGACGGGCCCAGTTCTGTACCTTGATGGATATCCTGTAATTTCCCTGGGTGGGGGTCAGGGGTGGGGGGTGGGGGGGGATGCTATATTTATTTGGTTATAAATATGGCGGTCAATATGGTCGCCTTTCTTAATCCTAATTATGAGTGTACTTTCAGAGTTTCCAGGTATCTCTCGCTACCACCACAAAGTTCAACCCGAATACCGATCAAAGAGCCAATACACCAGTTAGTTAGTTCAAAGTCAATACTATTTATTTACACACAGCAAGCTCTATTCATGCACGATGATACTACAAACTAAACTATCTCTAACGCTAACACCTATGCTTAACTTCGGGTGCCCACTTAGTCAGAGGAACAATGGCCGTTGTTCGGATCTGAGGCTGTTGGGTTTGAAGAGAAACAGGAGAACAGCTAAGGTTGTCCGTCTGGTAGCGAGCGTTGACCTTGAGCTTACTTGCTTCTGGTGATGCTGGTGGATGGGTCTCTCTGTTTGAGAGCCGAATCCAAGAGAGCAAATCTCTCGTGGGGGTTCTTTCTTATACTTGGAGGGGCTTCGCGCGCTTTTAGGCGGGCCTTAAACTTGGTCCCAATTAATTGGGCTGCTTCTCGATCATTGTTATCGATCTTAACCAATAAAGGTGTGGGTTCCCTGATGGCTGGGCGTGTCTTAGGTGGCCGTTGGCCTTGCTTTATTTGTGTCTTTCTGTTGGGGTACTGGCACCGGGATGTCTGCGACAGTATCAACTACCTGAGTGTTAGTCCTTTGTTCCTCGGGATGGGCCATCAATATGTTAATCGACCCAGAGTTTTGATTCCGTCTGCTGACTGCTTCCCAAATATACATTTAGGCTCTGTGCCTGCTTGTTGTCCAGTATTGTCCACATTTCCCTACATTCTCTGTGAGCGCCCATTTGTGTTCTGGAAGTGGCCATCCCAGGTGGCTACAGGGGGTCACCTTCTTATTGATTGAATGGCCTGGTATCCTCCTCACAGGTGGGTGCTGTCACCTGGTGGGATAGTTCTGGTAGTTTTTCTCTCTTCTCTTTCTTTTCTCCCTTGGGAGGTCCTGAAGGCTTGAATATAGTCTGAACATATTGCTGCTATTCCCGATCCTCTCTTCATAATTGTCTGTAATGATTTTAGTTCTGCCCTGGGCTTGTTTTGGGGGTTTAGTTGCATTGTGTGTTACTCACCAGAGAACTCGAGTTCCTGTGTATTTTCTTTTGGATTTTTTTTGTAAGGGTTGGTATGACAAATCCGCTCTCGTTTCCTACATGGGTGCAGACGGGTCTGATATCGGGAAAGAGGCGGCAGCGATGGGTTATTGGCGCTGATGGGGTTGAGGGGGATGTACATTTGTGTGCGCCTGTTAATGGAGCTGGAGGTTTTTCCTGATTTCTCGTGGGCTTGTGCGGTGTGAGAAGATATGCACCATTTTGACGCTATTTTTTGTTTTCAGGGTCCTGATTCTCCCTTGGCACCTGGTGAGGCTATATAAATCATAGAATTTACAGTGCAGAAGGAGTCTATTCGGCCCATCGAGTCTGCACCGGCTCTTGGAAAGAGCACCCTACCCAAGCCCACACCTCCTCCCTATCCCCATAACCCAGCAACCCCACCCTACACTAACGGCAATTTTGGACACTAAGGGCAATTTAGCATGGGTAATCCATCTAACCTGCACATCTTTGGACTGTGGGAGGAAACCAGAACGCCCGGAGGAAACCCACCCACACACGGGGAGGACGTGCTGACTCCGCACAGACAGTGACCCAAGCCGGGAATCGAACCTGGGACCTTGGAGCTGTGATGCAATTGTGCTAACCACAATGCTACCGTGCTGCCCGTGAGTATCTGGTTTTGTCCTATGATTGTATTGAGCAAGTTGTAATGTTGTTCTCCTGCTCCATTCTATACTCATGTCGGTCAAGCCATTTTCTTTTCTCTCCTTGCCTATGGCAGCGATGTATCATTTTGTAACTTTGTTGCGTTATTCTCTAAGATGTAAAATCTCAATAAATATACTTGGAAACAAAAAGGCCGCGCCACAGTGATAATGTACAGTAGGAGGCCTGAACAAATGGAGAGTGGGGCTTTCGCCCTACTATTTGGCTGGCAACTCGTGCAGCCCCAGTGGCACAAGATGAGTGTAGCAGGCAATGATGGTGCAGCCAGGAGGTTTACAAAGAAATGTCATGGACGCTGCATACAGATAAATTGGGCTGTGTTGGATGAGAATGAACAAAGTACCCTAAGGCTGGGGGTTTTGGAGGCCAAATCAGGGTATGATCTTGAGGGAGGGCTTCTCCTGATGCACACAGGAAACCCGTCAAAGGGTATACCACCTGTTCTTCTTCCCATCTTTTCGTCAACTTCAGTGAAGAAAATACAGCATTCACACTCTTGCTGGTTTTTCACTGTCCAGCACATTATTGCAGTGTGGGCAAAATTAGGGTCTTAAGTGGCCATTATTTTAATTAATTGGCCACTTAGGGGCCTCAATAGGCTTGCAGGCTGAAGGGCTAGTGGGCACCCTACCCGGCCTCTTCTACCCCTGCCAGGACCCCACCCTGTTTTTAGTGAAGATTGGGTCATGGAGTGAGTGGGAAGGCAATAGGCTCATCACCTGTCATATTTTACATGCCCACCCCTCCGGTGGGACAGTCAAATCCAGATCTACATGTTTGCGGCCTGTGAAATAAAGAGTCAGTGGACTGGAATTTTAATACATTCATTGAGCTTTTCCTTGCATTGCATTAGGGCTGCCCTTGCACTGCATGAGATAGAAAACTGATCGGTGGCATTCAGTAATACAGTTGCAAGAGTAGTGCACACGCCAATGCAGGCCTGCACTTGGAAGGAATGGCAGCTTAGCGATGGGGGTTTTAGATAGAAAGGACAGAGACGCTGAGGGTGCATTTTTGAGGTAGAGCAGGCACGAGGCAGCAGTGCCTAAAAGTAGGGAACGATTTACAATGTCAATTTGGATGGAGGTATGGAATGAAAGGCACAAAGTTCCTTGTCTTTTATAATTTGTAGTTCTAAAGAAACTTTACGTTTCTTTCAGGGAGAGTTTGCTCATGCAGATCAGAGTTTAATGCACCAACAATAACTGATGCGCCAGAAGTGATCCACAGAGACAACCACAGCTTAATTATTTTTCCAAAAGAAAAGTGGATTTCGAAAATCGATGTGTAAATTCATCGTGCCTTTGCAGCACTAAGCACAGAACATTGCCTTGCCCTTTGACCTTTAGCTTGTATAAACTGTCATCTCTTTTCAGATCTCAGATGCTTTGAAAAATTCTGAACTGTAAAAGTGGTGTGAAGCCATGTTTGATATCAAAACAGGATTTTCGAATTTGCTGGCTGGAAACCTCAAAATTTTTAAATAAAAGGCTAAAGCCACATTTCAATGATTTGCAATCAAACTCAAAGAAGGCTGTACATTTGTGACACTGTATTTTCTATATTCCAAAACCATTGAAATGGAGGTACCCTGTGTACAAAGCTACAATGGCCTTGGAGGAGTATGAATGGGGGCAACTCTTATCTCATTCACAAAGCATCCAAATCTTCACCTGAGTACTCAACTGGGTGGAGACTAATGATTGGACATAATCACTTGGACAATGAGTCACTGCCCGAGAGTGTCTGTCATCTAATTAAGTTACAACTGGAATACACTAGCCATGACCAAATTTGGGTCACTGAGAAGTTGGAGAGAGAGGAGCACATTACACGTTGAGCATCTGTGTGTCTACAAAGAAAACAAAGAACAAAGAAATGTACAGCACAGGAACAGGCCCTTCGGCCCTCCAAGCCCGTGCCGACCATACTGCCCGACTAAACTACAATCTTCTACACTTCCTGGGTCCGTATCCTTCTATTCCCATCCTATTCATATATTTGTCAAGATGCCCCTTAAATGTCCCTATCGTCCCTGCCTCCACTACCTCCTCCGGTAGTGAGTTCCAGGCACCCACTACCCTCTGCGTAAAAAACTTGCCTCGTACATCTACTCTAAACTTTGCCCCTCTCACCTTAAACCTATGCCCCCTAGTAATTGACCCCTCTACCCTGGGGAAAAGCCTCTGACTATCCACTCTGTCTATGCCCCTCATAATTTTGTATACCTCTATCAGGTCGCCCCTCAACCTCCTTCGTTCCAGTGAGAACAAACCGAGTTTATTCAATCGCTCCTCATAGCTTATGCCCTCCATACCAGGCAACATTCTGGTAAATCTCTTCTGCACCCTCTCTAAAGCCTCCACATCCTTCTGGTAGTGTGGCGACCAGAATTGAACACTATACTCCAAGTGTGGCCTAACTAAGGTTCTATACAGCTGCAACATGACTTGCCAATTCTTATACTCAATGCCCCGGCCAATGAAGGCAAGCATGCCGTATGCCTTCTTGACTACTTTCTCCACCTGTGTAGCCCCTTTCAGTGATCTGTGGACCTGTACTCCTAGATCTCTTTGACTTTCAATACTCTTGAGGGTTCTACCATTCACTGTATATTCCCTACCTGCATTAGCCCTTCCAAAATGCATTACCTCACATTTGTCCAGGTTAAACTCCATCTGCCATCTCTCCGCCCAAGTCTCCAGACAATCTAAATCCTGCTGTATCCTCAGACAGTCCTCATCGCTATCCGCAATTCCACCAACCTTTGTGTCGTCTGCAAACTTACTAATCAGACCAGTTACATTTTCCTCCAAATCATTTATATATACTACAAAGAGCAAAGGTCCCAGCACTGATCCCTGTGGAACACCACTGGTCACAGCCCTCCAATTAGAAAAGCATCCCTCCATTGCTACCCTCTGCCTTCTATGGCCTAGCCAGTTCTGTATCCACCTTGCCAGTTCACCCCTGATCCCGTGTGACTTCACCTTTTGTACTAGTCTACCATGAGGGACCTTGTCAAAGGCCTTACTGAAGTCCATATAGACAACATCTACTGCCCTACCTGCATCAATCATCTTAGTGACCTCCTCGAAAAACTCTATCAAGTTAGTGAGACACGACCTCCCCTTCACAAAACCGTGCTGCCTCTCACTAATACGTCCATTTGCTTCCAAATGGGAGTAGATCCTGTCTCGAAGAATTCTCTCCAGTAATTTCCCTACCACTGAAGTAAGGCTCACCGGCCTGTAGTTCCCGGGATTATCCCTGCCACCCTTCTTAAACAGAGGAACAACATTGGCTATTCTCCAGTCCTCCGGGACATCCCCTGAAGACAGCGAGGATCCAAAGATTTCTGTCAAGGCCTCAGCAATTTCGTCTCCAGCCTCCTTCAGTATTCTGGGGTAGATCCCATCCGGCCCTGGGGACTTATCTACCTTAATATTTTTTAAGACACCCAACACCTCGTCTTTTTGGATCACAATGTGACCCAGGCTATCTACACCCCCTTCTCCAGACTCAACATCTACCAATTCCTTCTCTTTGGTGAATACTGATGCAAAGTATTCATTTAGTACCTCGCCCATTTCCTCTGGCTCCACACATAGATTCCCTTGCCTATCCTTCAGTGGGCCAACCCTTTCCCTGGCTACCCTCTTGCTTTTTATGTAAGTGTAAAAAGCCTTGGGATTTTCCTTAACCCTATTTGCCAATGACTTTTCATGACCCCTTCTAGCCCTCCTGACTCCCTGCTTAAGTTCCTTCCTACTTTCCTTATATGCCACACAGGCTTCGTCTGTTCCCAGCCTTTTAGCCCTGACAAATGCCTCCTTTTTCTTTTTGACGAGGCCTACAATATCATTCGTCATCCAAGGTTCCCGAAAATTGCCGTATTTGTCTTTCTTCCTCACAGGAACATGCCTGTCCTGTATTCCTATCAACTGACACTTGAAAGCCTCCCACATGTCAGATGTTGATTTGCCCTCAAACATCCGCCCCCAATCTATGCTCTTCAGTTCCCGCCTAATATTGTTATAATTAGCCTTCCCCCAATTTAGCACATTCATCCTCGGACCACTCTTATCCTTGTCCACCAGTACTTTAAAACTTACTGAATTGTGGTCACTGTTACCGAAATGCTCCCCTACTGAAACATCTACCACCTGGCCGGGCTCATTCCCCAATACCAGGTCCAGTACCGCCTCTTCCCTAGTTGGACTGTTTACATATTGTTTTAAGAAGCCCTCCTGGATGCTCCTTACAAACTCTGCCCCGTCTAAGCCCCTGGCACTAAGTGAGTCCCAGTCAATATTGGGGAAGTTGAAGTCTCCCATCACCACAACCCTGTTGTTTTTACTCTTTTCCAAAATCTGTCTACCTATCTGCTCCTCTATCTCCCGCTGGCTGTTGGGAGGCCTGTAGTATACCCCCAACATTGTGACTGCACCCTTCTTATTCCTGATCTCTACCCATATAGCCTCACTGCCCTCTGAGGTGTCCTCTCGCTGTATAGCTGTGATACTCTCCTGAACAAGTAGCGCAACTCCGCCTCCCCTTTTACATCCCCCTCTATCCCGCCTGAAACATCTAAAACCTGGAACGTTTAGCTGCCAATCCTGCCCTTCCCTCAACCAGGTCTCTGTAATGGCAACAACATCATAGTTCCAAGTAGTAATCCAAGCTCTAAGTTCATCTGCCTTACCCGTAATGCTCCTTGCATTAAAACATATGCACTTCAGGCCACCAGACCCGCTGTGTTCAGCAACTTCTCCCCGTCTGCTCTGCCTCAGAGCCACACTGTCCATATTCCCTAGTTCTCCCTCAACACTCTCACCTTCTGACCTATTGCTCCCGTGCCCACCCCCCTGCCATACTAGTTTAAACCCTCCCGTGTGACACTAGCAAATCTCGCGGCCAGGATATTTATGCCTCTCCGGTTTAGATGCAACCCGTCCATCTTATACAGGTCACACCTGCCCCGGAAGAGCTCCCAGTGGTCCAGATAACCGAAACCCTCCCTCCTACACCAGCTGTTTAGCCACGTGTTTGTCTGCTCTATCTTCCTATTTCTAGCCTCACTGGCACGTGGCACAGGGAGTAATCCCGAGATTACAACCCTCGAGGTCCTGTCTTTTAACTTTCTGCCTAGCTCCCTGAACTCCTGCTGCAGGACCTCATGCCTCTTCCTGCCTATGTCGTTAGTACCAATATGTACAACGACCTCTACCTGTTTGCCCTCCCCCTTCAGGATTCCCTCTACCCGTTCGGAGACATCCTGGACCCTGGCACCAGGGAGGCAACATACCATCCTGGAGTCTCTTTCACGTCCACAGAAGCGCCTATCTGTTCCCCTGACTATAGAGTCCCCTATAACTATTACTCTTCTGCGCTTTGACCCTCCCTTCTGAACATCAGAGCCAGCCGTGGTGCCACTGCTCTGGCTGCTGCTGTTTTCCCCTGATAGGCTATCCCCCCCGACAGTATCCAAAGGGGTATATCTGTTCGAGAGGGGGACAACCACAGGGGATTCCTGCACTGACTGCCTGCCCTTTCTGGTGGTCACCCATTTCTCTGCCTGCACCTTGGGTGTGACCACACTTACATAACTGCGATCTATGACGCTTTCCGCCACCTGCATGCTCCTAAGTGCATCCAATTGCTGCTCCAACCGAACCATGCGGTCTGTGAGGAGCTGCAGTTGGGTGCACTTTCTGCAGATGAAGCCATCCAGGACGCTGGAAGCCTCCCGGACCTGCCACATCTCACAGTCAGAGCACAGCACCCCTCTAACTGACATTGCGTCAATTAATTAAAATTAAAATTTGTCTTTTTTTTTTTAATAAATACTTTTTTTTTAAATTACAAAGTTACTGTCAACTATCTGTTTCCTAGCACTAGATTTCTAATAGAAATGCGATAGCTAACTATAATATCCTCCGATCTCTGGCTTAGATATCCTCTAAATTATAATTAAGTTATTATGTTTAATTAGTTCCCAAATAGTCAAAAAAAAAAAAATTAGGTTAGAATCCCAACCAGCCACTCAGGTCACAGCTTTTCTGTCCCCCCCGACACACACAATTTGAAAAAAGGTATAAAAGTAAAAATCACTTGCTTACCTTCTGAGATGTTCTCAGGTTCACTCGCTGACAGAGACTGCTCCTCCACCTCCAATCCTTGGCCTGCACAATGCTAATAATATATAATATAATATGGCACTTACCTGACACCAATGGGTCTTATTATTAGGTTAGAGGAGGAGGGTGGGTGGGAGACACTACACGTGTAGTGTCTCGGGTTTCCTCTCCACCAGAATTTATTGGGGGGGGGGGGACTTGCCAGAGGTCGAACTTCCGGTTCCCGCCAAAATCCAAAGGGCTGCTCCTGTAAAGGTAAGGTTTTTAAACTCACTACTCACCTCCAAGAAGGCCCCTGCGCACCGCTGCCGCCGAAATCCAATCTAATCAATTGTGCTTTTTTCTGTAGAAAATGAGAAGCAACTGAGATGCTGAAGGAACAAAACCTACCCCACCTCTCTCTTTCTCCATCCAACCAGTAAACCTTTAACCCTGCTTGCTCATTTTAACTATCCAGGTGCCACAGATAGAGATGTTAAAAAGGACTCACCTCAGCTCTGGTGTCTCCAAAAGAACACATAAATTGGTCCTTCTATGTCTTTAAACTGCCTCACGCTGAAAACATCAGGGCAATCGAGTTCAATTGGAACCTAACCAAGTTACCAAACTTTATGAACCGCACACTAATTATTTCATTTTACTGGGCTCTGAATTGCTTAGTCTACCTTTGCAACTCTGGAATCTATTTGTGCGAGTATGAACTTTGAGTGTGTGTGTTTGTTTGTGTGTGTTCGTGGGTGTACACAAAAGTCAGAGCATTTTTATTATTATTTTCTTTTCAAACACTCAGTAAAGCCTCACTGATCCCGTGTTGTACGGTCACAGCACATAAATAGTTAAACACTCATGGATTGTCTAATGTATCCTTTTTTAAAAATCTGTTGCGGTCAAAAGAAAAGGAAGAGGGGGAACCTTTGACCCCGCCTCACCTGATGGTGACAGGAAGTTAAAAGGTTACTATCAGAGCCATAGTCTATGTTGTCAAGGGTTTGAACAATATGTTGCCAAAATATCAGAAAGCAAGTAAGTTTTGCTTTGTCTTTTAAAAGCTGAAAGTGTTGCATTTTAAAAGGTTATTCCACTCAACCACAAGTGGCCTAAATAATTCATTTCTATTTTAGGTTCAGTTAGAATCATTTGAAAAGGTGAGCAATTATAGATAAATCTTTTCTGAAAAGTTGCTACTCGCTCTTTAGAGAAAAGTCATTGTCTGCTGAGAGAGAAACAAGGCTTGCCAATGCCAGAGAAAATTGCCACACAACAAAACGGCTCATGCATGTCCCCCAGATCATATCTGAAATCAGGATATCACCAGGTTCAAATTAGTCGCACAGACATATAGAAGATTGAATCTTGGGCTTTACTCTGCAGCTAGGTGTAGTCCCAGAACATTGTTCAACAAAAATCCTGGGAATCGCCAAGATTCTAAATGCTACCTTGGTGTCTGAATCTAGCCACGATGCCCATTATTTTCTTTTTATAAATTTAGATTGCCCAATTATTTTTTCCAATTAAGGGGCAATTTAGCGTGGCCAATCCACCTACTCTGCACATTTTTGGGTTGTGGGGGCGAAACCCACGCAGACACGGGGAGAATGTGCAAACTCCACACGGACAGTGACCCAGAGCCAGGATCGAACCTGGGACCTCAGCGCCGTGAGGCAGCTGTGCTAACCACTAGGCCACCGTGCTACCCTTCGATGCCCATTATAAAGCTTGGTGTGATGACTGTAATAAAATAACTTATTCAGAGTGGTAAGGGCCAAAGTACTCTATTCCCGTCAGCCCTGCCGCCTGCCCGTGGGTTTCCCAGCGGCATGGTGTGGCTTCAATGGGAAATCCGATTGACAAGCAGCAGGAAGCGGGAATCCCGCCACGTGCAAGCAATATGCCACCAAAAATACGCGGCTGGGGGACAGGAGAATCCAGCCCCCTGATTTCAACATGAAGAAACTCTAAAATGGCACGACTGACATCAAATCAGTGCCACACAATCTGTCTACTCTGCCCACTTCCAGCAGACACAATGGGTGGGATTTACCAATTGCCCCCGGCCGCGAAACTGGAAATTCCAGTCCGAGGTCAACGGACCTTTAAATCGTCTTGTCAGAACTGTCTGTCTTGTCCGTGATGACTCCCGTAGTTGGCAAGACCGGACAATGTTTGAATGCTAACAAACCTAACTAAATGGCCTAGTGCAGCTAGCGACAGCTGTGCGTGGACACCATTTTGAAGACAAAACGGCACCAAAATAAAATCTACTTTCAGCATAATTTCAAAGCCTCTGAGTTCAGGCTGTCAAAGACATTTTTTCTGTAAAGGCCTGCTTGACTCTCTTGCCAACAGCAAAACAAGGGCAGGGTTGGAATTAAAGGTGAGAGCTTCTAGTCCATGGCCTCACTCGAAACTTGGCATTCGTGGAAGTGGAACCAGCTGGAAGTTCAGGGCGGATTTGGGACCAAGACACCTGAAGATTTTGCAGTGTCTGTTCTGGGACAGAGTTGCTGTTTTTCTGGTGTCGAATAGGCCAGCGCTTTTCCCCACCTTTCTTCCCGGACTAGCAAATGTCCATCTACATTGTGGAGTACAACCCTCCACCCCAATTTCCACCACTGTTGGTGTCTCCCTGATTTTGTATGGTTCAGTGTAATCAGCTGCAGAGATTTGGAGCCAGTGCGATCACAATGTAATGATCAGGATTGTAGTCCCACAAGTCTTTCATTCTTTCTGGTTAAATGGAATTGATGAAAATTATCCCTATGATCAAGTTTAATTCACATTGATACAGCCAAACCACAGAAGAACCATCATGGGCTGGAGTCTTCGGTTTCTCAGCCGTGTATTTCCCGGAGGTGCACCTTTCCCTGGCAATGGGATTCTTTACTCACCCCGCTTGTGAATGGAATTTCCCATTGAACCTCCCCCCCCCCCACCCCCCATGCCGGTGGGAACAGAGAGTCCCAACGACAAGAAATTTCCAGCCCATACATTTCCCATTTGTTTCTCCTCCCAAACAGGAATACAGCCAAATGGAATGAGGGTACTCGATAGTGCCATTGGGTGTACAGTGTTTTCACGTGTATACATGGACATCAATTCAAGGTCATTACAGACCATAAAAACCTATATCTATCTTCAGAAAGTCCACTTTGAATCTTTTACTCAAAAATCAAATAGGTATTTTGAATTCTGATGGATAGATCATAATGCCCAGCCTCGGATCCATTGTGAACTGTTGTTCCAAACTGCTTGGTACTCTACCAACCTCAAAGCTCCAAAGATCTTTATGTTTGATGAAATCAAAAGAGAAACCAGAAAAATACAGAATTAGCGCAATATATGTCACCCGGCAGATAAATGACACAGCATAAAAAGTGAAGACACAAAACACGGTTGGATGTAAGATTTTATTTCTCAGAGTATTCAATTACTTTTTTTCACCAATTAAGAGGCAATTTAACGTGGCCAATCCACCTACCCTGCAAATCTTTGTGTTGTGGGGGTGAGACCCACACAGACACGGGGAGAATGTGCAAACTCCACACGGGCAGTGACCCCGGGGCCGGGATCGAACCTGGGTCCTCGGCGCCGTGAGGCAGCGGTGCTGACCACTGCGACACTGTGCTGCCCCCTGTTGAATGTAAGAATAACCGGTGATGGAGTTGTTCTAAACACAGATGGAGTCAGCACATCACCAATATTGTGCGGTCGTGCTGTGAGTCTTAGTAAATTTAGAGCTGTGAAAATCATTCCGACATGAACAAATGTGTGGTTTTCTGACACTGCAAAGTGAGTGTTGATTTCTCGCAATCCTTTTTCCATTTGGCAGAGATCAAAGGTGACCAATTACAGTTTTGAGAAGTTGAAGTTTTGAAATAGAACCCAGTGCCTTTCGTTGATAAGAGTTAATTAAATTCCTCATTGTTAAGACCCCCCTTTGAACAGTGCAGAGCCCTAGCATTTCTCCGTATATCTGTCATAATAATAATAATCATAATAATTTTCTTAGTGTCACAAGTAGGCTTACGTTAACACTGCAATGAAGTTACTGTGAAAATCCCCTCGTCGCCACACTCCGGCACCTGTTCAGGTACACTGAGGGACAATTCAGAATGTCCAATTCATCCAACAAGCACGTCTTTCAGGACTTGTGGGAGGAAACCGGAGTGCCCGGAGGACAGTGACTCAAGCCGGGAATCGAACGCAGGTCCCTGGTGCTGTGAAGCAACAGTGCTAACCACTGTTCTACCCTGCCATGTTAACCAGGAACAGAAATATTAATTAAGATACTTACAGTCAGCCTCACTACCTCAGCATAAGGAAAAGCATAGGAGCAAGAGCTGTGGAAACTAATGAGAAGCTGTTGGATCACCCACACACATGTTTTTAAAAATATTATCAGGAGTGGATGGGAAGAGAGAGATATGGGGGGGTTATGTAATTCCATCTTGACTTGTCATTTTCATGGAGTTGCCTCTCCAGGATAGACACACCTTCAGCTCACCCTGAATTTGGAGGGAATTTCTGCTTAAGTGTTTGTGCAGCCAAATTTACATACACTCAGTCCTGCCAGAGAGTTCTGGCGTTGTGAAGTTGTAAATCTGGACTTGCACCCTTGCAAACCCAAGAATTGCAGGTTTGGATGTTGAATTATTGCTGAATATTGAAGCTGTTAAAACAAAGGAGCAATGTACTCATTCAGATTATATTTATGTACCCAGGGGAGGCAGTCAGGTGCTGGAGGTAATGCTGTTTATTAGGTATATCCAGATGTGAAAGACCATTTGGTATTACAGTATCCAGCTGTTTCTTGCACAATTAGAGAGTCTTCCCTCTCCTGTGCTGTCTAAAAACCCACTTAAAGCATCAGTCTTTCTTTATGTAACTTCCTGTCAGTTGCAGACGTATCTTTTTCAATGCTTGGCTTTCACTGGCTTGAACCGTCACCGACCCCCCCCCCTCACCCGGTTTAGATGTACCTTTTTGATATTCACGTATGGCTCTGGAAGATCACCAATAAGTTGCTTTTGTTCAAGTTTGGAAAAAGTCAAGCCTCTCCTCAGTTCTCTGACAGTATGGATCAACTCAATGAACCTTCTCCAGATGCGAGCTTGTCCCTTAAATCTTACTTGACCTGATATGGCTGTTCTCACAGCACAATTCAGCACTCAATTCATTTGGGTGATTTCCTTCTGCAGTACTTCAGCAAATCGAGCACCACGTTTATTAAAACCACTAGATCTGTTACTACTTGATCCTTAGCTATTTCAATATCATTAATGGAGTGCTGATTATGATGAAGTGAATGAAACGTTGTTGTTCCTGCTTTATTGATTTGCTATTTGTATTGAATTCCCCAGCTTAAAAATAGTTAACCTTCAAAATGTTTGCACCTTTAAAAATTGGGTGCAATATTATGGCCAATTCTGGGTGCAACTTCAGGAACAAGAGGAAATTTATTTGGATTGAGTGACTTCAGTTGTATGCAGAGATTAGAGATTCTGGGATTTTTCCCCTTTCCGCAAGAAGGTTTAAAGGAGATTTGATTTATGCATTCAAAATCATGAAGGGGTTCAACAGAGCAAATAAGGACAAGTTGTTTTCCTGTGGCATAAAGGCTTGTTAACCAAAGGAAATAGATTTAAAATAAGCAAAAGAGCCAACAGTGCCAAGAGTGAAAATAATTTTATACAGCAAGTTCATGTGATCAATAATGCACAGCCTGAAATAGTAGCAAAAGCACATTTAACATTAACTTTCAAAAGGGAGTTGGATAAATATTTGAAGGGGAAAAAAAGTTACTCAGTTATAACAAAAAGGCAGGGGATTAATTGGAAAGCTCTTTCAAAGAGGTGGTCAAGGAAAGATAGGCCGAATGTTTTTTCGCTTCAATTCTGAATCATTCTATGATCCCTCAATGGGTTTTTGATGCCGGAGGGGCGGGCTGTGGGATCTGTGATGAGAAAGTGTTTTTTAATGTTGGCATGTTCCATTCCTGCTGCCACAGGGCCTCTGCTCTTATTCCTTGGCATGGTGGACTTAGCCATACAGGCTGGCATGACGGGAGGCATGGTAAGGGTGGATTGGTAACGTCCTTGTGCAGAGACAGACTTAGGTTGATGTAAACCTTATCCAGGAACTTTCTCCTGGTCATGGATCAGCGTTCACGTCGCGCCACCCGCCTGTGTCCAATAAAACCTGGGATGCCAACGATCCTACAAGCAAACCAGATTCAGCATCTCAGGCTTCAAGAATCCTGATAACACCACTTCTAAAACCTTCACCTTGGGAGGTGGCCTCATTTTAAAGCAGTTTGCTGGCTCATGTTTTTAAAGTTCCAAATTTCTAGTCAGTTGTAAGTTTAAAAAAATAATAATTTTCCAGAAATAGAGGCATTTCAGACATTGATCATTCTGGTGGTATCTTGCAATGTTAGCTTGGAGAAATTTACCAATGTGCTAAATCTGAATAACTGCACTGACTTTCAGATAATTAGTCGTCTTGTAGATTTGGCTTATGTTTCATGATCTGGTTTTTGAATCAGCAATGTGATTAACGGGCATAAAACTGATTAATTCCACAGAGCTTTTATGGTAATAGACCCAACACGCACTTCCCTGGGTTTTAAAGCAATGAGTCTCTCACAATCTTAACATGATGGACGTGTTAAGACAAGTCAATAATCCATTACATTCACAGCCTATCTAGTGGGCTGGTGAAATAACTGACTTACATATAGTGAACTAAATCAGCACTTGATGTTTGCCATCGAGAACAAAAGTAAGACATGCTATAAATGTCACATAGCATATCACAAACCACCTTCACTGCATGCTAATGAAAAATTTGTCACGGGAAAAGTTTAGTAAGCTGATTATTTTATGATACACTCGCCTGACTAAATTGTGTTTTCTTTACTCTTCCACCAAAATACCCTAACCAAGATGTGACAAAAACATTTCCATATTTTATATCATTCAGTGTGCAGGGCAAACACCTTTCGGTGGGGTACTCGATTGTTGTAAGTCATACAGCCATAGGGCAGAATCTTGCGCCTTCCCGTGGCAAAATTGGTTGTGGTGGGGTTTGGGGACATTTAATCAGGCGGGAGGGTAGGCAGATGGGGACTCTGCTAACGTTTCACTTCCACTCTGATTAAGACCATGGCTGGAATGTGATGGAAATACATTAATAAATAGATAGAATTAATGAGTTTTATTTTCCGGCCTCCCAGCCACATGTTTCCTGGCGATGGAAGCGATGTGCTGTTTGTTGATAAAAGGGATTCTCTGCTCATGCCACTGTCAAAGGATTTCCTTTGGAAGCCCACCCCAGGCCGCCATGAAATCCACGGGCAGGGGTGCGCTATCGGCCGGACCAGAAAATCCCGCCACCAGCGAATGGCCGGAGGATTCCAGCCCAAATGTATTTAGGATGTTATACTTTACAATTGATAAAATGGACACATTCATGGAGAGCTATTTTTGCCCAGAGGCCTTAATGAATACACATGGACAGCTCTAGCCGACAGCTTTAGCTCTCGATTCAGTGACCACGTTGCCCCCAGCGTGGACTAGTGGGAGAGGGCAAAGTCGAGATTCACGCTGGGCGCGAACCATTTTGCGATTCCTCTGGCCCGTTCCCGATGGCGCGATCCAGATCTCGCGCCAAAATGGCGAGAGGTTGAATAAACTTGGTTTGTTCTCACTGGAACGAACGAGGTTGAGGGGCGACCTGATAGACGTCTCCAAAATTATGAGGGGCATAGACAGAGTGGGTAGTCAGATACTTTTTCCCAGGGTAGAGGGGTCAATTACTAGGGGGCATAGGTTTATGGTGCGAGGGGCAAGGTTTAGAGATGTACGAGGTAAGTTTTTTACACAGAGGGTTGTGGGTGCCTGGAACTCGCTGCCGGAGGAGGTGGTGGAAGCAGGGATGATCAGTAACGTTTAAGGGGCATATTGACAAATACATGAATAGGATGGGAATAGAGGGATACGGACCGAGGAAGTGTAGAAGATGTTAGTTTAGACGGTGATGCACGATCAATCACTACTGAAGCGAGATTGTAGTCCAATTGAAGGCTTTAATGAACAAGTAGTTAACCCAGCAGCTCCGGTACAGAATGACTGCTGTGGGTGAAACACAGACTCTTATGCTCCGCCTGCTGGGCGGAACCAGCAGGCAGGTTCTACCACTCATACTACAGTATATGGTACATCCAACCTAGTTACCGCGATACCCCTAATATAGCCTACCACAGACGGGCAGCATGGTCGGCGCAGACTTGGAGGGCCGAAGGGCCTGTTCCTGTGCTGTACTTTTCTTTGTTCTTTGTTCTTTGTTCTAATATCATCAAACCTAATTTGCATTCATTTCTATCTCATTAACGGGATTGAAGTCAAATGCAGTGACCTCCCAGGAATTACTCAACTCACCAGCGAGAAGTCGCACGATCGTCATTTAGTGCTCCTTTGCAAAAACGTGAAGTTGGTGCAAAGGCTTCTGAGAGGAAATGAGGAGGTAAGTAGCCATTTCCATTTTCTGGCATGCAGCTCAAGGACACCAGAGCCCAAGGAGGAGCCGAACGATTGAGGGCAGGCTGTGGTGAAGGTTCTTGCGAGGGTCACCAGGGAGGCCCACATCATCTCCACATTCTTCTAGGACGAGGCTACATCATCTCCACATTCTTCTAGGACGAGGCTGTGTCCATCAGCTCAACAACCCAACCACCCCCCCCCCCACCCTTTCTCCACCCCGCCCCCAAATTTCTTCCTTAGTTTCTGCTGATATCTGACTCCTGTCTTTCTGCTGACAGTGCAGAACGTGGATCACTGTGCCTGATGGGGTGGGGGATATTGGGGGAAGCAGAGGGAAAGGGGATGGGGGTGCGACCAGGCCTGCTGTGCAGATTAACTTGACAGAGGCTTCACATGTATGAGATGTGACATTTTCACCAGTGAACATTTTATTGTGACAGATTTCCATTCCCCCGAGCTACAGATATTCACCAGTGCCAATTCAGTGCTCCTCACTCGTCTTGATCTTCCATGGTCTAGTACTATGTCTAGGTGTGTCCTCAGGGTACACATCAGAGGTGGAGCTGCCTGCTACATTCCACTCCCTGTGAGCTTTGATGTCTTCAGCGGACGTCCTCTGAAGGACCTGGAGCTGGAGGGCCACGGCCGACTTACTGGTGTCACAGCCATCGCTTTGCCACCCTGTTCTACCTGCTGCCCTTGAGATGAGCCAGTCTCAGGGATTAAGAAGAACTGGAGACCACCATAGCCTCCTTGGTGGCAGGTCCCGGGTTGGCCACCAGTGATTCCTCCTCTCTGAAGGTGCCCATTGGGCCCGAGGGAACTCCAAGGGATGGAGAGGCAGCTGGAGTAAGCTCCAGAGGCCTCTATGCCATCTGGCACTGCCAGTCCTGGTAGCTCCCCATTGTCTGCAGCATGGTGCCGATGCCCTCAACATGGCCCAGTGACTCTTGAAGGGTGGACAACGTATGTAGAACTGTCAAGCTGTCAAGTTATTTAAATCCATTGCCCTTTAGATATGAGGCAATTGCCCAACTGTATCTGTGAGAGTGTAAAACTCTGTTTGAGTAGCTTCAGGTGGTGTTTGTTAATGTACCACTCAGTGCTTTCATTAAAGCGTAATTACTATATGAATGCTTTCACAATTTATCACAAAGGTGGGATGGTGGTCAGTTTGCAGTTTGATTGATAGCTTCAAGAGGTTATTAAAATATTCCCTCTCTTTAATGCAAAGTTATGAATTCAAATATTTGTTTTATAGCAAATTAAGTACTTGAAGGGAGTGAAATGTATTTAAGGCTTTCAGAAACAAGAGCGTTTTTATAAGTCTGTAATATATATTTCAAATTTAATTTAATTTAATCTCACCATCTCCCCGAAGGTCTACTGATGGTGGATGTTGGGCACATTGACAAACACGGTATAAAGTCAAAGGGTTGTGGGTGGAGGATCATGAGTTGGCAATGAATTGGTAGAGTGGTGATGAGGGATCCTTGGGATCTGTGGGTTGTAGAGGTTGGCATGGAATATATGAGGGCCATTTGAGATGGTGGAGGAGCATAGGTTGGCATGGAGGTATGAGGGGCTATTGGAGGTAGATGGGGGCCTGGGTTTTCATGAATTGATGTGGATGGGCCATAGGGAGTGCTGGTGGGTGAGGCGGGTGCAAGAGGTAAGTGCCTAATATTTCACAAACAACTGAGTCAAAGTCCCAGAGAGCTGAGGCTGGCCTTGTAAGCACCCCTCTTGGCACTCCGCAACCCTGTAGCTTCCTTCAATTTATGTCTGTGGTCAGTGAGAATCAGATTGGCCAGGCACTCAACGGGAGAAACGTTGGGTCTTCCTCGGGTTAAAGCACCCAGGTACAGAAGTCCCGCCTCCCACGAGCAGCCAGCGAATTGGTTGGAAGCTCTGTTGCCTGGCAACAGCTCCGGGGAGGAAGTGGCTGCTGCCGATACCTCACCCACCTTCTGAGTCCTAGGATTGTCGGTGGATCACAAATCACAGGATGGCAGAAGGTGGGTCATGGGGAAAGGAATGTGGAGATTCTATAGCAAGACCAGTAGATCGCTGAGCTGGTCAACCCCCCCACTCCCCCCCCTCCCCCGAAATCCCCTTCCCGATACCAGATCCCTTAAACAGCTCTGAGTGCCTTTGAATGAAGGGGCCCTCCCACCCGGGCACCCGCAAGCAGCCTTGCATTGGTTTGCTTATCACCCCCCTCCCCCCCCCCGCCCACAGGGTGTGCCCTCAGCCCACTACTGAGTTAATACCAGAAGCAGCAGGATGAGGCCCAGAGTGGGTTGGCCACACGTGGGCCACCTCACCACAGACTTACTCCGGGATTGAGGCAGGAAGGCTTCACTCCAGCCCAATTAAATTACCCCTGCCACCAAACAGGGTGTTAACTTCTGCCCATGGTGTAGACACATGCCTGTGCAAAATACAGCAACTTTCTCCCACATTCCAGATTGCAGCAACATCTGAAGATTATTTTTGTGAAACGGATGGTGGATAGAATCAAACACCATGTGCCAGCAGAAGGTGGGTGGATGTGGGCGTGTACATGTGTGTATGTGTTGTGCCGGGGGGCGGGGGAGGCTGATGCAGTACATGCTGCAGGAAGTTGGGAAATCCTAAATTATCAGTGAGTTACTTTGAGGTTCCATCGCCATTTTGTTCTAGTCAAAGATATCAATATTATGGCAACACGTATGACATGTATTGTGAGAAAGAGGATAAATCTGAAATATGACAATAGGTTTTCATCAATTAACCAAATATACCCAACTTCATATTTGTCCTCTTCTGTTGGAAATGAGATGGGTGGGGGGTGGGGGACGGGCGGAGATGGGCGTGGGGGGGGGGGGAAGGGGGGGGGTGGAGGAGGGGGGGGGGCGGGGAGTAGGTCATTCCTTCTAAACAAGTGACTGAAAACAATGACCTCAGCTGCCTTAATAACTTATTGGCTCACCTTAAGCCAAAAACACCATTGGGGACCTGGTATTGCAAACATTGATGGCCCAGCGGTGAAAGTGTGGTGAATCAATTGTGAACACATTATTGAAAAACAAGCACTGGATTTTTGATTTGTTTTGGGATCTTTCGGGTTTTAATCACCTTCATGAATCATCTAACCTTCTCGTCTACTTCCTAAGTATCATATTTCGGAGGATGGAATGTGATCCAGAGTACTTCAAGGGCAAGAAAAAATAAATTCTTCCACAAACGAGAGTGGCTCCAGACAACCAATTGAACTGCAGTTCATTTTGAAGGATGTCATTCGAGTAGATGGTCAGAAACTATTCTTGTCAAATTTTAATTGCGTTGGTTAAACACGGATTGCCAATTATTTTTTTTCACTCATTCATTCGTGTCCAAAAACTGAGACAAATTTCTTCAAACAATTTCTTTCATGGTTTCATTATCAGGGAATTTTTTCAGTAAAAAAAGCATTTAGGCACATATCTATCTTTGTTCTTAATGCTCCAGCTCACTCTGTTATAACTAATTTCACCAAAACGTTTGTGTGTTGAACAAGGATTCCCAGAATGTGATTACCTGTTAAATTTGACCATGTCTTAAAGACAATTACCACTGCAAAACTTCCTGTAAAGACACACTTTCACAGACTTCATTAATTAACACAAAAGGTATTTATTAGTAAGAATTGTACAGCGGCCACATGGCTTTAGCTCCCTCCCAAAATGTCTCTTTGCCTCAGAGCCTCTCTCAGCATGTGATGATTCCATACTCTGGCCGGAATTCTCCGACGCCCCTGCCAGGTCAGAGAATCCCCGGGGGAGGCGGGAATCCCACCGCTGCCGCCCCAACACCCCCGACGCTGGATGCCCTATTCTCTGGCGCTGTTTTTCGGGCGGCTTCCTGCCACGCTGGTCGGGGGCCATTGACAGCGCCCCCCTCCGGCGAGTCTCCGGGCCCCGATGCGCCGAGCAGCCTTCCAGTTTTGGCCAGTCCCGCCGGCGTGAATTACTCACCTCACGCACGGCAGGACCTGGCAGGTGAGTATGCGGAGGCCATCCTGGGTGGGATGGGGGGGGGGATCTGACTCTGGCGGGTGGGATCCCCACGGTGGCCTGGCCCGCGATCGGGGCCTATCGATCTGCAGGGCGGGCTTGTTCCGTGGGGGGACTTCTTTCCTCCACGCCGGACCCCTGTAGGGCTCCACCATATTGCCCGGGGGCCGGCGCGGAGAAGTAACCCCCGCGCATGCGCGAAAATACACCGGCTGGTCTGTGCACGCGTGAGATCACGCCAGCCGTTCTGCGCATGCGCGAACTCGCACTGTCCCTTCACCACCGGCTGGAGCGGCGCCAACCCCTCCGCCGTCCATCTATCCCCCGAAAGTTCAGACAATTCCTTACTTTCAGGGGCTGTTGATGCCGAAGTGGTTGGCGCCGGCTTTCCCACCGGCGTGGGAACTTAGTCCCCAGAAGGGAGAATCCTGGCCTCTGAGTCCCAATTGGTCGCACAGGCCATTTAAAAAATGGCCTGTGCTATACAAGTATTCATTGCCCATCCCTAATTGCCCTTGGGAATGTGGTGGTGAGCTGTGTTCTTGAACTATTGCAGGCCTTGTGTTGTAGCTACCACCCACTGTGCTATTAGGGAGGGAGTTCTAGGATTTTGACCCAGTGACAGTGAAGGAACACGATATACTTCCAGCCAGAATGGTCAGTGACTTGAAGGGGAACCTCCAGATGGTGGTGTTCCCAGGTTTCTGCTGCCCTCGTCCTTCTAGATGGTTGTGGTCATGTGTTTGTAAGATTCTGCCTAAGGAACCTTGGTGAGTTCCTGCAGTGCATCTGCTACTGTGCGTTGGTAGTGGAGGGAGTGAATGTTTGGGGAAGGGGTGCCAACCAAGTGGACTGCTTTGTCCTGGATGTTGTTGAGCTTCCTGAGTGTTGCTGCTGCACTCATCCAGGCTATTGGGGAGTATTACCACTGTCATGACTTGTGCCTTGTAGGTGGTGGAAAGGCTTTGGGGAATCAGGAAGGAAGTTATTCGCTGCAGGATTCCTAACCTCTGACCTGCTCTTGTGGCCGTGTGACCTTTATGAAATGGAATGAAATGAAAAATGAAATGAAAATCGCTTATTGTCACAAGTAGGCTTCAAATGAAGTTACTGTGAAAAGCCCCTAGCCGCCACATTCCGGCGCCTGTTCGGGGAGGCTGGAACGGGAATTGAACCGTGCTGCTGGCCTGCCTTGGTCTGCTTTAAAAGCCAGCTATTTAGCCCTGTGCCGCATTGCCCTTAAAGGGACAATCACCATAATGTTCCTCGTTTAAGTCTTTTATACAATCTTCAATAATTAATTCACTCAGTCCTAAACCTTATACACATGAGTTGGACAATTATAAATTGAGTCTTTGAGGGTGTTTTGTGTTCCTTGTAGAGCAGGATAATTCTGTTTTCTGAGATGCTTCCACAGGATCAACATTAACTGGAACTGCAATAACAGATACCTATTTTACACAGGCGATACATCAATATTTGCTTCCACAGAGAGTTCAGTTATGTCGATAACAGGTCAATCAGGTTCTTCGGAGTTTATGGGTTCGAAAACAATTTTTGATGGCAATACTGACTGCTGGAGCATCCTTCTACTCCTCAAGTGGTCCACATGTTTACGAACGATCTGTCTCTCCATGGCCACTTGGTATGAAAGGGGTCTGGACTTAGACGCCATAATTCCGGGGATCCAACTTGATCCACGATCAATGTTTCTCACCTACATGGCTTCACTTACCATAAATGATTGTGCTGTACAATGTTAATCATGGCTTGCTTTCTGATTACTTAGGAAACTCGAGGCTCAGTGATGTTCTGAGACAATGGGTGAGATTCGGTATGCCCCGGTGAATCGTGCACAAGCCCTAATTCGGGCACCGCACCGGGCATGAAACCTCACGTGAGTCGCCCGCCTCGCCCTGCCCGGCGCAATCTGGCTCTTGCCCTCGCTGGGTGAGATCTGAATATTTCAATGAGCTTTCAAAATGCAGGCCGCAACCCACGGGTGGATCGGGGCGGGCCTCATGAGAGTTCTGGCATTCCTGCGGTGGCCCTATATATATGAGCTTTTGCACCAAATTACAGAGAGAGCTTCTTCCATTTTATAACTGCTGGCGAGAAAGGCAAGAGGCCTGTGAAGATTAATCATTGTATTCTAAGTAAGAAACAGCCAGAGACACTAAGATGCAGAAAACCAACTGGCCAGGATCCTCCAACTAAATCTGGTGGAGAGAGCTTTACAGGAGAGTTCAGGGAAGGATAAAGCAGTGCTAGTGTTAATTCTCGACAGAGCTCCAAGGCCTTTTTTCAACAGCCTACAAAGACAAAACTTAACTCAGGAACAAAGCAGTATAAAGATGATTTCTTGAGGTATGGTTTCGTCAATGCTGCCAATGTAAATACGGATGCAAAACTCAAGTGTATTATATGCAGGAAAGTACTGGCAAATGAGAGGAGAACTTCAGATTATGAAAGAGAAGTGGTGGGTGAACAATTCCTTTTGAGGTTGAGAACCCAGAATCAGTTATTAACTTATAGCTGACTCCAAATGAAAAGACTAGGCTGCTGCACCTGACCTGTGATAGCACTTTAAAAATACACCAAAAGCCCATGAAGCTGTCAGGTTTCTGGAGTAGCAACACCCAGATGTATCCAGTGCTGAGTAAAATGAGCATTTTTTTGCTATTGATGTACATGTGCGAGATTGAATTTTCCGTTCTCACACAGATGAAGGCAGCACAAAGGAACTGGATGAAGTATGTACCTGATATGTATATTACCCTCTCCTCCTATAAACCTGATTGGAGTGAGATTGTGAGCACTAAACAAAGGTCAGCCAGAGTGGATCGCAAAGGTCGGCCAGCATGGCTCCCGAAGTCGGCCGGTTTGCAAAAGTGGGTCCTGGGAAAACACTTTGAAAACACTGAATTATCTGACTGTTTGACGAAAAGAGAGGCTAGCCCAAAGGAAGTATTAAAGAGGAGCATCTTTTCCTATAAGGAAGAGATATGTGGCCCTAATTGTCCATGCCGCCCAGTTTTTACCACTAAGCTAGCCCCAATTGCCCGCATTTTGCCCATATCCCTCCATACCCATCTTTCCCATATAACTGTCTAAATGCTTTTTAAAAGACAAAATTGTACCCACCTCTACTACTGCCTCTGGCAGCTTGTACCAGAAACCCACCACCCTCTGTGTGAAAAAATTTCCCCTCTGGTCTCTTTGTATCTCTCCTCTCTCACCTTAAACCAATGCCCTCTAGTTTTAGACTCCTCTAACTTTGGGAAAAGATGTTGACTATCTACCTTATCTATACCCCATTATTTTATAGACCTCTATGAGATCATCCCTCAGCTTCCTACCCTCCAGGGAAAAAAGATCCCAGCCTATCCAGCCCCTCCTTATTACTCAAAGGATCAAGTTCCGGTAGCATCCTAGTAAATCCTTTCTGCACTCTTTCTAGTTTAACAATATCCTTTCGAGAATAGGGTGACCAGAACTGTACACATTATTCCAAGTGTGGCCTCACTAATGTCTTGTACAACTTCAGCAAAACATCCCAACCCTTGTATTCAATGTTCTGACCAATGAAACCAAGCATGCCGAATGCCTTCTTCACCCCCCTGTCCACCTGTGACTCCACTTTCAAGGAGATATGAACCTGTACCCCTAGATCTCCTTCTTCTGTAACTCTCCCCAACTCCCTACCATTAACTGAGTAGGTCCTGCCCCGATTCAATTTACCAAAATGCATCACCTCACATTTACTTAAATTAAACTCCATCTGCCATTCGTCGGTCCACTGGCTCAATTGATCAAGATCCCATTGCAATCCTAGATAACCTTCTTCACTGCCCACTATGCCACCAATCTTGGTGTCAATTGCAAATGTATTAACCATGCCTCCTAAATTCTCATCCAAATCATGAATATAAACAACAAATAACAGTGGACCCAAAACAGTTCCCAGTGGCACACCGCTGGTCACAGGCCTCCAATTTGAAAAAGAACCCTCTACAACCAAGGTGTCTTCTGTCACCAAGCCAATTTTGTACCCAGTTGGCTACCTCATTCTGGATCCCGTGAGATTTAACCTTATACAACAACCTACCATGTGGCATCTCGTCAAAGGCCTTGTTAAAGTCCATGCAGACAACATTTTCTGCACTGCCCTCATCTACCTTCTTGGATACCCCTGCAAAAAACTCAATCAAATTCGGGAGACATGATTTTCAACTCACAAAGCCATGCTGACTGTTCCTAATCAGTCCTTGCCTCTCTAAATGCCTGAAGATCATGGGCGGGATTCTCCGAAATGGAGGCAGAGTGTTCGCGCCGTCGTGACGGCGTCGAGGTTCGTGACGGCGCGAAACGGCCCCTATCCCGACCGATCCAGGGCCTGATAATGGGCTAGGAGCGGCGCCGCATCATTTACACGCGCAAGGCCTTGGTGCCGCGTAAAGGCGGCGCCGCATACATGACGCGGCCGGCGCCGCATAACTAGCGTCACCCGCGCATGCGCGGTTGCCGTCCTCTCCGAGTCCGCCCCATAAGAAGATGTCAGACGGATCTTGCGGGGCTGCAGAAGAAAGGAGTTCCTCCTTCAGAGAGGCCGGCCCGACGATCGGTGGGCACCGATCGTAGGCCAGACCCCATTTGAGGACCCCTCCGGTGCAGGATCCCCCCCCCGCACCCCCGCAGGCCGCCCCCCCCCCCCCCAGCGTTCCCATGCTGTTCCCGCCGGCAGCGACCAGATGTGGACGGCGCCGGGGGGAACTCGCCGTTTTGGGCTGGCCGCTCGGCCCATCCGGGCTTGAGCATAGCAGGGGTGCCGGAGAATCACCGTTTTGGGTGTCTCGGGCGATTCTCCGGCCTGCGCTGCGCGGAACTCGACAGGGCCGTTCTCGCCGCTTGGGAAAATCGCGGGAGGGCGTCGGACCGGCGTCGCGGGAAAATGTGGCGACTCAGGCGATTCTCCCAACCGGCACGGGAACGGAGAATCGCGCCCACTATCTCTCGGAATACTTTCTAACACCTTACCCGCCGGTCTGTAGTTCCCAGGTTTTTCCCTGCAGCCCTTCTTAAACAAATGCACAACATATGCTACCCTCCAATCTTCACCTGTGGCTGTTGCACTTAAAGATGTCACTCAGATGTAACATTGCAATGTATAAATCTTGCTTGGTCTGTCTATATTTGAGAATTAGGGGTTTCACTGTGCAGCCATTCTTTCCATTCGGCCATTAGGTTGCATGAGAAGGAAAAGTAGTGTGATCAGTATTCTACTTCTCACACATATTCTGGAATGGTTTACAAATAAATTGAGGACTATTATCTGTAATGATCTCTTTAGACACACCAAATCAACTGTAAATAGTACTTAGAATGTGTATGACCTATGACACATAACTTATGTGTGTGACATTTGACATATTGTGCAATTGTCAAATAATGTGATACTGGACAAAATAGTCGACATTGACAATGAAATCAGTGCCATGGACACGAAAGCAGTTGGATGAAAGTTTAGACCCAGGATGGGTAGGAACTTAATTCTTTGTGCTGACTTGTCATATGCACTTGATATATCTTTCACATCTTGATGATGACTTCAGTGTTATTGTTCATACTCTCCCGATAGTCTGCCTCTCTTCGGAGCCTTCTCATTCAATCAATGCCCATGTGTGAGTGATGAAGTTGGTGAGAATATAAGGTCACAAAGATTTCTATTTGCAGCCACCAGCAGGAGCAAGTAGCAAACACAACCTGCAGCTGTGAAGTGGTCTCACAACTAACAAGGCTAATTTTGCATTGAAATAGCCTTCAGCTGTGAAGCTAGAGGCTGTTCTCAGTCAAAGGGACTGAAATTGACTTTCAGGGGAGCAGCTTCATCATGGCTCTGTCCTGGAAGAGTTTTGTAGGGCAGACAGCCTGCAGTTGTGGTTGCCCCTGTTATGAATCTCCACAATATTCAAAGATGGCCTTGAAGGCCTCACAGATGCAAAGCCCCTCACCCCACCCGGCCCTGGGGTGAACCCTGAACTGGAACGCTCCAGCCACCAGACCAAGCCCAATCCCTTGAGGGTCTCTTCCCCCCCTCCCCTCTCTGAGCACTGAGGCAGGAGGCAGTACCTCAAGCTGCATGCCGGAAAATAGAAATGGCTACTCACCTCCTCACTTCTCCGCACCAGTCATTGCGTCAGCTTCACGTTTTTGCAAGGAGTACTAAACGACACCCGAGTGAATTCCCGCTGGGGAGTTGAGTAACTCCCCTGAGGCTGTTGCATTCAACTTTAATCTCATTGATGAGATTGAAATGCTTACAAATTAGGGTTAATGATATTCTCGTCATTTTGGGGTGAGATTTGGAACTCGCCATTGGGAGCAGGCCGGATGAATCGTAAAATGGTTTGCGCCCAGTGCGAATCACAATTTTGCCCTCTCCGCTATTCACCCGGTGTGCCGCGATCCGCGACAGGCGTAACACGGTCACTGAATCACACCTGTTATCTCTGTTTCTCGCTCCACAGATGTGGCAGACCGGCTGCGAGTTTCCAATGTTTTTTGCCTTATTACAGATTTTTATGATTGTTTTTGTTTGACTCTCCCTTGATAGCTATCATCCATTCCGCACCCTGATCACCATTCTTTCTCAGCTGAACTAACCCAGCGCTGGTTCACCCAATGCGTTGTCCCACTCACTGGACTGACAGTCTATGTGCTACAATCTCACCACGAGCGCTCTGTCTGCTTACCAGCCCTGAACCTGAGTGCTGTGTCTCTGCAACTGTGCAGTCCGAAAACTGCAATTTCAATACTCTCTGATGATGTGTCTGTGGTAATCCACGGTATTGCACTGTGTTGTGTTGTACATGCCTGAGCCTGTCCGGGCTGGCTCCGCCTGTGGCTCCTTCCCTCGGGCTCATGTATAAAGATGGCAAGTCTCCGACCCAACTCGGGTCAGAGGTCAGGCGGCTTGCTGTTTAGTGTATTAAAGCCTCAGTTACATTCATCACTCGTCGTGTGCTTACTGAAGGCATATCAATTTAATACACTAAACTTTATGATGAATTCATCACTGAAGCCTGATCGCCTGGAGCTGGACCCACAGGCAGCCGACGCCGCAGAAACTTTTGAGCACTGGCTAAGCTGCTTCGAAGCGTACCTCGGATCCTTCACCGAAGACTTCACAGACCTCCAGAAGAAGCAGATCCTCCATGCATGGGTGAGCCCAAGAGTCTTTCTTCTCATCAGGGACGCCCCCTCGTTTGCAGATGCAATCATGCTACTGATGGGGCAATACGTGTAATCCGTTAATGAGGTGTATGCTAGGAACCTCCTCGCCACGAGACGGCAACGCCCTGGGGAATACCTTGCAGAGTTCCTGCGTTCCTTGTGTATACTGTGACTGCCGGGCGATATCGGCTACCCAGCACGTGGAGCTGCTGATCAGGGATGCTTATGTCCCAGGCATGAAATCAAACTATATCCGCCAGCAATTACTACAAGGGGGGACACCCGGCCTCCCAGAGACACTGCAACTCTGCAACTCGCTGGAGGAGGCCTCCCAGAACATGGAGGCCTACATCTCCGACCATGCGGCACCCTCGTGGGCTGCGTGGGCGCAACCATCAATCGACCCGGTTGCAATGCAAGCCTGTGCCGTGCAGCGGCCCACCAATGCCGGAGACCCGAGGTGCTACTTTTGCAGCCAGAGTAATCACCCCAGACAACGCTGCCCGGCACAGAACGCAACTTGCAAGAGCTGTGGAAAGAAGGGCCATTTTGCAAAAGCCTGCCAGGCCCGATCTCCCCCTAAAACTTCTAGGCCCAGCAGCGCTGCCTGCTGCCTGTCGGGGCCATCTCCAGCTGCCGCGCCGCCCATCATGTGCGACTCGTGGGCGCCGCCATCTTCGCCGCCATCTTCAATTTCGTCCGCCACGTGCGACCCATGGGGGCCGCCATCTTTAATGCACCCTCTAACCGCCATGCGCGACCCATGGGGGCTGCCATCTTGGACGCCATTGCCGCTGCTACCCAGCACGCGTGACCCATGGGGGCCGCATTCTTGGACACCATCGCCGCCACGTGCGGCCAGTGGGGGCTGCCACTTTGGGACCACCCCGCAGCCTCCCGGGAGCCCAGCTCACCCGACAGTATGCTGGCCGCCTCTACCTCCGACCGGCCGTCCAACCGCCTTCCGAAGCTCACCTCCATCATGCTCGATCATTCCCGGCCGCACCACCTCGTGAAGTCTACGATGACCGTCCGGATCAACGGGCACGAGACGGCCTGCCTTTTCGACTCCAGGAGCAAGGCGTAGAGTACGCTAACTTCAAACTCTACGTCCTTCCCCATCTCTGCGCTGCCCTATTACTGGGGCTCGACTTACAGTGCCACCTCCAGAGCCTTACTTTAAAGTTCGGCGGACCCCTGCCCTCCCTCACCGTCTGTAGCCTCACGACCCTTAAGGTCGCCCCACCCTCGCTCTTCGCAAATCTCACCCCAGCCTGTAAGCCCGTCGCTACCAGGAGCAGATGATACAGTGCCCGGGACAGGGCCTTTACCAGGTCGGAGGTACGGCGACTCCTGCGAGAGGGGATCATTGAAGCTAGTAACAGCCTCTGGAGAGCTCAAGTGGTGGTCGTCAAGACTGGGGAGAAGCACCGGATGGTCATCGATTACAGCCAGACCATCAACCGGTACACGCATCTCGATGCGTACCCCCTCCCCCGCATATCTGACATGGTCAATCAGATTGCGCAGTATCGAGTCTTCTCCACGGTTGACTTGAAGTCCGCGTACCTCCAGCTCCCTATCCGCCCGGAGGACCACCAATACACTGCCTTCGAGGCAGATGGCCACCTCTTCCACTTCCTCAGGGTCCCCTTCAGCGTCACCAATGGGGTCTCGGTCTTCCAAAGAGAAATGGACCGAATGGTTGACCAGTACGGGCTGCGGGCCACGTTCCCATACTTAGACAATGTCACTATCTGTGGCCATCACCAGCAGGACCAAGACGAGAACTTCCGGCACTTCCTCCACACCGCTAAACTACTGAACCTCACCTATAATAGAGAAAAATGCATCTTCCACACAACCCGCCTAGCCATCCTCGGCTACGTCGTGGAACACGGAGTCCTAGGGCCCGATCCCGACCGCATGCGCCCCCTCCTGGAACTCCCCCTCCCCCACTGCCCCAAAGCCCTGAAGAGATGCCTGGGGTTCTTCTCGTACAATGCCCAGTGGGTCCCCAATTATGCAGACAAGGCCCGTCCACTGATCAAATCCACCGTTTTTCCCCTGACGGCTGAGGCCCGACTGGCCTTCAACCGCATCAAGGCAGATATTGCCAAAGCCGCGATGCACACGATGGACGAGTCCATCCCATTCCAGGTGGAGAGCGATGCGTCTGACTTTGTTCTGGCCGCTACACTCAACAAGGCGGGCAGGCCCGTGGCTTTCTACTCCCGTAACGTCCATGCCTCCGAAATTCGACACTCCTCCGTCGAAAAGGAAGCCCAAGCCATCATAGAAGCTGTGCGACATTGGAGGCATTACCTGGCCGGCAGGCGATTCACTCTCCTCACTGACCAACGGTCGGTAGCCTTCATGTTCAATAACACACAGCGGGGCAAGATTAAGAATGACAAAATTCTGAGGTGGAGGATCGAGCTCTCCACCTACAGCTATAATATCTTGTATCGACCCGGGAAGCTCAATGAGCCCCCAGATGCCCTATACATGTAGGCTGACTCCGGGCCCTCCACAATGACCTCTGGCACCCGGGGGTCACCAGTTTTTTTCACTTCATCAAGGCTCGCAACCTGCCTTACTCCATCGAGGAGGTCAGGACCGTGACCAGGGACTGCCAGGTGTGCGCGGAGTGCAAACCGCACTTCTATCGGCCAGACAGAGCACGCCTGGTAAAGGCGTCATTCCCCTTTGAGCGCCTCAGCATCGATTTCAAAGGGCCCTCCCCTCCACTGACCGTAACGTGTACTTCCTCAACATCGTTGAAGAGTATTCAAGATTCCCTTTTGCCATCCCTTGCCCTGACATGTCCTCTGCCTCCGTCATCAAGGCCCTGCACGGTCTTTTCACCCTGTTCGGGTTCCCCGCCTACATCCACAGTGATTTGGGACTCCTCCTTTATGAGCGACGAGTTGCGTCAGTTCCTGCTCAGCAAGGGCATCGCCTCCAGCAGAACGACCAGCTATAACCCCCAGGGAAACAGACAGGTGGAGAGGGAGAACACGACAGTCTGGAAGGCCGTCCTCCTGGCCCTACGGTCTAGAAGTCTCCCAGTCTCCCATTGGCAGGAGGTCCTCTCCGACACGCTCCATTCCATCCGGTCGCTCCAGTGTACAGCCACCAACGGGACTCCTCACGAGCGTATGTTTGCTTTCCCCAGGAAATCCACCTCTGGGGTCTCGCTCCCATCCTGGCTGGCAGTCCCAGGGCCCGTCCTCCTCCGGAAGCACGTGAGGAGCCATAAAACCGACCCCTCGCCGAGAAGTTCCTGCTCCTCCATGCAAATCCACAATATGCCTACGTGGCACATCAGGACGGGCGACAAGACAGCCTCCCTTCGGGATTTGGCACCTGCAGGTTCCCCAGAAACCACCACCACCACCCCGACCCTACACCGTCTTCCCCCGCCCCTGCCCACCTTCCTCACGAACTAGCACCCACAGGCCCACCGGCGACAATCACCACCACCTCCGCCCATACACCGCCCCCCCCTTCACCGACTCAACATCTGGGTGAAGAAGAAGACAACACGCTCCCGGACGCGCAGGCCTCGACACCGATGCCCGCACCACAGCCAAGACTCAGGCGATCATGGCGGAAGGTAAAGGCCCCCGACAGACTTGACCTTTAAGACCACTTCACCCCCACCGGACTCTTTTTTAAACGGGTGAATGTGGTAAACCACGGTAGTGCATTGTATTGCATTGTGTTGTGTTGTACATGCCTGGGCTTGTCCAGGCTGGCTCCATCTGTAACTCCCCCCTCGGGCTCATGTATAAAGGTGGCAAGTCTCCGCCTTCGACCCAGTTCGGGTCAGAGGCCGTTTAGTGTTTAGTGTATGTTTAGTGTATAAAAGCCTCAGTTACATTCATCACTCGCCGTGTGCTTATTGAAGGCATATCGGTGTCTTTCTAGCAGAATTGAGTGTTGGGGAGTTGGGGGGGGGGGGGGGGGCTTCCGCAGGTGGCAGGGTTCTACATCATGTAGCACAGTCTAAGCATGTTCACCCTGTTGTGCCTGTACTCAATCTTGCTGCCACACTGTTTTACCAACGCTGATCAGCATATTGTGTTTTAGTGTATGTTTAGTGTATAAAAGCCTCAATTACATTCATCACTCGCCGTGTGCTTATTGAAGGCATATCGGTGTCTTTCTAGCAGAATTGAGTGTTGGGGAGTTGGGGGGGGGGGGCTTCCGCAGGTGGCAGGGTTCTACATCATGTAGCACAGTCTAAGCATGTTCACCCTGTTGTGCCTGTACTCAATCTTGCTGCCACACTGTTTTACCAACGCTGATCAGCATATTGTGTTTTTATAATGATTTAAGGCATCAATCACTCATAAGGGATTGTGTAAACACGTGATGGGGTCAATTATTAAGACTGGGAACATGAAGACATTTATACAAAGGTAGAAAGCTTGAAGACATCAGCAAAAGATTTGTGTGTGCTGAGCTTTGTTGACAGGCCAAAGTGAAACTGAGACCAAATCACGTGGCACACTTCCTTTCTAGTGACATCATGCTGCTACCCTTTAAATTCATACTGCAATATCCGCCACCAATATTCTCAACAACACTGGATGCTGTGCGCTCGTTCACAACGGGCCGTGTGATGCTAGGAGCCATTTCCTGTATCACAGTCAGGTGATGCAAGCAACCTTGTACCCTGCCAGCTCTGCCCTTCTCCCTTTTATTGGCTACCTCCTTGACTTGCAAGAGGTAGAACAGAACGTCAATGTCTGTGCAGCACTATGTTTGAGTGATGTATATGCCATCGTTGAATAGCTGGCGGTATGTGGAGGTAGAAGGAGATGGATGTCAGGCTGGCAATATTGGTAGGTATGTGAAGGTAAGGAAATGTATCTGATATTAGTTGTGGTCCTGAGTGCCAGCAGGTTCTGCTGGATGAGTGATGGTGGTGCGGTGATGAGAAGTAGGTGATGGTGTGGGTAGAAATGTCATGGGAAGATGCACTCATTAGTCATTTTGCAGAATTGTTGTTAGGTCAGAGATCCCTACTGCAGAAATTGCCCTCCTTAACCTATACTCATGTTGATTCTTGAGGGCCACCATTTACCCTCCTGCTGAACGATGGCACAATTCTTCCGACCCACACTACCACTAATGCCTCTAGCACTGCATTCATGACCTTGGAATATCCTCTCTGATCCAATGTTCCATTATTTGTGTGCTTTACAATTCTGGCAACATTATTCCATTCAGCTTCCCTCTAAAAAGGACTCACACAATCCCTGCAGTGCAAAAGAAGATCATTTGGTCCATTGTGGCTGCACCGACCCTCTGAATGAGCACCCTTACCAGGCTCCCATCCTATCCATGCAACCCATAACGACATTAACCCGCACACCCCTGGACACTAACGGGCAATTTAACACGGCCAATCCGCCTCACCTGCACATCTTTGGACTGTGGGAGGAAACCCACGCAGACATGGGGAGGATGTGCAAGATCCACACAAACAGTCACCCGAGGCCAGAATTGAACTGTGCTCCCATGCCGAGAAGGTTGGCTGCACCTCATGTTTTTAGTACAATGTGGCACAGCCTCCTGTAGACTGTAGAGGTATCCCATGGCATGGGGAAGAAAGCAGCAGCATGGAGCCCACTTGGACCCTTGCCACAATCCTATTGATGAGGTGTCTTGCCCTCTTCAACCAAATCAGCTGGCGTAGGTCACGACTCACGATTACCGCTGCCACAAAATAGGGAAGGTGAGCTTTTAGCCTATCAAATTTCAATTTGAAATAAATCAACTTACAAATAGGATACATGCCAGGATAATAGTAAGTCAGGGCAAATTAGGCATCTTGACCGAATTCAGAGAAATTGCATATGCAGTCCGTTGCCAGTTGAACTCATTTGCAGCAATTTGTATTTTTAATGTACTTCGTCTAATCCCAAGAATTCAACTAAATAAACTTGGGTAGAATCTTACAATCAAATTAGATTTCAACTAGTTTGTGGAAAAGCATCTCCCTTTGCGTTTCCATTTAAAATCACCTTTAGTGTAAAGAATAACCATTTTTGTTATCATTCATTACTGCAAGGTTGGTAGGATATTGTGGAAAGTTTTGTGGTGGTAATATAAACTGGAGAGCGGAACAGTGAACAGCTGAGAAAAAATCAGGAAGAACTGAACAGTGTACAAGATGGGACACTCTAAGAGACCATTTCATTCTCAGAAAAGCACAGGACAAACATGTGGGCCACTATTTAAAATGGAAATAGTTGCTTTTGCAGCTCATTTTACTCTCAGAGACCGGAAAATGGAAAATTGGTCATTTTTTCCTCCAGGGGATAAAACCTTGAAGACTTTTGGCGATAATAGATGTGAACTCAGCTGCGTTGAAAGGGAAAATTTCAATAACTCATTTGTCTTTTCAATGTCTTTATTTAGCATGGGACGAAATACTGTAGTTCACTTGCAGTGTAATTTTAATACAGTTCTAACTCAGTTAATCAGTTCATTTTATCACTGCTGGTGTTGAGATTGAGTAATCATGAACTGTAAGGAATACATGTTTACAAATATACTTGTAATCAGCAGCTGAACTCACCATAAACGCATCATTAGGATTCTTCCTTTGCTCCTAGTTAGGTACAGTATTTAGGTTTACATTTTTCCAGGAAATGAGGGCAGTAATAATTTTTAGAGTTCTGTATATGACTGTGGAGGAAATTATTATTAATAGGCCTAGAACCCTTAGGCACAAGCAGTGCGCCATACATTAATCAGGTTTTCAGGGCGGCACGGTGGCACAGTGCTTAGCACTGCTGCCTCACAGTAAGTACCAGGGACCCGGGTTCAATTCCGACCTGGGTGACTGTCTATGTGCACTGTCTCGTGGAGTTTGCACTTTCTCCTTGTGTCTGCGAGGGTTTCCTCTGGGTGCTCTGGTTTCATCTCACCGCCCAAAGATGTGCAGGTCAGGTGGGGTTGCGGGGATAGGGTGGGAGTGTCAGCCTGGATGGGGTGCTTTTTCAGAGGGTCGCCGCAGACCCGGTGGGCCGAATGGCCTCCTTTTGAACTTAAGCGTTCGATAATAATCACTGGTGTAACTCCAAAGGATTCATGATAGTCACATTGCATTGAACGTTCCAACCAAATTATTACATTTGGAAAAACACTCCAAATAACAAGTTGGTAGCAAAGATTTTCTTTTGCAAAGTGCCTTCCAAAAATGTCAATCACATCGTATTGAGGCTTTCAGAACCGACTCGGCATTGACCAGTCACACGGCCCGATTGAGAGCACTGTCATCTCCAGCTGTATGCACACCCTTCACTGTACAGTCAACACCGAATGCCCTGATTCCTCACTAACCTCGGAAGTTGTGTCCCTCACCCCTGGCCATTTCTCAAGGTTAGGGCCTAGCACACTGATGATGGAGACACAGCCCCTTGAGGCGTCACCTCAGATATTGTGGGGGTTAGGTGATGGGGTGGGGGGTGCAGCCTCTTGTGCCAAAGGGAAGTGTGGTCAGTGGTGCCAGCTGAAGAGGATTTACTTCTTATATTCATTCTCAGGATGGGGGAATCGCTGGCAAGGTTCACATTTGTTATTCAACGCTAATCGCATTCAATTTACCAGGCCACTTCAAAAGACAGTTAAGACTCAAACACATTGGCTGGTTAAAAACTTTAAAACTTTATAAAGTTTGGAAGTATCACTTCTGAACAATGCAAACAATCACTGTGCAATTGACTGCCTAGTCAAAGCGACTATTTCCATTTAAACTCATCCAGTTTGTGGAGTCCATATTAATAGTTGACCAGACATACTTGGATGGGTGTATTCTCAACCTGATTTCATGATTTTACTCATGGGAGAAAATTCCAGAGATTGCAACTGAGTGTAGGGAGATGACATCATGGGACCTCTGCCTGAATTCCCTTCCTCACCATCCCAAGTTACATCTTTTTAACCAGTGTAAACTTGTGAAAATCCTTGGGACCAATTCCCCATGATGGCGTACAGATATCCATCGACTACTGTCGCTTGGCTACACTCTAATACTACTAACATAGAACATACAGTGCAGAAGGAGGCCATTCGGCCCATCAAGTCTGCACCGACCCACTTAAACCCTCACTTCCACCCTATCCCCGTAACCCATAACCCCTCCTAGCCTTTTTGATCACTCAGGGCAATTAAACATGGCCAATCCACCTAACCTGCACGTCTTTGGACTGTGGGAGGAAACCGGAGCACCCGGAGGAAACCCACGCAGACACGTGGAGAACGTGCAGACTCCACACAGACAGTGACCCAGCGGGGAACTGAACCTGGGACCCTGGCGCTGTGAAGCCACAGTGCTATCCACTTGAGCTACCGTGTTGCCCCTCTCAGACATGAATACCCCTTCTCTGCATTTCCAGCTCTTGAGGAAGAAATGCTCCCTTGCATGTTGGTGGCTGCTTGCAGGAATGCCCCTTGACCCTTCTCTAGTTCCCGATTCTAATAATTCACAGGACATAGGAACACGGGAATTAGGAGCAACAATAGGGTTAAAGGGATAATGGAAACAGGTAGGGAGTGGATTTGAGACCAGGAAGAGATCAGCCATAATCTGATTGATGTCAGAGCAGGTTCGAAGGACTGAATTGTCTATTTCTGCTCCTAATTCCTGTGTTCCTATGTCCTGTGAATTATTAGAATCGGGAACTAGAGAAGGGTCAAGGGGCATTCCTGCATGCAGCCACCAACATGCAAGGGAGCATTTCCTCCTCAAGAGCTGGAAATGCGGAGAAGGGATATTCATGTCTTAGAGTGTCGCCAAGCAACAGTAGATGATGGATATCCGTACGCCATCATGGGAAATTGATCCCAAGGATTTTTAAATCAGAAATATATCTATCGCCTTGAAACCATTTAATGACTCAGATTCCCCCGCACTATGGGGCAGCAAGTTTCACAAATTCACCACCCTGTGCAAGAGGTGATTCCTCCTCATTACAGTTCTAAATCTACCACCTCTCAACTTATATCTGTGAACTCTCATTCTGGATTGCCCCTCAAGGAGGAACATTTGGTCTACGTACACTTTATCAATCCCTTTTAGTATTTCATATATCTCAATCAGATCCCCTCTCATCCTTCTAAACTCCAGCGAGTAGAAGCCCAAACTGTTTGAAGGGGTTGACGTATGTCTCTCGTCATACGTCAACCCCTTCATCCCTGGAATCAATCTAGTGAACCTCCCCTGAACTGCCTCCAATGGCACCACATCATTCCTCAAATAAGGAGACCAAAACTGGACACAACACTCCAGATATGGTCTCACCAACACCCTGTACAACTGCAACAACACTTCTCTACATTCATATTCCAGTCCTTTTGTAATAAACGCTAACATTCCATTTGCCTTTTTTATTATATGCTGTAGCTGCATGCTGACTTTCTCCGATTCATAAACAGAGACACCCAGATCCCTCTGCCAGGCACATTTTGAATCTGCTTTTGTTTTGATAATAATTCCCTGCTCACAGTCTAATTACAAGTCTCACGTGTTTCATTGGAGTTCTCTTAGTCACATTCACACCACCGGCAACAAAAAACACAAGAGACGTTACACTGGCTCATCTATGTTCCTGACTGACCATTTCTGACCATTGTAAATATGTTATCCATAGTTCTACATAGAATCATGATTCCCCCAAAATCCTTCTCGATTTCTTATCACTTATACAGAATTTCTGTGATGATGGTAGGGGCTTGGGGCATGGGGGAGCATTTTTTATTATATTTTATTTAAAAATAACAGTTTATGATTTTTAATTTTTTTTTTAAGAGTATCCAATTAATTTTTTCCAAGGGGCAATTTAGCATGGCCAATCCACCTAACCTGCACATCTTTGGGCTGTGGGGGAGAATGTGCAAACTCCCCACGGACAGTGACCCAGAGCCGGGATCGAACCTGGAATCTCAGCGCCGTGAGGCAGCAGGGTTAACCCACTGCGCCACCATGCTGCCCTTAGTTTATGATAATCCCCAATGTTCGAATCTGTCTGTGTTTCCAATTGAATCACCGCTTATTCACCGTGATTAAACTGTCTGTGGCTCACTTGTTAGATCTGAGACACCCTGACATTTTTTGGATTTAGATTATCTGTTAATTCAGGAGACGTTAAGCCATCAGATGAGATCCAGACGAACGACTTAATAAGAATGAGATACTCTGAGGCTACCTCAAATAAGAACGTTGCTCTTTTAAACAATCACAGCTTCCAGAAAGCTCATTTTGATTACTTATGCTTCCGATAGGATGCTAAAAATCAGGATGCGTTCTGCACTCTGAACTCTACTTCGTGTACAAGCTGAATTTCAAACTGTGGGATCCAATCGGTAGTATATAACACAATCTCCATGGGTATGATAAATACTCCTGCAGTGAGACTGGTTCTGTTCCCTACAGCTTGAACCATCAAGGATCTGCCAGTTTCATTCAACGTGCATCTAGCAAAATAACTCAATCAGATTATTGCAGACATTTGGGCAAACGCATTGATTTTTTTTTTCATGCTGAATGTCTTTGGCTGAAATGAGATCTTGTAATGATTCAGGGCAGCTGGTCGAGTTCCAGACCACAACTTCACCTTCAGCTGTTAAATTTCTTTAGTGAAGTCTGCAGTCCAATATGGGTAAACTCATGCTCCAGTTTCCAGCTGTGATTATTTCACATTAAACATTCATTCCCTCTTTCATGTATCTTTAAGTGTTGCTTGGAGGTGCATCCAATGCTAGTTAACTGGATTTATGACGCATAAATAGATTTGGTGCAATAACCAATTGTAAAAAAAATCATGCTCTCTATACTGTTCAGTGTCTCAGAAATTAAAAATCAATGTGTTCTTCAAGGGCAGCACAGTGGGTAGCACTGTTGCTTCATAGCTCCAGGGTCCCAGGTTTGATTCCTGGCTTGGGTCACTGTCTGTGGGTAGTCTGCACGTTCTCCCTGTGTCTGCTTGGGCTTCCTCTGGGTGCTCCGGTTTCCTCCCACAAGTGCCGAAAGACGTACTGTTAGGCAATTTGGACATTCTGAATTCTCCCACTGTGTACCTGAACATGCGCTGGAATCTGGCGACTGGGGACTTTTCACAGTAACTTCATTGCAATATTAATGGAAACCTATTTGTGACAATAAAGATTATTTTTTTTAAAGTTACAAGGACGCCTTCCTTTGACTTAAATTGTTGTCAGATAGGTTCCTGGCCTCCTGAACAGACATCAATTCATCATTTGAAGAAGAGCCATATTGGACTCGAAACGTTAACTCCGTTTCTCGCTCCACAGATGCTACCAGACCCACTGAGTCTTTCCAGCACTTTCTAGATTTTAGTTCAATTCACCATTTGTCCTCTTTAGTGACCCAAGGTCCAACTTTATATCATTCCCTGTGTTGAGCGCACACAACTTTGAGTAATGAAGGTTGCAGGTTCCAGCCCTGCTCCAGAGATTTAAGTATGAATTGCTGATTGACAATTTGGTGCAGTCGTGAAGGAATGCTGGACCTGTTGATGCTCCATTTTGCCGGCAGCCCGGGGGTTTCCCGACGGCATGGGGCTGCCCCATTGACCATCCGGCGAAACGGAGGATCCCGACAACGTGCAAATATGGCACAGCGGAACAGAGAAACCCACCCGTTGTTTTTCAGATAAAACAGTAAACGCAAGACCTCGACTGCCTTCTTCGGTGCACATAAAACACCCTCAAGGCACCACACCAAGCAGGAGAGGAGAATTCTTCCGTGCCAATAATTAACCAGCAGCTAACACCACCATCATAAGTTACCTGGTTGTTATTCACATTGTGGTTTGTTTAACTTTGCTGTGTGCAAATTGACTGCTACGATTCATGTAATTTGCACTTCAGAATTACTTCATTGGCTGAAAAGTGCTTTTAGACATCCTGCAGTTGTGAATGGCACGGGATAATTGCAAATCCTTTTTTCCTTCTTTGTGTTAGGGGGCAGAGGTAAGCCTCACTATTAAACTTCAGTCTGGGAGGTGGTCATTCCTTCCCATTTAATCTTAATGTCTCTTTTCTTACTGGCTTCATCTAATGTAGGGTACTTGTGCCTTCAGGAACAAAAGCCCTTTCAAGTATTTTTAAATATCTAATTTAGTGCTCTAATACTTGAGCTCCATCAATTTCACTCGCCTGAAACCAGCATATAAATTCTGGTCCGGTGATTTTAAAAATAATAAAATCGCAATTTGGACACTTTGATAGATGACATGGACTCTCTAAAGACTCGGCCTATAAAAATAATAGGGTAGAGATTTCGCTTTGGCAGCAACTGGGAAACTATGCCCAAAAAGCACTCAGTTAGGTTACAGTTCAAGTTTCCAATAAAATTCATTGTGACTATCACAAAGGAAGCAGCCATGAAGTAGCTCTGTTGGGCAGTGTGGTAAAATGGAATTGTTATTGTCTCTCTTTCCATTAAAGAATATTCCGCAATGATTTTAGGAGTGATTAATCTGGAGTTGAATTTAACAGTGTCCTATTGGAGAGCTTGCAGCCAGGGGCTGTAAGATTCTGTGAGTGTCCTTCCTTCAGCTTTACTCCCACCCTCAAACTCGCCAGAATTTTATGTTGGTTCGGTGAGGGCTGGGGTGGGCCAGTGGCCTTTGTGATGTTTTCTGTTCTCTTGGTAAGGATGGCTTTGATGTGTAGTGTTCCACAAAGAACATCAAGCCATATTGATTAACAAACCTAATTTATTAATACTACTTATAACTAGATTTGAAAGTATTACTGAAGTATAAAGGTTGCTAAATAAACTATGATATCGCTCTATCTACAGAACTCCAGAATACATAATTACTCTCCCTCACGCCTAAACACCTTCTCCCAGAATCAAGGGCGTCATGTGATCTACGTGACTGCTCTTGATCACCAGCTGATGGTTAGATGTATTCCCATAATATTGTTAACCCTTCATTCAGCTTACAATATGCATATTGTTACAGCCCTCACCTCAATTGAGGCCATCAAGTGGCCAATTACCAGCGTGAGAGAGAAATCAGGGGAAGTAGCTTCAGAAACAGAGAGAGAGAATGGGGACAGCAGCTTCAGAAAGGGAGACAGAGTAGGGACAGCAGCTTCAGAAAGAGAGAGGGTGAGAGAGTGGGGAAAGCAGCTTCAGAGACTGAGAGAGAGAGCGAGGGTGGGGACAGCAGCTTCTGACCCAGCGAGAGAGAGTTTAGACAGCAACTTCAGAAAAAGATAGAGAGAGTTGTGATGATATGCATAACCAGTTATGTATATAATGATAGACAAGACCACACGGATCAGCAGGTGGCAGTAGAGAACAACCACGTGACACTGTTACGTCAGGGAGTTAATGGAGGGCCTTTGTAGTGGATAATCATAGTTTGTAATAGCTCATAATTTTTTTATTATAGTTAGTAGTTTCTGATAGTATTCTTATAGTTATCTTAACCATGCAATTGTTAAATAATAAAACTTTAACTTGTCTAAGAATAGGCTTTCTTTTGTGCATTTATTCCAACTGGCTAAGCACCAGAACAGAACATGATACCAGGAGTGGTTTTGAAGATATAACATGGTACCAGGATTGAAGATCTAATAGGAAAACAAGATTCTTTGAAGATCCGAACAGATAAGGATAACTGCTGAGAAGAAAAAAAGAAAAAATCTCTACTAACCTTGTGAACTACTGCCAACTCATACTTAACACGCAACACAAGGCTTCAAAGTCCACGGTGGAAGATCTGAAGGCACCAAAGCAGCTTTGAGTCACTGCTAATGTAGATGAGAATTGGCACATTTTTAAACAGCAATTCACACTCTATGTTGCGGCCCTTGGTCTGCAGGCACAGCCTGATGAGAAGTGCAGAGCATTGCTGCTTACTGTAGCAGGTCCACAAGCGATAGAAATGTTTGTAATGACAAGGTACGGGAGAGGGTGTTAAGGAAAAACAACCTTTAGCTCGATGATCTGCCATGACAGTGAGCAAGCAGCGCAGCAGGTCACCACTCTAAACCTGAAAGCCTTTGACGCGAAGCTCGGGGAGGCAGCCAACGCCATTACTGTTGTGCCGCACCCGAAGGCAAAACGTCGTCCCAGCAGTGGCGGCCATTTTAAGCGCACAAATGAACCCTCCATTTTATGCAAGCGATGTGACAGTGAACATTTGCCATGGCAATCACCTTCATTTGGTAAAATCTGTTCCAGGTGCAAAGGCAAAAATGATTTTGCCAAGCAATGTTTTTCTTCCAAAAAAGTGGACACAGTAAAATCAGTCAGTCAGCATGATTGATGGAATAAATCTTGAAGATACTTTTCTCACAGACATGGGGCAGGATTCTCCCTAGCCTGACGCCAACTCCACCTCTGATCTTCTTTAACAGTAAATTGAACGGTGCAAGCAATGTTGATAGATTTGGGTGGAACCGTCCATAATAGCTGACCAGCCCCAGGAAAGATTTGAGTTCTGAGGTGTTTCTAGGGGCTAGTGCCTCCTTAATTGCTCTCATTTTGTCCGCCATGGGGTGTAACTCTTTTTAAGTGCACTCCTGTCTCTTGATATCTCTTTGAATCTTCACCCAAATTGGCCAGATGTTCCTCTTCAGTGGATCCCATTATTAAAATATCAAAATAAACAACAACCGTGGGCAAATCATGCAGCAAAATCTCCAAAGTTCATTGGAAGATGGATCAAACTGACGAAACCCCAAACTGCAGAAGTGTATATTGGTATAACCCCTTCTGAGTATTTGTGGTGACATATCCTCTTGGTGCGTCATCCAGTTCTAACTATTGGTCAGCGTGGCCCACATCCAACTTGATATATGTCAAACCTGCAGACAACTTGGCATCTGAATCCTCTATTTTGGGGATGGGTACATGTCTAGTTTCATGGCCATATTTACCGTCAGCTTGTAATATCCGAAGATATGGATGGTCTTGTTTGGCTTGACCACTGGCACGATAGGTGCTGCCCACTCAACGAATTGTAAGTGCCTGATGATGCCCAAGTCTTCCAGTTGTTTTAGTTCTGTCTCTACTTTATTTACTAATGTGCAGCCATAGGTCTTGCTCTAAATATAATCTTGGGGTGGCTTCTGGATCCACATGAATTTTTGCTTGTAATCCTTTGATCTTTCCCAATTCTTCCTGGAACACATCTTGGTTTTTTAAAAATGACTTTGTGCAGGTTCTTCTCTTTCAATTAAAAAAGTTCCAACCAGTTCAAATTTATCTCCTGGAGTCAGTCACGCCCCATTAAACTCGGGCCTTGGCTCGACATCACTATCAATGTTAGCTGTGCAGACTGCTGTCTATACATAAGAACATAAGAACTAGGAGCAGTAGTAGGCCATCTGGCCCCTCAAGCCTGCTCTGCCATTCAATGAGATCATGGCTGATCTTTTGTGGACTCAGCTCCACTTTCCGGCCCGAACACCATAACCCTTAATCCCTTTATTCTTCAAAAAACTATCGATCTTATCTTAAAAACATTTAATGAAGGAGCCTCAACTGCTTCACTGTGCAAGGAATTCCATAGATTCACAACTCTTTGAGTGAAGACGTTCCTCCTAAACTCAGTCCTAAATCTACTTCCCCTTATTTTGAGGCTATGCCCCCAGTTCTGCTTTCACCCGCCAGTGGAAACAACCTGCCCACATCTATCCTATCTATTCCCTTCATAATTTTATATGTTTCTATAAGATTTCCCCTCATCCTTCTAAATTCCAACAAGTACAGTCCCAGTCTACTCAACCTCTCCTCGTAATCCAACCCCTTCAGCTCTGCGATTAATCTAGTGAATCTCCTCTGCACACCCTCCAGCGCCAGTACGTCCTTTCTCAGGTAAGGAGTCCAAAACTGAGCACCATACTCCAGGTGTGGCCTCGCTAACATCTTATACAATTGCAGCATAACCTCCCTAGTCTTAAACTCTCTCCCTCCAGCAATGAAGGACAAAAGTCCATTTGCCTTCTGAATCACCTGTTGCACCTGTAAACCAATTTTTTGCGACTCATGCACTAGCACACCAGGTCTCCCTGCACAGCAGCATGTTTTAATATTTTATCATTCAAATAATAATCCCTTTTGCTGTTATTCCTACCTTACTGGGGCCATGGACACACCTACTATAGTTATGGCTTCTCTAGTATATATAGCTATTTTACCTGCCATAAGGGTTGAACCCCTTCTGGGAGATACCGGTAGTCTGTTTGCTCGAGAAAATGGTTGACGCCCTCGTATTCACTTCCATCTTCAGTGGCCCGCCGTTCACTGACAATACCAGTTTGTGTTGAGCTACACTGGAACATTGCAACAGGCCAAAGACAGACATGTGGGCATGGGAACCGAGGATCTTGTGTTAAAATGGCAAACAATGGGAAGGTCAGGGTCCTGAATGCGCACAGACCGAAGGCTCTCTCCAAAGTGATCACTCAGTCTACGTTTGGTCTCTCTGATATAGAGGAGACCACATTGGGAGCAGCAACTGCAATAGACCAAATTGAAAGAGGTGCAAGTGAAACGCGGCTTAGCCTGGAATGAGTGTTTTGGGCCTGTGATGTCAAGCCTGGAAGAGGTAAAGGGGCAGCTGTTACACCTTCTGCGATTGCATGGGAAGGTGCCATGGGTGATGGGAGTGGTGTTGGGTATGGTGGAGGAGTGAACTAGATTATCCCGGAGGGAACAGTCTCTGTGGAATGCTGACAGAGGGAGTGAAGGGAAGATGTGTTTGGTGGTGGTATCATGGTGGAGTCGACAAAAATGGCGGAGGATTATGCTTTGCATTCGGGGGCTGGTGGGGTGAAATGTGAGAATGGGGGGGGACTCGATCTTTGTTCTGGGAGGGAGGGGAGGGGGCCAGGGTAGTGGCGCGGGAGATGGACCACACACTGTTGAGGGGCCTGTCAACAAATATAGGTGGGAAATCATGGTTGAGGAAGAAGGAACACATTATTGAAGCACCACTTTGCAAAGTGGCATCATAAACAAGTGGCATCAGTATCTGTTTTTGTTGGTACTGATGATTCTGCAGTGACACATTCAGTAATTTCTGCAGCAGTAGATCTCTGTTCTGTTATATCACTATCCATACTGCCCGAGGTGAGTGTATCTGGTGAAAGCTCTGTATATTCACTTTGTGAAGCTAACAACTGGTCAGCATGCCGATGCCAACCTCGTTTATCGTCTGTTTGACCTGTGTAAGATATCAGACCTTTCTTGGCTAGAGCGATGACTGGAGTCTATATTTCAGTTGTGGTATAATTTCTAGCTTGGACACATTCACCAAGGTTAAAGGCTCTACTCTTCGAGTTTTGCTCTTTTCTGACCATTTGTTTATGATGCTGTCGCCTGACAATTTCCAAAGCGGTAGGTGGTGTCAAGTGGTTGAATTGCGTTCTCAATTTCCTCTTGAAAACTAGCATCGCCGGTGAGCTTTGTGTTGTTGAATGCGTGGAATTTCTATATGACATTAGAACGTTTTTAACACATCTGGGTAAAGAAGCTTGATCTCTTGATGCCTTTATTGTGTGTTGGTTGCTGGTTGATACAGAGCAGATTTGACATAATAATAATAATAGCTTATTGTCACGAGTAGGCTTCAATGAAGTCACTGTGAAAAGCCCCTAGTCGCCACATTCCGGCACCTGTTCGGGGAGGCTGGTACGGGAATTGAATTCGCGCTGCTGGGATTGTTCTGTATTACAAGATAGCAATTTAGCCCACTGTGCTAAACTAGCCCATAGGACATGACTGATACCAATCTCCTTCAAATAATCTTTGAACGCTGTTGATGTAATTTGACTCCCATTATCACTCATAAGTTGCTCCGGCCTTCCGAACTTTGCGAATGCCTGAGCTAGTCTCTCAATTGGCTGTTCGATTGTTGTGGACTTCATGATTGCGACTTCTGGCCATTTTGAGTATGCTTCAACCATCCCTTAATTGACCCAGCAGTCAATAGAAATTCTCTGCCATGGCTGTGCAGGGCATTCCCACAGATGCAAAGGTTGCAAGAGTGGAGTGTTCCTTAATGCAGCGCCGGATTGGCACAGGCCCACCTTCTCCTCAATTTGGGCATCTAATCCCAGTCACCATAAGTAGCTGCATGCAAACTCCTTCATCCTAACCACACCAGGATGTCCTTCACGTAGCTGTTGAAGGATTCTGTTTCGTTGACAATGCGGAAGTGTCATTTGAATATCCCACAGCAGAACTATTCCACTCTGAACTTTCAACTCAAGACACCTTGTGATATAAGACTTGGGGTCTGGATTCTTTCAGTGCACATTTGCTAAAGTGCCTTTTTGGATCATATCCATAACCTTCCCAATCACTGGATCAGTTCTTTTATACCTTTGTACTTGAGATAAAGCTACGAGTATGCTTTCAAAATGAGAGATATAAGATATTTATAAAATGTTCATCAGATTCTTGTTTGACTTCCTGATCTTGTTTGACTTGCAGTGGCAGTCTAGATAAAACATCTGCATTTGCGTGCTGCTCTGACTTACAATACTGAATGCCAGAATTGTGTGCTGACAAGATAACAGACCATATTTGCGTTCGACTAGCTGCTAAAGAAGGAATGCCCTTAGACGGCCCAAATAATGTAGTTAAGGGTCGATGGTTAGTCAAAAGTATAAAATGATGTCCTTAAATGTAATGGAAATGGCTTTCCAGAAAAGAAACCGTCTTGCCCGAAAATTACGCTCAAAGCTTCTTTTTCTAGTTGTGTATTATTCGACTCAGTATCAGTTCATGTTCTAGAGGCAAAATGTTGTTTCTCTCCTGAGGGCGTTATGTGCAAGGAACCTCTCCAACCCCATAGGGTCATGTATCGCGAGCAAGCTGTAACCTCTGTTTTGGATTGTAATGGACCAATAACTCTGAATTCTTTAAAACATCTTTGCTGGGTGGCGCAGTGGCGCAATAGTTAGTACTGCTACCTCACAGCACCAAGGACCAGGGTTCGATTCCAGCCCCGGGTCACTGTCCATGTGGAGCTTGCACATTCTCCCTGTGTCGATATGGGTCTCACCCCCCACAACCCAAAGATATGCAGGGGAGGTGGATTGCCATGCTAAATTGCCCCTTAATTGGAAAACAATGAATTGGGCACTTTAAATTTTTTTAAAAACTTCTTTGGCATTTTAAAAGCTTTCTCGCGTTCTTCGGTCCAGTGCCAAGTGTGTTTGACACAAAGCAAAGTGTGTCAAGGCTTCAGTCTTGTTGCTAAGTTAGGAACAAATTTGCTATAATAATTTAGCAATCCTCAATCACTGGTGGTAACAGACTCAATGACTCCTGTCTCAATTAACCTCTCAAGTTCTTCTTCCATTTTTGGCCGGATGGCATAGGGTATGGTATGCAATTTATGACACTTAGGCACACTATCTGCCTTGATCTTGAGTTTTGCTTCCACTCCAGTCATGAAACCAAGTGACTCCTCAAATACCTTAGTATACTTATTCAGAAGTGGTTGCAGGTCATTTATAGAATTAGTGAGTTGGTTCCCAACACCCTAGTTAAGCTTTATCTTTCTCAGCCATGATTTACCAAACAATGTTGGAAAATTTCCTTGGACAACATGGAGAGGGACTCTGCTTTTTGACCGTTAACATCCACATTTACCTTGATGCATTCCTTTAGTGGCATAACCTCTTCGGTGTATGTCCTCAGGCCAACATTTAACGGTTGTAAAGATGGATTTTTTAGCACCTGACTTGACGAGCGACACGAACATGTGAGGGCGCACAAGTCGGACCCGTTGGTCGAGGGGGTCCACCTGCTACATGCCAACCCCCAGTACGCCTACGTAGCGTTCCCTGACGGCCGCCAAGACACGGTCTCCCTTCGGGACCTGGTGCCTGCCGGAGCCCCACGCGCACCCGCACCATTGCCCCACCCTCCCCGCAGCACTTGACCAGAGGGTCAGTACTGCCGCCGCCCCTACTCAGCGCCCAACAGGCACCGATGCCCCCTACAGGCGTCCCTCCCCCCGCCCACTTTTCACCCCAACAGCGCCGCCTCGGGCTGATTAAGCTGCCAGGGAGGAAGACACCACGTTCTCGTTCCCAGAGCCACAACCGCTGGGGCCTACACCAGGATCACCGCCGAAGCCCAGACGCTCCAGAAGGACGACCAGGCCACCCGATCGTCTGATTGCTGCACCATAAAACAATAAAGACTTTCTCTGTTACCCTCGACATCATGGTACCTGCAATACCTAGTCCTACCATGCCAAAGGCGACAGTAACACTGGCCATCATCCCACTGGGTTCCTTTTTTAACAGGGGGTGACTGTGGTAATACCAGGTATTGCAGTACCTGAGAGGTGGATGCCCATTGGCCAGACCTAGGAGTCTACCATTGGCCAATGTATGTAGCTCCGCCCTGAGAGGCGGGGTATAAGAACCCATGCCATCCCAGCAGCCTTCACTTTCTGTATCGGAGCTGCTGAGTACATTTCCAGCTGATTAAAGCCGATTAGTATGACTCCCCTCGTCTCACGAGTAATTGATTGTGCATCAGCGGTACAGGGCTCACCCTGCTCCAAATTCAGTGGCCAGCACTCACAGAACAGAACATGTGTGGCATTTGGCAAACGGTGTAACAGATGTGGCAAATGGGAGCCATTTTGGGAAACGTTGCAGTTCCAAGCCACAGCAGCCTGCCCATGCCACCAGTGCCTCCACAGCCAGTCAGTTCTCCAGGTTGCGGAGAACGGTTGCGGAGCGGGGTAAACGATTTGGTGTTCAATCACAGCAATCGAGGGGAGGGGCTGACAGAAATACCTTACTGTGAGAGTGTCAACGCCATTACGGAGAGGAGTGGTATTTCCACCACCTTAAACAGCAAGGTAAAACTAAAAGCAAAGGCTGGCACAGGAACGAAGTGTAGATCGCGATTTTGTGCCTGTGTTCACCATGAGAGCAAACGGCAAAATATCGCAAGACACTGAAAACAAGAATCTCTCCGCCGGGGAGATCTCGTTCTCTGATTCTCCCCACCAGTCACATGACCTTCCTGGGCGGGAACTTAAAATCTAAACATTGAAATGCAATAAGCGGGCATCCCTGCCGTATTGTCCTCCCGTATTTGGAATTATCCCCTCGCCAACGTAACACCACATCGATGAGGTTTACAATTGCTTTTTAAATCGGGTACCAGGAGAATGGAAACGCTAGAGCGCACAGGTAAGTGTAGCTCTCGGGGAGAGAGGGTCATACCCAGGCGGTAGCCTAGAACTGCCCTCAGGAACTGCCCAGACCCTGCCTCCTAGGACTGCCCTGGCACCCTGGCATTGCACGCTGGCATCCTGACACTGCCATCAGTGAAAGTGGCAGAGTGGCAGGAGAGCGGGATTCTCCGCAATCGGCACGATGTCCGCCGACTGGCGCCAAAAACGGCACGAATTAGTCCGGCATCGCGCCGCCCCAAAGGTTCGGAATTCTCCGCATCTTGAGGGGCCGAGCCCTGACCTTGAGGGGCTAGGCCAGCACCGGACTGATTTCCGCCCCGCCAGCTGACGGGAAAGGCCTTTGGTGTCCCGCCAGCTGGCGCGGAAATGACTTTGCCGTGCAGCGCATGTGCGGGAGCATCAGCGGCCGCTCACGGCGGCATCCCCGCGCATGCGCAGTGGAGGGGGTCTCTTCCGCCTCCGCCATACTGGAGACCATGGCGAAGGCGGAAGGAAAAGAGTGCCCCCACGGTACAAGCCCGCCCGCGGATCGATGGGCCCCGATCGCGGGCCAGGCCACCGTGGGGGCACCCCCTGGAGCCAGATCGCCTCGTGTCACCCCCCAGGACCCCGGAGCCCGCCCGCGCCACCTTGTCCCGCCGGTAAGAGAGGTGGTTTGATTGTCACCGACGGGACAGGCATTCCAGCAGCGGGACTTCGGCCCATCGCGGGCCGGCGAATCGCCGGGGGGGGGCCCGCCAACTGGCGCGGCACAATTCCCGCCCCCGCCGAATATCCGGTGCCGGAGAATTCGGCAACCGGCAGGGGCGGGATTCACGCCAGCCCCCGGCGATTCTCTGACCCGGCGGGGGGTCGGAGAATCCCGCCCGAAATTGTCTGGGTGGCAGGGTGTTGTGCCAGGGGGCAGTGTCAGGGCAGTGCCGGGTGACCCCTCAGGTGAGCTCCATTGTGCGAGCGGAGGGGGGGAGCTTTCCCTAATTGGTTGGGGAGTGGGGGGAAGTTCCCAGAATCGGCTGCGGGATTCCATTTCTATATGTGGGGAGTTCCCTGTGTCAGATATGGGGGGGGGTTGGATCGTGCCTGTGGGGGGAGTAGTCTCCTTGTACATGTACGGGGGCTTTCTCTGTTGCCTATTGGAGACCAGTGCGACCATTAAAAATGGCATCTGATCTCGTGATTCTTAGCTGTCGGCTTTTTCCGGCCCCTCTCCGCCAACATGAAGGCATGGCTATGCCTCAATATTTTTTCTTCACAGAGCGCTGGATTATCTGGAGAGAAAAGCCGGCTGTGCAGCCCACAACCTGCACGCTGGTTTTCTCACATTAGGCAGCACACTGTGCGGAGAATGGAAAATTTCACCCAGATTGTCCTGCTCAGGCCGTTGTTTTTTATATTCATTTATGGGATATTGACGTCACTGGCTATGCCAGCATGTATTGCCCATCCCTAGTTGCCCTGAGGTGTCCGTACGCCTACTGTGTTGTTAGGTGGGAATTCCAGGATTTTGACCCCAACAGTGAAGGAACGGCGTTATATTTCCAAGTCAGGGTAGTGAGTGACTTGGAGGGAAATCTCCAGGCGGTACGGTTCCCAGGTATCTGCTGTTCTTGTCCTTCTAGATGGTAGTGGTCGTGGATTTGGAAGGTGCAGTTTAAGGAACCTTGGTGAGATACTGCAGTGTATCTTGCAGTTGGTACGCACGGCTGATACTGTGCGTTGGTGGTGGAGGGTTTGAATGTTTGTAGCAGTGGTAGAAATCAAGTGGGGCTGCTTTGTACTGAATTGTGTGAAGCACCTTGAGTACTTTTGGAGCTGAACTCAACCAGGCAAGTGGAGAGTATTCCATTACACTCTTTGTAGATGGTGGACCGACTTTGGGGAGTCAGGAGGTGAATCACTCGCAATAAGGTTCCGAACCTTTGACCTGCTCTTGTAGCTACAGCATTTATATGGCTAGTCCAGTTCCGATTCTGGTCAATGGTTACACCCAGGATGTTGATTGTGGGGGATTCAGTGATGGTAATGCCATTGAAGGGGTGGTGGTAAGATAATCTCTTGTTGGAGATGGTCATTCCTGGCACTTATATGGCGCAAATGTTACTTTCCACTTGTCACGTCTAGATATTGTCCAGGTCTTGCTGTATTTGGGCATGGACTGTTTCAGTATCTGAGGAGTCATGAATTGTGCTGAACATTGTGCAGTCACCTGCGAACATCCCACTTCTAACCTTATTATGGAAGGAAGACCATTAATGAAGCAGCTGAAGATGGTTGGTCCTAGGACACTCTCCTGAGGAACCCCTGCAGTAATGGTCCTGGTGCTGCGATAGCTGACCTCCAATCACCAGAACCACCTTCCTTTTTGCCAGGTATAACCCTAACCAGCAGAGAGTTTTACCCCCAATACTCCAGTTTTAGCTCGGGTTCCCTGATACCATACTCAGTTAAATGCTGACTTGATGTCAAGGGCAGTCACTCTCGCCTCACCTCTTAATTTTAGCTCTTTTGTGCCATGTTTGAACCATGGCTGTAATGGGGTTAGGAGTTGAGTGACACTGGCAGAAACCTAACTGAGCATCCATGAGTAGGTTATTGCTAAGTAAGTGCCACTTGATAGCACTGTTGATGACCCCTTCCATCACTTTGCTGATGATCGAGGGTAGTTTATAGGGGCTGTATTTGGCTGCGTTGGATTTGTCCTGTTTCTTGTGTACAGGACCAACAAGGGCAATTTTCCACATTGCCAGGTAGATGCCAGTGTAGTAGCTGTACTGAAGCAGCTTGGCTAGGTGTGCAGCATGTTATGGAGCACATGCCTTCAGGACAATTGCCGGAATATTGCCAGGGCCCAAAGCCTTTGCAATATCCAGTGCCTTCAGCCATTTCTTGATATCACTGAGAGTGACTGAACACTGACATCTCAGATGCTGGGGATCTCTGGAAGAGGCCAAGGTGGATCATCCAGTCTGCACTTCTGTCTGAATGCTTCAGCATTATATTCTGCACTGATAGGCACCTCCGTCATTGAGGTTGGGGATATTTGTGGAGCCTCCTCCTCCAGTGAGTTGTTTAATTGGCCTTCACCATTCACGTCTGGATGTGGCAGGACTGCAGAGTTTAGATCTGATCTATCTGCTATGGAGTCGCTTATCTCTATCTATCACTTGCTACTTATGCTGTTTCTCACACAAGTAGTCCTGTGTTGTAGATTCACCAAGTTGACACCTTGGGCGAGATTCTCCGACCCCCCGCCAAGTCAGAGAATCGTCGGAGGGGCGGCGTGAACCCCACCCCGCCGCTCTGACGCCAGCTGCCGAATTCTCCGGCGCCGGTTTTCGGACGGGCGCGGGGATCACGCCGCGCCGGCCAAGGGCAGTTGGCAGCGGCCCCCCCCCGGCAATTCTCTGGGCCCTGATGGGCCGAGTGGCCACCCGTTTTCGGCCAGACCCGCCGGCGTGAAATAGACAAGGTCCATACTGGCGTGACCTGGCTTGGAGGGCAGTTAGCGGGGTCCTCGGGGGGGGGGGGGCACCACGGTGGCCTGGCCCGCGATCGGGGCCCCCCGATCTGCGGGCGGACCTGTGCCATGGAGGCACTCTTTCCCTCCGCGCCGGCCTCTGTAGGGTTCCGCCATGGCCGGCGCAGAGAAGAAACCCCCTGCGCATTCGCAGGAAACACGGCAGCGGTTCTGTGCCTGCGGAGGCCCTTCGGCACTGGTTGGCGCGGCGCCAACCCCTCCAGCGCCAGCCTAGCCCCCGGAAGTGCGGAGGATTCCGCACCTACCAGGCGGCCTGACGCCGGAGTGGTTCACGGCACTCTTTGGCGCCGGTACAGGCCGCCCCGCCGATTGCGGGAGAATCCCGGCCCTTATTTTTAAGTATGTCTGGTTTTGCTCCTGGCATGTTCTCCTGCACTCTTCATCGAACAAGGGTTGATCCCTTGGCTTCGTCATAATGGTAGAGTGGGGGATATGTCAGGCTATGAGGTTACAGATTGTGATCGAGTATAAATCTGCTGCTGCGGATGGCCAACAGTGCCTCAAGGGTGCCCAGTCTTGAGTTGCTCAATCTGTTCAAAGTCTATCCCATTTAGCACAGTGGTAGTGTCCCACAACACGATGTGAGAAACAGTAGTAACAAGGACAGTGTGACGGTCATTTCTACTGATACTGTCATGGACAGATGCATCTGCAGCAGGCAGATTGGTGAGGATGAGGTCAAGTCTGTTTTTCCCTCTTATTGGTTCCCTCGCCACCTGCCGCAGGCCCAGCCTAGCAGCTATGTCCTTTAGGATCTGGCCCGCTCGGTCTGTGGTGGTGCTAATGAGCCACTATTGGTGATGGACATTGAAGTCCCCCACCCAGAGCACATTCTGCACTTTTGCCACCCTCAGTGCTTCCTCCAAGCGGTGCTCAACATGGAGGAGTACTGATTCATCAGCTGAAGGGGGACAGTATGTGGTAATCACCAGTCAGGTTTCCTTTCTGATGTTTGACCAGATGCCGTGAGATGTCATGGGGTCCAGAACCCATGTTGAGGACTCCCAGAGCAACTACCTCCCGACTGTATACCACTGTGCCAGTGCCACCTCTGCTAGGTCTATCATATGGGTGGGACAGGACATACCCAGGAATTGTGTCTGGAACATTATCCGTAAGGTATGATTCTGTGAGTGTGCATATGTCACCCTATTGCTTGAGTAGTCTGTGGGACAGCTCTCCCAACATTGGAACAATGCTTCAGATGCTAATAAGGAGGACTTTGCAGCGTTTTCAGGGCTGGATTTTCCATTATCGCTTCCGGTCCCTCGGTCGAGGTCGGGTGGTCTGTCCGGATTCATTCCTTGGTGTTTTCTTTGCAGCGGTTAAATACAATCGGAGTGACTTGCTCGGCCATCTCAGAGGGCATTTAAGATTCAATCACATTGCTATGGGTCTGGAGTCACATGTAGGACAGTCCAGGTAAGGAGGGTAGGTTTCCGTCTGTAAAAGTTTGCGGGAAATCTCACCATACGCTGCATCAGATCCCAGCACTCAAGTGGACCTCATCGTGTACAGGGTACAAACGATCCATATAGAACGTGTGGTTGCTCTCCATTGCACACAGGGCAGTTTGCAGTTTCATGACATTGCCCAAAGCATGAAGCCACTTTTGGGTCTTTGGGACAGCATCACAGTGCGGTTAATCCACCTTGGCCCAGATATACATACTCTGCAGCACCAGGCACCAGAAATGATGGAATATAAAGACCTGTTCAACTGCAACACCATTGGGAAGCTACCTGTAATGTGAGGCTAGATGACCCGATTCCACCCGCTGTCTGTGCTCTGAGAGAAGGGTCCTCCTTGCAATGAAGTAGAAAGTAATTGATGAGCTGGACTGGGTGACAACATTGGGTGCCATAACTCACATAGACGAGGCCATAGAATGGGTTTCAGCATTGGTGGCTGCAGTAAAAACGATGGCATGGCCAGGATCTGTATTGACCCAGTCCACCTGAATAAGGCACTGCTCAGATCTTATCACCCGATGAAGACGGTGAACAAGTCATAGCTATCATGGCAATGCCAAGGTCTTCAGCATCTTGAATGGGAAGAGCGGATTCTGGCAAATCCTACTGGGTGATAAATCTTCAAAACCACATTCATGTGTCTGATAGAATTTTTTCGAAATGGCTATTGAACCTTCTCTGGCAGTGAGGTCTTCAAACGGTATACAGAGCAGCCCTTTGCAGGGCAAACCTGCTAAATAATTGGTGATAAGATCCTGGTCTGGGGTCGTACTATACAGGAACATGAAGCACACCTTTATCTAGTCCTCTATAGAATCAGGACCATTCAGTTAAGGCGCACACCCGCTAAATGTAGATTCAGTGTCAACCAGGTTCCTTATGTAGGTCACTTGCTTACAGCTGATGGTATGAAGCTAGATCCATACAAAACAACAGGTATACGACAGATAGTCATTCCCGAGGACAAGCACGCTTGCTGCGCTTCCTTGATATGAAACATTATCTTTCCAATTCCTTACCTACAGTAATGCCACAAAGCCCCTTTGTCAGCTCCTCCACTAAGATGCCGCATGGTGTGGGCAACAGTTATGGTGTTAACCCTGTTATATGTTGTAAATAGTTTATACTTTGAGACTATTCTCCTACATTATTACATCTCAATACTACGAGTTGCCGCAAGTTAAACAGGGAATATGTAGACCAGGTGGGTGTTGGGATGATGTTGGTGCAAAAGGGGTCACGTGTTGGGAGTCCAGATGTTCTCCCGGAGCGCGGGCAGGGACATGGCATGTAAGGGCTGCTCAGTTACTGGAAATAAATATAGTCTGATGTTAATCTCTGCTCACCAGTCATTGGAACCCAATAATTGAACACCGGTCTTGCAGAAAAGAAAATGAGTGGAACAGCTGTGTTCTAAATGGTTTTGGATTACAGGTAGATCTATCCATCAATGTCTTGTTTTCTATTGTTCTTCTCAGAACTTGTCTGGCATTGACCAGGCTAAATTAATTAATCTGCAATTATATTCTTCTGCAACAAAGAAGTATCATCATGACTCCATCCATGTGCATGAGAGAACATACTAATGTGAGTTAACAAAACATTGAACTATGGATGATTGTGTTCCAAGTTCTTTGCATTGGTATAAAATTGATTTCAGCTTCTGATGCTTTGTCACATCATGGAATGCAAGGGAAATGTGAGATGTGATTCTTTAAAAAAGAACAGCTCCTGTGATATGAGTATATTATGCCATAAAAAGGAACTTTGATAGAGTTTTAAAATCAATAAGACAATGAACCTGTCTGTAAAACTCATACAGAATATGAAGTTAAAATGGAGTTACATGTTAATGTGGAAAATCACTAAATGGGAGAAAAAAGCAGATCAATGCGCACTGCCTCTCAAAATTGTGCTGCTTTTGTTGTGCGAAAGGTTCTGACAGCAAAATCGCTTGGTTTTTTTTCAAATTAATTTTTTACGGGATGCGGGCTTCGCTGGCTAGGCCAGCAATTGTTGCCCAATACGGATTGCCCTTGAGAAGGAGACAGTGAGCTGCCTTCTTGAACTGCTGCAGCCCATGGTGGTGTAATGATGGGCATTAATTGCATTCAATAGAGGAGGTTCAGTAATGTCAGATGAGGAAAGTAAGATGAATTCCGTAACAACCTTTGCAGAAGGGAGAACTAGACTAATGGGGTGAACGAGATATACTCTTCAGTAAATGGCAAAGCAAACAAAAGATTTACATGCTTAAACAAAAAATGAGATGGCAGCAGAGTAGTACGAACAAGGGGAATAAAGAGGTTGAGCCGGATGTGTCTTGGATACAAGGCCCATATTTAGCGACCTTTTGGACATTGCCTTTCTGAGCTGTCACTATGCTGGAATTTATGGTATATTACAAATGTGCTGCAAGCTGGGATTCCTGGGCAAGCATACATAATGAGGCTTGGCTGGGAGCCCAGAGATCTATTACTCTTGTTGAAACAGCTCAGCCCCAGAGAAAACACTGCTTGATTGAAAGCTTTGGCTCTCTGATCTCGGTGGTCAATTTCACAAGGTAAAGTGGTTCCAAAGGCTTGGGGTTTCTGTTATTAATACTTTAAACAATCTCGATAATTGGCACTTTCATTGCCCTGCGATGTAATTACTTTTTTTAACACAATGAAAAGTAATCAATGAATGATATTTTGGTAAAGCTTCTTTTTTTTTGTTGCACATCCTACTGTCAGTGTTTTATTATTTCTATGCCGTGTATAGTGGGTTAATGGGGGTGATGATGTGGAGATGCCGGCGTTGGACTGGGGTGAGCACAGTAAGAAGTCTTACAACACCAAGTTAAAGTCCAACAGGTTTGTTTCGATGTCACTAGCTTTCGGAGCGCTGCTCCTTCCTCAGGTGAGGAATTCACCTGAGGAAAGAGCAGCGCTCCAAAAGCTAGTGACATCGAAACAAACCTGTTGGACTTTAACCTGGTGTTGTAAGACTTCTTAATGGGGGTGGGTGGAGGTTGTTGGATAATCATAACTTGGCATTAAATGGGCCATGGGGCTGGGTGCATGATGGGGCTTGAGGGTGGCGGAAGGCCACAGCTCAGTCGAGGGGCATGAGGCGCCATGGGCATTGGACGTCACCTTGGTATTGGGAGTTTGAGGAAGATATTTCAAACCTATCTTTTAAAAGGTCCACTTGTGCATACCAGAGTTCTCTACTCCTCTGAGGGACTGTGAAACTCACCTGCTTAAAAACCTGGCCCAACTCCATGAAAATTGCGGAGGAGTCAGACATGTCTATCACCACAATGGAGTCGGCCAGGTTAGGACTGCAAGGAGAGGACTGGACCCTTTGAAGGAACTCCTGAAAGTGATAAAGCACAGGATTAGGGTCAGGAATCCTGAAATTGGGACCTGCCTACCATTTGTGAAGAGCCCAAAAGTCATTCCAACTGGTGAAAATCCTGGCCTTTAATCTCTCTTTCTCCCTTTAAGCCACTCCCCAAAACCTACTTCTCTAACCAGGCTTTTGTTTATTTGCCTTAATTTCTCCTCACGTTCCTTCGTGTCAAATTTGTGTTTGATAACACTCCTGTGAAGCGCCTTGGGATGTTTTAACTTTGTCAAAGGTACAGTGTAAATGCAAGGCTATAGTTGCTGCACAATCCCAAAATTGGGACGAATTGGTCAATTCTTTCATCACCGTCAAAACTTCCCATTTAATGTTGAGCTGCAGTCCTTTGCACAAATTTACATTCCTCAGTCAAATGTTCTCCTCAGGTTTCTGGGCGAGACTTTCCTGTGTCTGTCGCCTGTTGGAACTGGAGGGCAGGGTTTGGAACACAAAATGTGGAGGTGTGCCTGGATATTGGACCACTGCTATTCTTTTCTCATTATCCGAAGAGCAATCAATTTGAATGGGTCATATCCATCTTTCTGTACTTTCTATGGCCCTATAATTTTATTCAGGATATTCACTCAACAAGTTACATAGAACATAGAACATAGAACAATACAGCGCAGTACAGGCCCTTCGGCCCACGATGTTGCACCGAAACAAAAGCCATCTAACCTACACTATGCCATTATCATCCATATGTTTATCCAATAAACTTTTAAATGCCCTCAATGTTGGCGAGTTCACTACTGTAGCAGGTAGGGCATTCCACGGCCTCACTACTCTTTGCGTAAAGAACCTACCTCTGACCTCTGTCCTATATCTATTACCCCTCAGTTTAAAGTTATGTCCCCTCGTGCCAGCCATATCCATCCGCGGGAGAAGGCTCTCACTGTCCACCCTATCCAACCCCCTGATCATTTTGTATGCCTCTATTAAGTCTCCTCTTAACCTTCTTCTCTCCAACGAAAACAACCTCAAGTCCGTCAGCCTTTCCTCATAAGATTTTCCCTCCATACCAGGCAACATCCTGGTAAATCTCCTCTGCACCCGCTCCAAAGCCTCCACGTCCTTCCTATAATGCGGTGACCAGAACTGTACGCAATACTCCAAATGCGGCCGGACCAGAGTTCTGTACAGCTGCAACATGACCTCCCGACTCCGGAACTCAATCCCTCTACCAATAAAGGCCAACACTCCATAGGCCTTCTTCACAACCCTATCAACCTGGGTGGCAACTTTCAGGGATCTATGTACATGGACACCTAGATCCCTCTGCTCAGCCACACTTTCAAGAACTTTACCATTAGCCAAATATTCCGCATTCCTGTTATTCCTTCCAAAGTGAATCACCTCACACTTCTCTACATTAAACTCCATTTGCCACCTCTCAGCCCAGCTCTGCAGCTTATCTATATCCCTCTGTAACCTGCTACATCCTTCCACACTATCGACAACACCACCGACTTTAGTATCATCTGCAAATTTACTCACCCACTCTTCTGTGCCTTCCTCTAGGTCATTGATAAAAATGACAAACAGCAACGGCCCCAGAACAGATCCTTGTGGTACTCCACTTGTGACTGTACTCCATTCTGAACATTTCCCATCAACCACCACCCTCTGTCTTCTTTCAGCTAGCCAATTTCTGATCCACATCTCTAAATCACCCTCAATCCCCAGCCTCCGTATTTTTTGCAATAGCCTACCGTGGGGAACCTTATCAAACGCTTTGCTGAAATCCATATACACCACATCAACTGCTCTACCCTCGTCTACCTGTTCAGTCACCTTCTCAAAGAACTCAATAAGGTTTGTGAGGCATGACCTACCCTTCACAAAGCCATGCTGACTATCCCTGATCATATCATTCCTATCTAGATGATTATAAATCTTGTCCCTTATAATCCCCTCCAAGACTTTACCCACTACAGACGTGAGGCTCACCGGTCTATAGTTGCCGGGGTTGTCTCTGCTCCCCTTTTTGAACAAAGGGACCACATTTGCTGTCCTCCAGTCCTCTGGCACTATTCCTGTAGCCAATGATGACATAAAAATCAAAGCCAAAGGTCCAGCAATCTCTTCCCTGGCCTCCCATAGAATCCTAGGATAAATCCCATCAGGTCCCGGGGACTTATCTATTTTCAGCCTGTCCAGAATTGCCAACACCTCTTCCCTACGTACCTCAATGCCATCTATTCTATTAGCCTGGGGCTCAGCATTCTCCTCCACAACATTATCTTTTTCCTGAGTGAATACTGACGAAAAATATTCATTTAGTATCTCGCCTATCTCTTCAGACTCCACACACAATTTCCCATCCCTGTCCTTGACTGGTCCTACTCTTTCCCTAGTCATTCGCTTATTCCTGACATACCTATAGAAAGCTTTTGGGTTTTCCTTGATCCTTCCTGCCAAATACTTCTCATGTCCCCTCCTTGCTCGTCTTAGCTCTCTCTTTAGATCCTTCCTCGCTACCTTGTAACTATCCATCGCCCCAACCGAAACTTCACACTTCATCTTCACATAGGCCTCCTTCTTCCTCTTAACAAGAGATTCCACTTCCCTGGTAAACCACGGTTCCCTCGCTCGACGCCTTCCTCCCTGTCTGACCGGTACATACTTATCAAGAACACGCAGTAGCTGATCCTTGAACAAGCCCCACTTATCCAGTGTGCCCAACACTTGCAGCCTACTTCTCCACCTTATCCCCCCCAAGTCACGTCTAATGGCATCATAATTGCCCTTCCCCCAGCTATAACTCTTGCCCTGCGGTGTATACTTATCCCTTTCCATCATTAACGTAAACGTCACCGAATTGTGGTCACTGTCCCCAAAGTGCTCTCCTACCTCCAAATCCAACACCTGGCCTGGTTCATTACCCAAAACCAAATCCAACGTGGCCTCGCCTCTTGTTGGCCTGTCAACATATTGTTTCAGGAAACCCTCCTGCACACACTGTACAAAAAACGACCCATCTATTGTACTCGAACTATATCTTTTCCAGTCAATATTTGGAAAGTTAAAGTCTCCCATAATAACTACCCTGTTACTTTCGCTCATATCCAGAATCATCTTCGCCATCCTTTCCTCTACATCCCTAGAACTATTAGGAGGCCTATAAAAAACTCCCAACAGGGTGACCTCTCCTTTCCTGTTTCTAACTTCAGCCAATACTACCTCGGAAGAAGAGTCCCCATCTAGCATCCTCTCCGCCACCGTAATACTGCTCTTGACTAGCAGCGCCACACCTCCCCCTCTTTTGCCTCCTTCTCTGAGCTTACTAAAACACCTAAACCCCGGAACCTGCAACATCCATTCCTGTCCCTGCTCTATCCATGTCTCCGAAATGGCCACAACATCGAAGTCCCAGGTACCAACCCACGCTGCCAGTTCCCCTACCTTGTTTCGTATACTCCTGGCATTGAAGTAGACACACTTCAAACCACCTACCTGAACGCTGGCCCCCTCCTGCGACGTCAAATCTGTGCTCCTGACCTCTATACTCTCATTCTCCCTTACCCTAAAACTACAATCCAGGTTCCCATGCCCCTGCTGCATTAGTTTAAAACCCCCCAAAGAGCACTAACAAATCTCCCCCCCCAGGATATTTGTGCCCCTCAGGTTCAGATGTAGACCATCCTGTCTGTAGAGGTCCCACCTTCCCCAGAAAGAGCCCCAGTTATCCAAAAATCTGAAACCCTCCCGCCTGCACCATCCCTGTAGCCACATGTTTAAATGCTCTCTCTCCCTATTCCTCATCTCACTATCACGTGGCACGGGCAACAACCCAGAGATAACAACTCTGTTTGTTCTAGTTCTGAGCTTCCATCCTAGCTCCCTGAAAGCCTGCCTGACATCCTTGTCCCCTTTCCTACCTATGTCGTTGGTGCCAATGTGGACCACGACTTGGGGCTGCTCCCCCTCCCCCCTAAGGACCCGGAAAACACGATCCGAGACATCACGTACCCTTGCACCTGGGAGGCAACATACCAAACGTGAGTCTCTCACACTCCCACAAAATCTCCTATCTGTGCCCCTGACTATAGAGTCCCCAATTACTAATGCTCTGCTCCTCTCCCCCCTTCCCTTCTGAGCAACAGGGACAGACTCCGTGCCAGAGGCCCGTACCCCATGGCTTACCCCTGGTAAGTCGTCCCCCCCACAAGTATCCAAAGCGGTATACATGTTTCTCAGGGGAACGACCGCAGGGGATCCCTGCACTGACTGTTTTTTCCCAGTCCCTCTTACAGTTACCCACCTATCTCCAATCTTTGGTGTAACTAATTCCCTGAAGCTGCTATCTATGACCCCTTCTGCCTCCCGAATGATCCGAAGTTCTTCCAACTCCAGCTCCAGTTCCCTAACTCGGTCTTGGAGGAGCTGGAGATGGCAGCACTTCCTGCAGGTAAAATCAGCAGGGACACTAACTGCATCCCTCACCTCAAACATCCTGCAGGAGGAACATTGTACTCCCTTCCCTGCCATTCCTCTAACTTTCTACCAAGATCTGGCTAACAACTAAATTAAATTTTTATAAAAAATAATAATAATATAATAAAAATATGGTACTTACCTCAGACCAATGGGTTTTATTATTAGGTTAGAGGAGGAGGGCGGGTGGGAGACACTACACGTGTAGTGTCTCGGGTTTCCTCTCCACCAGAATTTATTGGTGAGGGTCTTCCCAGACGTCCGCGGGTCGACTTCCTGATCCCGCCTAAAAAACTAATTTAAAGAAAAGAGAAAAAGTCTCAGCTCCTGCTGAAACTGACTCACCACTCACCAGCTGCTTTCACGCCGCCGAAATCGACTGGCCTGCCCCTGCAAAGAGAAGTGCTTTTAAAGGTTGACTTACCTCCCAGCACCCTCCTTCCGCAATGCTCCCGCTGAAACTGACTAACCAGCTGCTCTCACGCCGCCGAAATCGACTGGCCTGCCCCTGCAAAGAGAAGTGCTTTTAAAGGTTGACTTACCTCCCAGCACCCTCGTTCCGCAATGCTCCCGCTGAAACTGACTAACCAGCTGCTCTCACGCCGCCGAAATCGACTGGCCTGCCCCTGCAAAGAGAAGTGCTTTTAAAGGTTGACTTACCTCCCAGCACCCTCCTTCCGCAATGCTCCCGCTGAAACTGACTAACCAGCTGCTCTCACGCCGCCGAAATCGACTGGCCTGCCCCTGCAAAGAGAAGTGCTTTTAAAGGTTGACTTACCTCCCAGCACCCTCCTTCCGCAATGCTCCCGCTGAAACTGACTAACCAGCTGCTCTCACGCCGCCGAAATCGACTGGCCTGCCCCTGCAAAGAGAAGTGCTTTTCAAGGTTGACTTACCTCCCAGCACCCTCCTTCCGCAATGCTCCCGCTGAAACTGACTAACCAGCTGCTCTCACGCCGCCGAAATCGAAAAGAGAAACGTTCTTCTCTTTTAAATTCAGAATTTTTACCTTCTGGTCTAGAGAACAAGCTGATGCATTTGAAAGCACATCACTGGATATTTCTTTAAAACGAGTTAAATGATCAGATGCCATTTGGAATACTGTGAGTAGTTTTGGGCTTTGTATCTGAGGAAGGATGTGTTGGCCTTGGAGGAGGTTCACAAGAATGATCCTGGGAATGAAGGGCTTTTCATATGAGGAGCGGCGAGGAGAGATCTAATTGGAAGTTACAGATTAATAATAATCTTTATTAGTGACACAAGTAGGCTTCCATTAACACTGCAATGAAGTTACTGTGAAAATATGTAGAGGGCTAAATAGAGTGGACGTGAAGCAGATGTTTCCACCAGTAAGAAAGACTAAAACTCGAGGGCCCAGCCTCAGATTGAAGGGACGATCCTTTAAAACTGAGATGAGGAGTAATTTCTTCATCCAGCGAATCTGTGGGACTCATTGCCACAGAAGGGTGTGGAGGCCAAGTCACTGATTGTCTTTAAGACAGAGATAGATATGTTCTTGATTAATAAGGGGATCAGGGATCATGGGGAGAAGGCAGAAGAGGATGAGAAACATATCAGCCATGATCAAATGGCGGAGCAGACTCGATAGGCTGAATGGCCCAATCCTACTCCAATATCTTATTGACTTATGGCTTTATGAAGAGGGCGAGACAACGTCCAAAGTTCCTCTCAGGTTGGAGAAAGACATTAGCAAGAGTGAAGACAAGTTTTCAGAAGGAAGCAAGTGAGATGTAAATGGAAGAGACTGGCAGGCTTCCAGCTTGGAATTTTAATCAGATTTGGAAACTGATATTTAGAATTTGCAAGATTGAGAGCCATTTTCTATAATTATCACAAGGCTGGCAAAGAAATAAATCACTCAGCCTGCTCAATAAAAAAAAATCTAACTGAAAGCTTTTGTGAAGAAGATGGTCATTTGAGTTTGGCTGCCGATGCACTTCAGAAATCACTGGGCTGTTCCTGTATGCAGGACAGTAACCATACTGTGGCCTTCAGCAGGTCTAATTGGTGCAGTGCTTGAGCCAGGATGTGTAAGTAAATTTGTGACTTTGTTTGCGAAACTGTACAGGTGTGGTTTGTGATACATTTTCCACTTAGGCTCGTAGACTGAGATGGCGAAGAAACTCTTCGCAGAATTATTTTTGCAAAAATTTCTCATGTCACCAATAGCACGGATAAATTTACAACTGCAACAGTTCTATTCTGAGCTGCATGCTGACACTTTCATCGTTGCGACTGCTAAATCTGGCTGTTAACTTTCTTCTCCCTCAGCAGGTACAGCACTAACTGTCTCTTCTATCTTACTGGTTAAATATCTGATTCCTTTCATAGAATTTACAGTGCAGAAGGAGGCCATTCGGCCCATCGAGTCTGCAACGGCTCTTGGAAAGAGCACCCTACCCAAGGTCAACACCTCCACCCTATCCCAGTAACCCCACCCAACACGAAGGGCAATTTTGGAAACGAAGGGCAATTTAGCATGGCCAATCCACCTAACCTGCAGATCTTTGGACTGTGGGAGGAAACCGGAGCACCCGGAGGAAACCCACGCAAACACGGGAAGGATGTGCAGACTCCGCACAGACAGTGACCCAAGCCGGAATCGAACCTGGGACCCTGGAGCTGTGAAGCAATTGTGCTGTCCACAATGCTACCGTGCTGCCCTTTTCAAATTAGATGTCTTTATCAGGCTTTTACTTTCATGAATTCCTATGGCACTAAACCTATTTCCCCAATGACACTGCACCGAGGGATGGAAGGAGCGAAACATAAAAGAGAGATAGGTGGGGAAAAAAATCGAAAAGAGGGGAATGAGAATGGGAGAGGAGAGAGAGAAAGAAAGGAAGGAAGGAAGGAAGGAAGGAAGGAAGAGAATAAAACAGGAGAGAGAAACAAATAGAAAAAACAGAAGAGAAGGACCAAAAGTGATTGAAGCAAAAATGAACACGTGCTGGCAAAAATTACAAATGAAGGAGAGGAAGGAAATGAAGTCACGGGAGACTCAAATAGACACAGGAGAGGCTAAATGGAAGTGCAAGAGAGAGAGAGAGAGAGAAGAATAAGTGATGGAGTGAGTGAGTCAAAAGAAATGGATGGACACTGGAACAAATGATCTATTTTTATATCTTACACCCCTGCTTGCTGACTTTGCGGCATAAACCTTGCCAATCAGTATAAAGTTAAATTCTGTTCAAACCAACACTGCCAGTGTGCTGCCATGTTCAGTATGTCATGAGTATTACCAGCACATAGTTGTTGCCCAATGAATTTCGCTGCCCAATGAATTTTGCAGTCCAATGGACTTTCAGAAGACTTTTGACAAGTCCCACATACAAGTTTAGCATGTAAAATTAAAGCGCATGGGATTAGGGGTAGTGTATTGAAATGGATAGAAAACTGGTTGACAGACAGGAAACACACAGAAGGAATTATCGGATCTTTTTCCAAATGGCAGACAGTGACTACTAGGGTACTGCAGGGATCGGTGCTGGGATTTCAGCTATTCACAATATCTATTAATGATTTAGACGAGGGAATTAAATGTAATAACGCCCAATTTGCAGATGATACAAAAGGGTGGGAGGGTGAGCTGTGAGGAAGATGCAGAGACCCTTCAGTGTGATTTGGACAAGTTAATTGAGTGAGCAAATGAATGGCAGATGCAGTATCAGTTGGATAAATGCAAGGTTATCCACTTTGGTAACAAAAACAAGACGGCAGACTATTCTCTGAATGGCCATCAATTAGGAGAGGGGAATGTGCAACGAGACCTGAGTATCATCATACACCAGCCACAAAAGGTAAGCATGCAGGTCCAGCAGGCAGTAAAGAAGACAAAGGTAATGTTGGCCTCTCATAGCGAGAGGATTCAAGTGCAAAATCCGGGATGTCTCGCTGCAATTATACAGGGCTTTAGTGAGGTCACACCTGGAATATTGTGTGCTGTTTTGGTTTCCTTAGGCGGGATTCTCCGACCCCCCCGCCGGGTCAGAGAATCGCCGTGGGTGCGGTGTGAATCCCGCCCCTGCCGGCTGCTGAATTCTCCCGTGCCAGAGATTTGGCGGGGGCGGGAATCGCGCAGCCCGGACGATTCTCCGGCCCGCGATGGGCTGAGTGGCCGCCTGTTTTTTTGCCAGTCCTGCCGGCGTAAATTAGAGTAGGTCCTTACCGGCAGAACCTGGTGGCAGGGGTGGCCTCCGGGGTCCTCGGGTGGACACGGTGGGACATGAGGGGATCTGGCCCCGTGAGGTGCTCCCACGGTGGCCTGGCCCGTGATCGGGACCCACCGATCCGCGGGTGGGCCTGTGCCGTGGGGGCACTCTATTCCTCCGCATTGGCCGCTGTGGTCCTCCGCCATGGCCAATGCGGAGAAGAACCCCCTTGCGCATGCACTGGGATGACGCCAGCACACGCTGGTGCTCCCGTGCATGCACCAACTCCCGCCTGCAGCCGGAGGCCCTTCGGCGCCGGTTGGCATGGCGCCAAGCCCCTTACCCGCCCGCCGGCGTGGCGCAAACCACTCCGAGGCGTGCCTAGCCCCTGAAGGTGCGGAGGGGCAGAATCCCACCCCTTATCTGGGAAAGGATGTTCTTGCCCTAGAGGGAGTGCAGCAAAGGTTTACCAGATTTATTCTATGGATGACAGGACAGATGTATGAGGAAAGATTGAGTCGTTTAGGATTGTATTCGCTGGAGTTCGGAAGAATGAGGGGGAATCTCATAGAAACCTAAAATATTCAAACGGGACTAGACAGGGCAGATGCCAGAAGGATGTTCCCAATGGTGGGGGTGTCCAGAACCATTGAGGTTACGGGTTAGACCATTTAGAAGAGAGATGAGGAGAATGTTTTTCGTTCAGAAAGTGGTGAACCTGTGAAATTTGTTGCCACAGAAAGTAGTTGTGGCCAAAACATTTTGGGTGGGATTCTCTGTTGGCGAAACGCGATTGGGCGGAGAATTGGTTCTGATGCCAATCTTAGGGTGGACGCCAATTTGACGCCAAAACGCAATTCTCCACCACCTCGTCAGTGGAGTCAATGCGGTCTGGAATGCACGTACAGTACACACTGCTTCCATGTCATTAACGGCCCGACCCGATATTCTCCGGGGCCTCTGCAATTCTCCGCCTCTGATGGGCCAAGTTCCCGAAAGCGTGGTTCACTTGTGCTTTTAAAAATTGTGAAACCAGCATTGTGGCTTCTGAGGGAGAGGGAGGGGGTATGGGCAGTGTCCAACATCGCCATAGTTTGCTGACTGTTGTGTCGCTGGCCAGGGGGGAGGTTTTGCCAGGCCGGGGGAAGGAGCGGGGGATAGCCAGGAGGTGGGCTGTGGAGTAGGGGTGGGCGGGCTTGGAAAACACCATTGTCGCAACTGGCAAGGCAGCCATGCAGCTGCGCACACCGGCAACAGCCCACTGTGAACCTAGTGCCATGGGTAGTATCGGTGTTCCCCCAGGCCCTCTAGTCTCAGCCGAACAATCAGCTATGTGGGCGCGCTCCTGCAGAACCAGTGCCACCTTGTTGACTGGGATGTGTGAGTGTGGGGATTTTAATGTGTATGCGCAGCTGCAGCTTGTCAGCCTCCCGAGTGTCAATCACAGACCCGGTGAATTCCGTACCGTTTTTCATTGGAATAAATAGTGTTCCACCTGGCATCGGTGCCAGCCCCCCCATAGTCGCTGAATCAGTTTCGGCTCAGTTTTGCCGTCGTTAAAGTCCACGAATTCTGCCCGAAGATCAACACTAAGCCTCAGGAACATAGAATCCTGACCTTTATGTTTTCAAGAAGCAGTCAAATTTCGCAATTGGGTTGAAGGGTTTCAAAAGGGTTTCAAGGCAGACGACCCTGACCTATACAAGAAATCCAGGTACGACCTCCGCAAAGCCATCCGAGTTGCCAAGAGAGAATATCAAACCAAGCTAGAGTCACAGTCAGACTCTCGGCGGTTGTGGCAAGGACTAAACAACATAACGGGCTACAAAGCAAAGCCGAACAGTATCTCTGGCAGCAGCGCACCCCTCCCCGCTGAACTCAATGCATTCTATGCTCGGTGAGCAGGTAACCAACAATCCGTTGGCGAGTGCCCCAGCAGCCCATAATTCACCCATACCCACCATCACAGCTTCCGAAGTCAGATTGGCCTTCCTGAAAGTGAACCCTCGGAAGGCGACGGGCCCGGACGGGATCCCTGGTCGTGCACTCAGAGCCTGCGCGGACCAGCTGGCAGAGGTATTCGCGGACATCTTTAACCTGTCCCTACTCCACTCCGAGGTCCCCACCTGCTTCAAGAAGACGACCATCATACCGGTACCAAAGAAGAACCAGGCAGCGTGCCTCAATGACTACCGACCAGTGGCCCTGACTTCAGTCGTAATGAAGTGCTTCGAGAGGTTGATCATGAAGTGCATCACCTCCATACTCTCAGAACGCCTTGATCCACTGCAATTCGCATACCGCTGCAACCGGTCCACATCAGACACCATTTCCCTGGCCCTACACTCATCCTTAGAGCATCTCGAAAACAAGGACTCCTACATTAGACTCCTATTTATTGACTACAGCTCAGCCTTCAACACCATAATCCCAGCCAAGCTCATATCAAAGCTCCAAAACCTAGGACTTAGCTCCCCACTCTGCAACTGGATCCTCGATTTTCTGACCAATAGACCACAATCAGTAAGAATGAACAACAACATCTCCTCCACAATAGTCCTCAACACCGGCGCCCCGCAAGGCTGCATATTTAGCCCCCTACTCTACTCCCTGTACACACATGACTGCGTGGCAAAACTTGGTTCCAACTCCATCTACAAGTTTGCTGACGATACGACCATAGTGGGCCGGATCTCGAATAACGACGAGTCCGAATACAGGAGGGAGATAGAGAACCTAGTGGAGTGGTGTAGCAACAACAACCTCTCCCTCAATGCCAGCAAAACTAAAGAGCTGGTAATTGACTTCAGGAAGCAAAGTACTGTACACACCACTGTCAGCATCAACGGGGCCGAGGTGGAGATGGTTAGCAGTTTCAAATCCCTAGGGGTGCACATCTCCAAAAATCTGTCCTGGTCCACCCACGTCGACGCTCCCACCAAGAAAGCACAACAGCACCTATACTTCCTCAGGAAACTAAGGAAATCCAGCGTGTCCACATTAACCCTTACCAACTTTTACAGATGCACCACAGAAAGCATCCCATCGGGCTGCATCACAGCCTGGTATGGCAACTGCTCGGCCCAGGACCGCAAGAAACTTCAGAGAGTCGTGAACACCGCCCAGTCCATCACACGAACCTGCCTCCCATCCATTGACTCCATCTACACCTCCCACTGCCTGGGGAAAGCGGGCAGCATAATCAAAGATCCCTCCCACCCGGCTTACTCACTCTTCCAACTTCTTCCATCGGGCAGGAGATACAGAAGTCTGAGAACACGCACGAACAAACTCAAAAACAGCTTCTTCCCCACGGTCACCAGACTCCTAAATGACCCTCTTATGGACTGACCTCATTAACACTACACCCTGTATGCTTCATCCGATGCCAGTGCTTATGTAGATACATTGTCTATGTTGTGTTGCCCTATTATGTATTTTCTTTTATTCCCTTTTCTTCTCATGTACTTAATGATCTGTTGAGCTGCTCGCAGAAAAATACTTTTCACTGTACCTCGGTACACGTGACAATAAACAAATCCAATCCAATCCAATCCAAAAGATATGTGGGGAAGCTGATACGTGGCTATTGAGTTGGATGATCAGCCATGATCATAATGAATGATGTAGCAGGCTCTTATTTTCTATGGTGCTATGTTTCTATGAATGGACTGGTGTGGCCCTCTAGGCCCTATGCCTTTTTAACAATCTTGGGCTGAGTTCTCCGTTCTGGAGACTAAGTCTCCATGCTGGTGTGAAAATGGTGGCGTTTTCAGAAAAACTGGTGCAAAGTGGCCACCGATTCCCTGTTCCGGAGAGGGGGAGGGGCTAGCAGCCAGGCAGTGTCGAGCTCCCAGCTCTAGCTGCCGATATGGCCTGGAGAGTTGCCAGTTCCGTGGCCGCACATACGCACGCTGGTGACCTGCAGCGGCTGCGCCGCACTTCATGCCAGATATTGCTCGCGGGCCCGGCCTGCGAAATAATCCCCCCTCGTCCGGCTCCGGCGCTCCGGACCGCCCCACCACCGTGCCCCAAGCCACAAATATGTCCACCCCTGTCCGCAGATCAACCCTCCTTTGGCGGCACTGGACTGAGTCTGCAGCCGCCACGCTGAGTTCCCGACGGATGAGACCAGACGTGTCCCACGCCGTCGGGTACTCGGCCGGTCGGGGACGGAGCAGGGCGGGCCTCAGCTGACGTATGGAGGCCGTGGATTTTCAGGGGCGGAGCATCGCGAAAGCGGCACCGCCCCCAATTTCGGCGTCATCGGGGATTCTCCGCCCCGTCGCCGAACGCAATTTTGGCATCGGGGATCAGAGAATTCAGCCCCTTATATCAGTAGCCTGGCATCTCGCAAAATTGATCCCATAATTGAAAATTTCCATTTCAGTATTTTTCAAAATCTTTCATTGACTGGAGGTTTTTGCCCTCCCTTGATTTACCCTGGCAGAGGTGGCTTGCTATTGGCTGCCAGTGGGATCTTCCGCTCGCCGAAATCAATGACCATTTGCATTGCTAGCTGGCCTCACCACCGCGGAACCTGTTGGGGGTGACCTTCGGTGGGACTGGTGCTGTGTGGGGGAGGGGGGGGTCATGTGACATTCAGCCCCACTCTAGGGCTTTGCACACAGTGAATAGAAAGAATGTCCAGGACATTCTGAAACAAAGCCTAGATGTCTCCACTTTCCTATTGTAATTTCCTCCTTCCCTTCTGTTTTATCCTCCCACATTTTCTTTCCTTCAACCAATATTATGTCTTTCCTCCAGTGACTACACTTCCAAAAGTACATAATTCACAAGCATTTTCAGCCATCCAGTGATCATAAAAAGCACTTCACAAATTATTTCTGAATTCTCATTACGTATTCCCATTTTCTCAGCTTCTTCTCCCATGTACGTTGCCATGCATTCTATCTATTGCTTGCCTCCTTTGTCCTGTCTCTTTCCTTTTCCACCTCTCTCTCTCTTATCCACAGTGTGGTGTCGAAAAAGCTCGGCTGAGTCACTAAGGCAATAAAAGTAGGAAGAGTGCAAAACTGCCCTGCTTCTTTCAAATATCCAATCGGGCCAGCTGATCAAGTGCACGCAATTCCTTCTAAACAGATGGGCAACAACGTGACCAAAAATATCAAACATATTTAAATATTACGATAAATTCCTGACTTGAATGAACAAAAATGCTTTAGTCTGCTTTTTGGCCCTCTCCCTCTCTCCCACGACATGTTTTTCCACGGTGTAGTTGGCTCGCCATTGGCAGTCAAGGGGACCTGCCAGTTCCACCGAAATCTATGGCGTTTTGCATGGCTCACCCGCCACCAGGGAACCCGCTGGGGAGGGATCACCTTTGGAGGTACCGGAAGATCCCTCAGGTGGGAAGAGCTAGAGGGTCTCAGCCTAGCTGGCGGGTTGCGCTTTGAAAACATGCGTCAGCAAAACTGGGAAAAATTACCTTTTGCCATTAAAGAGAAAAAAAGCTTAGAGTCATTTAAATTTTCTAATATAATCAATTGAAGGTATAGAATGGAGAATGAGAGACGATAGAGAAAAAAATTGGAGCATAGGTTACCACGAAATAAGTGTTTGCCTTTATAATTGTTAATTAAAATTTTGTTTGAAGGTTTTCTTTTGATAGCTTAAGCTTGTTAGTAAAAGCAAATTATTGCTGACTGCTGGATAGATTTACTACTGTAACATTTGTTTCCGAAAGATTAAAAATCAGCAGGATGTCCCAGGGAGGCAATTACTTTTTTGAACCTAAGAACAAATGAAGTTTGATTATTTGTCATTTACCTGCTTCAAATGTCCAGTGGCCCCACCAGTATTTCATTACAATGCCATTAACAGGAACATCCTCCCTCCTTTCGTTTCTATGAAAACACATCCAACACCCCATGATAAGTAAACTTAGATTTATCCATTGTTACGACACCCTGGGCGAGTGCGCGGTCAATTCCAGCCCCACAGACCCAAGAGCCCCAAGACAAGTGAATTGACCAATAGTTTGTGCATTTTCCTGAGATCTTTAACCCTTGACTGCTCCAATGAGATACAGGCACCAGATTTACAAGTAAAACATGAAAAAACTGTTTGTTTCTAACAAGGAAAAGATGAATATATAATGGTGAGAATGGAAAAATGGTCTGCTAATCTAACTGTTCCCCAAACACCATCCCACAATCTACCCAAACACACACAATGGGTGGGTGGGGAGGGGGCGCGGTGGCTAGGAAAGGTTAAAAATAACAAGGATTAAGATATATGAGAGATTTGAGGATCTTCCCTGCTGGGGTTGAGGTCTTTGTAGGCAGTGGTCTCTTCAGAATGTAAGGTTCCCAGCCTATGGTTAGTTTGGATCTTCAATCTGGGCCACTCAGACAGATTCTCAGGCTGTGGCATTCCCTCGAGGGACACATTTCAAGTTGTGTTTAGCTGAGTCTTACCCATGGAAGGTGCACTTCAGGTCTGCTCAATCACTGATATGTGGTCAGCTTCAGCAGGCTCACCAACAGCTTGTCTCAGTTAAACGGAACATCAGAGTAGTTTTTGCAAGACCGTCAAGTGGTCTGGTACCTTTAGTGGAAGAGGAATCCGGTAAGCTCCCCTTCCCCAGCTCTATCTTCAGGCTTTGAAAGCTTACTAACTGTCCTGTTTACCGGAAGGGAGTTCCAGCTAAAATTTGAGAGAGAATTTCACCCCTTCTGGGAGAGAGAACTTAAAGCCTTCTTCATCTCTGTCCTGAAATGAAACTGAAATCAAACATACAGAGTCACCCAGCAGGGCATTCCAGAATAAAAGCACCAATCGGCATTGAGGATCTGCTAAGACCCCCAGATTGCAATGGAGTTGATTGGTTGCTATTGAAGTGTATCAAAATGACATCACAGGCTATGACATAGGGCATCAAGGGAGAGGCCTGGGCCAGTACATTAGACCAGGGGTGTGTTCAGTTTGACCAAAGTCTGCAGTTTCAAACAAAAACTGCAATGTTGCAGGAACAGGGATTAAAAAAAGAAACACAAAACAGACAAGGATTTAGCCAGATCCTTCCATCATTGAAAAATGATAAAAATATTTGCTTTTTGAACAAAGATTGAAGTCAGGAACACCTGTAATTTAACAGATGATACCAACCAAAGATCAGCATCACTATTTAATCTATAGCATCTCATCAGTTGCAGCATTCCCACTATTAGGCAGACTCTGCCAGACGCCACCTCAGAAATGTAACCAGCGCCCTGGTCCCCGCCAGCACTCCGGCCTCGCCAGACGCAACCACCTACCTTCCACAAGGTCAGACTTCTCCCATCGGATCCCAGGACCATCCAGCCGCAGCCGCCGACCGAGGAAGTGAGAGAAATGTGGCGGTCTGCAGGTGAGACTGAAGCAGTGCGGTTTCAAGACTCCTCTCCCCAGCACACTCCTGGCAAACGTCCAAGCGATCGGAAACAAGCTGGGCGAACTTAACGCTAGGCGTACCTCTCAGAGGGAAGTAAGAGACTGCTGTGTGCTCTGTTTCACAGAGACATGGCTCACCCCCACCTCACCGGACTGTGCCATTCAACCTGAAGGCTTCTCAATTCATCGGGCGGACCGCACCGCGTCATCAGGCAACGCAAAGAATGGAGAGGTTCGCCTCCTCATCAACGCCTCCTGGTGCTTGGATGTGATGACCCTGGTGACCTACTGCTCCCCGGACCTGGAATACCTGACCATGAAGTGCCACCCATACTATCTGCCACATGAGTTCACTTCAGCCATTATCACAGCGGTCTACATCCCACCCCAGGCATAAGCGAAGAAGGCGCTGGGCGAACTGTACACAGTTATAAACAACTACAAAACAGAACACCTGGAGGCCTTGTCCATCGTGGCCGGGGACTTCAACAAGGCCAACCTCAAGAGTGTACTGCCAAAATTCCACCAACACATCTCCTGTCCCACCAGGGGCGACAACACTCTTGACCACTGCTACTCAAAAATCAAGGGCGCCTACCGTTCCATCCCCCGAAAGCACTTTATCAGACCATAAGACAGTGCTCCTTCTCCCAGCATACAAGCAGAAACTCAAGCGGGTGTGGTATTATCAGGTATTGCAGTACCCGAGAGGCTGTAGACCATTGGTTAAACCTAGGAGTTTACCATTGGCTGTTTGGTATGTAGCTCCACCCTGACAGGTGGGGTATAAGAACCGGTGCCGTCCCAGCAGCCCTCATTCTGTACCGAAGCTGCTGGGGAACAGTTCTGTCTATTAAAGCCTTCAGTTCTGTTACTACCTCGTCTTTAATAGTAATTGATCGTGCATCAATTTAATAGACTACACTTAAGATGAAAGGATGGATCTCCGATTCAAACCGGAGTAACTACAACTCAGCCACCATGCGGAGAACTCGGTGGTGATCTTTAAGCACTGGCTGGCGTGCTTTAAAGGCTACCTTGAGACGGCTGGAGGCACCCCCTCAGGAGAACAGAAACTGCATCTCCTGCACTCAACAGTAAGCCCTGGGATCTACACCCTCATCGAGGGGGCGGAGGACTTTGATGCTACGATCGAACTGTTAAAAGGACATTATATCCGCCCTGTAAATCAGGTCTACGTACGTCACCTGCTTGCAACTAGACGGCAAAGCCCCGGGGAATCGTTGGAGGAATTCTACCGTGCGCTACTGGTGCTGGGCAGAAACTGTGGCTGCCTGCAAGTTTCGGGGAGCGAGCACACGGAACTCCTAATCCAGGATGCCTTCGTAGCAGGTAGGAACTCCTCAGAGATCCGCCAAAGACTCTTAGAAAAAGACACCCTGGGACTTAGAGAGGCACGGGCCCTGGCAAGGTCCATGGACGTTGCCTCCAGACACGCGCAATCCTATGCACCGAATGCGCGGCGGCCCCCTAGGCTGCATGACATCCCGCAGCAGCAGCCCCACAGACCTTCCCCGTGTTCCCTCAGGCCTGCGCTGTAAGATGGCCCGCGAACTCCGTCGGGCCCCGCTGTTTCTTCTGCGGGCAGGCGAAACACCCCCGCCAGCGCTGCCCGGCCTGCACCTCCACCTGCAAAGGGTGCGGCAAGAAGGGCCATTTTGTGGAGGTCTGCCAGGCACCAGCCATGGCCGCGGTCTCCAGCAACTCCGGACCACCGCGGCAACCTTCTCTGCGGGCCCCAGGCGGCCAGCACTCACCGCTACCCCCCTATCCTAGGGCCACGTGCGACCCATGGGCTCGGCCATCTTGCACCTCGGACACCACGCTGGACAGATGGGCGCAGTCACTTTGTCCATCCCCGCCGCCATTTTGTCCATCCCCGACCATCATGTGCGACCCATGGGATACGCCATCTTGGATGGGGCCCCAGGACCCCAGCACAGCCGACTACACGCTGCCCGATCAAAACCCGCAACTACTTCATCTGGCCTCGGTGACTCTGGACCAAAATTGACCTCGGACACTCGCAACAGCAACGACGATGGTCTTCATCAATGGCCATGAGACGTCCTGCCTGATCGACTCTGGGAGCACGGAAAGCTTTATACACCCCGACATGGTAAGGCGCTGTTCACTTGTTACCCACCGTGTAAATCAAAGAATCTCCCTGGCCTCCGGGTCACACTCGGTGGAGATAAAGGGGTTCTACCTAGTAAACCTCACTGTCCAAGGCAGGAAATTCCGCCTTTATGTCCTGCCGCACCTCTGTGGGGCTACACTCCTGGGGTTGGACTTCCAATGTAACTTGCGAAGCCTGACTTTCAAATTCAGCGGCCCTAAACCCCCCCTTACTGTTTGCGGCCTCACAACCCGAAAGGTCGACCCGCCTTCCCTGTTTGCGAACCTCACCCCGGATTTCAAACCCGTCGCCACCAGGAGCAGACGGTACACTGCCCAGGGCCGGACCTTCATCAGGTCAGAGGTCCAAAGGCTACTGATGGAAGGGGTCATTGAAGCTAGCAACAGTCCCTGGAGAGCTCAAGTAGTGGTGGTAAAGACCGGGGAGAAGCATAGGATGGTCATTGACTACAGTCAGACCATCAACAGGTTTACGCAGCTGGATGCGTACCCTCTCCCCCGCATATCCGACCTGGTAAACAGGATCGCGCAATATAAGGTCTTCTCCACGGTGGATCTAAAGTCCGCCTACCACCAGCTACCCCTCCGTACTAGTGACCGCAAATACACTGTCTTCGAAGCAGATGGGCGGCTCTATCATTTTTCAAGGGTTCCCTTTGGTGTCACTAACGGGGTCTCGGTCTTCCAACGCGAGATGGACCGAATGGTTGACCAGTACGGCTTACGCGCAACATTCCCGTATCTTGATAACATCACCATCTGTGGCCATGACCAGCAGGACCACTACACCAACCTCCGAAAATTTCTCCAGACCGTGAAAATCCTTAACCTAACATACAATAAGGATAAATGCGTGTTTAGCACCGACCGTCTAGCCATTCTAGGCTATGTAGTGCGAAATGGAGTTATAGGCCCTGACCCTGAACGCATGCGCCCCCTTCTGGAGTTCCCGCTCCCTCACTGCCCCAAGGCCCTGAAGCGCTGCCTCGGGTTTTTCAGTTATTATGCCCACTGGGTCCCTAACTACGCAGACAAAGCCCGACCCCTAATCCAGTCCGCAACCGTCCCCCTGTCGACGGAGGCCCGCCAGGTCTTCAGCCGCATCAAAGCAGGCATTGCAAAGGCCACGATGCATGCCATCGACGAGTCCCTCCCCTTCCAGGTCGAGAGCGATGCGTCCGACGTAGCTCTGGCCGCCACCCTCAGCCAAGCGGGCAGACCCGTGGCCTTCTTCTCCCGTACCCTCCGTGCTTCCAAGATTCGCCATTCCTCAGTCGAAAAAGAGGCACAAGCCATAGTAGAAGATGTGCGACATTGGAGGCATTATCTGGCCGGCAGGAGATTCACTCTCCTCACGGACCAATGGTCGGTGGCATTCATGTTCGATAATGTACAGCGAGGCAAGATAAAAAACGGGGATCGAACTCTCCACCTACAACTACGAGATCTTGTAACGTCCTGGGAAGCTAAACGAGCCTCCTGATGCCCTGTCCTGCGGCACATGTGCCACCGCACAAGTGGACTGCCTCCGAGCCCTCCACGAGGACCTCTGCCACCTGGGGGTCACTCATTTTTTCCACTTCATTAAGACCTGCAACCTGCCCTACTCCATCAAGGAGGTCAGGACAGCTACCAAGGACTGCCAAATCTGCACAGAGTGCAAACTGCACTTCTACCGGCCAGAGAGGGTGCACCTGATAAAGGCTTCCCGTCCCTTTGAACGCCTCAGCATGGACTTCAAAGGCCCCCTCCCTTCCACCGACTGCAACACGTACTTCCTGAACATGATTGACGAGTACTCCCGGTTCCCATTCGCCATCTCCTACCCAGACATAACTGCGACCACCGTCACCAAGGCCCACCAGGGTATCTTTACACTGTTCGGTTTCCCCGCGTACATACACAGTGATAGGGGGTCCTCCTTTATGAGCGACGGACTGCATCAATTCCAGGGGCATTGCCTCAAGCAGGACGCCCAGTTACAACCCCCGGGGAAATGGGCAGGTAGAGAGGGAGAACGGAACGGTCTGGAAGACCATTCTACTGGCCCTACGGTCCAGGAATCTCCCAGTCTCCCGCTGGCAAGAAGTCCTCCCGGAGGCCCTCAGCGGGAGAATCCAGCAAAGAAGGTCGTGCAGTGCTGTTCCGAGGAAACAGAAGAGCTCCTACGTGACTGCTTGGAGACAGTGGACTGGACCGTATTTAAGGACTCAGCGACCAACTTAAATGAGTACGCCACCACCATCATAGTCTTCATCAGTCAATGGGTGGATGACTGCATGCCAAAGAAAGCAGTACGTACGTTCCCCAACCAGAAACCATGGCTAAATCACGAGATCGGCTCCCTGCTGACGGACAGGTCTGAGGCGTTCAAGTCAGGCGACCCTGACCTATACAAGAAATCCAGGTACGACCTCCACAAAGCCATCCGAGATGCCAAGAGAGAATATCAGAACAAGCTAGAGTCACAGACAGACTCTCGGCGATTGTGGCAAGGCCTAAACAACATAATGGGCTACAAAGCGAATCCAAGCAGTAGCTCTGGCAGGAGCGCACCCCTCTCCGATGAACTCAATGCATTCTATGCTCGGTTCGAGCAGGAACCCAACGATCCGCTGTCGAGTGCCACAGCTGCCCATAACACCCATACCCACCATCACAGTTCCCAAAGTCAGATCGGTTTTCCTGAAAGTGAAACCTCGGAAGGCAACCTATCCAGATGGGATCCCTGGTCGTACACTCAGAGCCTGCGCGGACCAGCTGGCAGATGTGTTCATGGACATCTTTAACCTGTCCCTACTCCGCTCCGAGGTCACCACCTGCTTCAAGAAGACCACCATCATACCGGTGCCAAAGAAGAACCAGGCAATGTGCCTCAATAACTACCGTCTGGTGGCCCTGACTTTAGTCGTAATGATGTGCTTCGAGAGGTTGGTCATGAAGCTTATCACCTCCATACTCCCAGAACGCCTTGATCCAGTGCAATTCACATACCGCTGCAACCGCTCCACAGCAGACACCATCTCCCTGGCCCTACACTCATCCCGAGAGCATCTCGATAACAAAAACGCTTACATCAGACTCCTATTGTTGACTACAGCTCCGCCTTCAACACATAATCCCAGCCAAGCTCATAGCAAACCTCCAAAACCTAGGACTTGGCACCTCTCACTGCAACTGGATCCTCAACTTTCTGACCCACAGACCACAATCAGTGAGAATAAACAACAACACCCCCTCCACAATAGTCCTCAATACCGGGGCCCCGCTTGGCTGTGTACTTAGCCCCCTACTATACTCCCTGTACACACACGACTGCGTGGCAAAATTTGGTTCCAACTCCATCTACAAGTTTGCTGATGATACAACCAGAGTGGACCGGATCTCGAATAACGACAAGGCAGAATACAGGAGAGTGATAGATAACCTAGTGGTGCAGCAACAACAATCTATCCCTCAATGCCAGCCAAACTAAAGAGCTGGTCATTGACTTCAGAAAGCAAAGTACTGGACGCACCCCTGTCAGCATCAACGGGGCCGAGGCGGAGGTGGTTAGCAGTTTCATATTCCTAGGGGTACACATCTCCAAAAGTGTGTCCTGGTGCACCCACGTTGACGCTACCATCAAGAAAGCACAACAGCACCTATACTTCCTCAGGAAACTAAGGAGATTCAGCATGTCCGCATTAACCCTTACCAACTTTTATAGATGCACCATAGAAAGCACCCTATCGGGCTGCATCACAGCCTGGTATGGCAACTGCTCGGCCCAAGACCGCAAGAAACTTCAGAGAGTCGTCAACACAGTCTCATCCATCACACAAACCTGCCTCCCATCCATTGACTCCATCTACACCTCCCGCTGCCTGGGGAAAGCGGGCAGCATAATCAGAGATCCCTCACACCCGGCTTACTCACTTTTCCAACTTCTTCCATCGGGCAAGAGGTACATAAATCTGAGAACACGCACAAACTGATTCAAAAACAGCTTCTTCCCCACTGTTACCAGACTCTTAAACGACCCTCTTATGGATTGACCTAATGGATTGACTACACCCCTGTATGCTTCACCGATGCCGGTGTTATGTAGTTACAGTGTGTACCTTGAGTTGCCCTATTATGTATTTTCTTTTATTTCCTTTTCTTTTCATGTACTTAATGATCTGTTGAGCTGCTCGCAGTAAAATACTTTTCACTGCACCTTGGTACACGTGACAATAAACAAAATCCAATCCAACTGATTGAGTATCCAACCAAGATTTATTTGGAAGTTACCCCCATGCTTTTTATTAATGTATCTGACACGTAATATTTTTAGACCTTTGGAAAATTCCTTTTGATAGTTCCCATTACGGTAATAAGTAACATTATACCTTTAATGGAGGGGGTTTGGAAGAAGAGGGGTCATGTTAAAAATTAGAATTGGTTTGAAATTGAATATTACAGTAATTGCTTGGCCGTGTAATGGCAAATTGCTCATCTTAAAACCCTTAACAGCTCATCGCCACAATAGGGAATTAAAGTTGCGATGCCCTAGATGAAACTGAAGACGATGTCTGGCTGTTGCTGCAAATCGAACTTTTGTTTTCAGGTCCTTGTTATTTTGCAGACATTGACAGATTTCCAAATGAGCCCCTTTGCACCAGTTATCCTCCTTTAACAGCTGTCAAATGCAGATAGGCTGCACCGATGAGAAGATGGGAAAGGTGAAACTCAAATTGGACAGATTTAATTAGAGGCTGAGATTGCTTTCTCTGGACAAGCACAAATCAACACCTTCTGATCGCAAGGTTGTGCAGCTCACCCGAAATGCAATTCACTAAGAGGAACCGGATCAATTTTTCACACGTAATAATTTGATCATTCCTCGGGACATTTATCTCAGAAGTGGATGATATGTGCGCTGAAGAAAGATTAGCTTGTGTAGGTGAATAAGTTACCAAGCTTCAGTCTTTTGATTTAGTTTAAGCAGAACCAGGATAAAACCAATAAAACTAATAGTAAAATGGAGTAATAATTCCCTCTCCCTCCACGCGTACATGCACATTCTGTATTATATCTTCATGTATTGTCGCCATCTCAGATGGCCACCTGCAAAGGACCATGGCAATTATGGCCAACCCAGGACTCTGACAGACTCAGAGCTTGTGTGTATATTTGCAACCCAGACAGATAGACGGGATCAAAACCCCTGCTCGTTTGCATTCTAGTGGCCCATTTCCCCAGAACAAAAGAACTGTGCTCAGGTAACCGATACAGATACACACTAATCGGCACCACTCCTTTTACTCAGGGAGCCCAAGAAACCAAGGTCAATGACCGCTAAGGACACGCCCAGCCATCAAGGCACCCGCCCCTTTATTGGCCAAAATCAAAGGCAGTGATCGAAGCCTGTCCAATTATTGGGTCCAAGTTAAGTATAGGTTATTGTAGTTGTTAGGTGTAGTTTAACTTGTAGTGTTTTGTGTGTCAAAGTATTCCTTGTGTGTAAATAAACTATCTTTGAACTTGAGCTGACTAACTGGTTGTGAGGTCCTTTGATCGATATCCGGTAAAGCCTTGTGGTGGTATCATTTGATACCTGGTGACTCTAAAGTCATCATTATTAATTGGCAACAGTATGTACCAGTAGAGAAGAAAAAAAAGTCTTGTGTCAATCATTCCGTTTCAAACATCACCCTCAAAAGTCGCAATTCGCCAATTATTTCCACTGCTTTTTTTTCTGAATGATCTCACCGATGGGGAAGGAAATGGAGGATTTACAGATCGGGTTAAGAATAGTTTCATTTTAGCAGCTAAACATACAGGTTTCAGAGGCCAAAATAGCTGTGAGAAAACCCACAGCTGATCATTCAGCACTAATATAGTGAAAGGTTTTGAGACACGGTGTAGAAATGAGAGAAATGAGCCCAGCTTGATACATGACCCCATTAACATGTCACATGTGAGCTGCCAGCTTTCGTCGTGACTCCACAAGCGGCTTGTCCTTTTGAGGAGCATGGAGCGTTGGGTCTCAGTGGCAATGGATTGATGATTATTAATGGGGGAGGGGACAATGGGTTAGACAACAGAGGGCAGGGTGGGTGCACAACATCATATGTGGAAGGGCAGCATGGTGGCGCAGTGGTTAGCACTGCTGCCTTACCGCGCCGAGTTCCAAGGTTCGATCCCGGCTCTGGGTCACTGTCCGTGTGGAGTTTGCACATTCGCCCTGTGCTTGCGTGGGTTTCGCTCCCACAACCCAAAGATGTGCAGGGTAGGTGAATTGGCCACCCTAATTTACTCCTTAATTGGAAAAAATGAATTGGGTACTCTAAATTATTAAAAAAGGAAAAACTATTTTTTTAAAAACATCATGGGCGCGATTCCACGACCCCCCACCGGGTTGGAGAATCGCCGGGGGCCGGCGTGAATCCCGCCCACGCCGTGTCGCGAATTATCCGCCACCGGATATTCGCCGGGGGCTGGAATCGCACCGCGCCGGTCGGCGGGAATCCCCCGGCGATTCTTCGGTCCGCGATGGGCCGAAGTCCCGCCGCTGTCAACCCACGCCAGTCGGCGTGGATTGAACCACCTTTGGGACGCCGGGATACGGCGGCGTGGGCGGGCTCCGGGGTCCTGTGGGGGGCGCGGGGTGATCTGGCCCCGGGAGTTGCCCCCACGGTGGCCTGGCCCGCGATCGGGGCCCACCAATCCGTGGGCGGGCCTGTGCCGTGGGGGCACTCTTTTCCTTCCGCCTTCGCCATGGTCTCCACCATGGCGGAGGTGGAAGAGACCCCTCCACTGCGCATGCGCGGGGATGCCGTGAGCGGCCGCTGACGCTCCCGCGCATGCGCCGCCCGGCAAAGTCATTTCCGCGCTGGCTGGCGGGGCACCAAAGGTCTTTCCCGCCAGCCGGCGGGGTGGAAATCAGTCCGGCGTGTGCCTAGCCCCTCAAGGTAAGGGTTCGGCCCCTGAAGATGTGGAGAATTCCGCACCTTTGGGGTGGCGCGATGCCGGACTGATTCGCGCCATTTTTGGCGCCGGTCGGCGGCCATCGAGCCGATTACGGAGAATCCCGCCCCAGATTCATCAGATAGGTGGACTGGGTGTTCAGGTCATAAATAACAAAGTTATAACTATTGACTCATGTATCTGCCTTGGCCTTTCCAAGATTAAAGAGGCTACGACAGCAGCTTGTGAGAGAGAAAGTGAAACATGTGCACGTTGGTAAAGATTTAAAATTTGATCTTGGGGAATTTGCGCCAATCAGGATGAGTGGTTAACAGTCAAGGGATTTTACAATTGGTTCAACAAGTCATGTTAAGTAGATATTGACTCAAAGTGGTAATTTGGAACCAGTTGAGACTGAGCTTTTGCAGGAGATTCCAATGTAGATAAGGTTAAAACGCCTTTTGAACAAAACAACATTCCCTTTAAGTCAATATAGGCAGAGGTATTCTCCGTATGCAGGCTCCACATATGGGGCGGACCGGAGAATCGCCGGGGGATTCCTGCCGACCGGTGCGGCGCGATTCCCGCCCCCGCCGAATCACCGGTGGCGGAGAATTCGCTACATGGCGGGGGCGGGATTCACGCCAGCCCCCGGCGATGGGTCAGAGAATCACGCCCATGATCGTGGGTGACATTCTCTGTTCAGGAGACTATGGGCTGGATTCTCCAATTTTGAGGCTCTACGGTTTTACGACAAAAAAGCTGGTGCCGCCCCCGCACCGATGCTTGGACTGGTGAGGGGCTAGCAGCCGCATCACGTACAACGCACGGCCTTCCCAATATAAACGCCTGGAGAATTGCGGGGTCCATAGCCGTGCATGCTCACGGCGATGACCTGCAGCTGTCACACCGTACAACATGGCGCCGGCCATGCACGGGCGTGACCTGCCAGATAGTGCCCCCCTAGACAGCCCCTCACCACCTCCGGGCCAGCCCCCACCAGTTCCCCCAGCCTTCGCCGAAGCCCCCGCCCCGGCTAGCAGCAGGCACCCCCCCTCCCCCGGCCGTGGCGCGCTGGACACAGTCCGCAGCCGCCATGCCGGGTTCATGAAAGCTGAGAGCACCCATCCCCCGCGCCATCGGGAATTCGGCCCATCGGTGGCGGAACATCAGGGGGAGGGCCTTCAGGTAATGTCCTGAGGCCGTTCCAACGGCATGCGGCATACTCCTCGATGACGCCGTTTTGGAGGGGCTGGAGCATCCGAAAACAGGTGCCGTCCCCGTCGGTCGGAAACGGGGATTCTCCGCCCGATCGGCAATTACGATATCGGCGTCGGACAACGGAGAATCCCACCCTATGTTCTCCAGCTGGAGCTGAATTGCTGCTGATTTGCGATTCCAAATCCTCAACCATGCAAATCTATGAAGGAATCCCTCTATTGAGCAGACATTTTGATCGGGCAGTACGTTAGCGAGGTCCCTCGGCGGGCAATCCTCCCCCCCCCCGACATCGCAAAACAGCCCCCCACTTCTGGGTTCTCCATCTACCCCAACTATGGGGGTGAACCGATTAGGAAGATCCCCCACAGGGACCTTCTAAATAGGGAGACCGCCCCAGAGTGGTTTAAACACAGGTCTCTGGTTTACTCTTTCCAGGAATTGACACGTGGTGCTTCCTCTGTCTGAGCCAGCAGCTGTCTGCCCAGGTGAGTGGTACAATGGTAATTATTTTACCTTGCTCCTGTCTGGACTGCTCTCGAGCTTCTAAACAGGGGTCTTTTTTCTGGGGGTCTGTGGGGGATCCCTTTATTTCAGGGGTCTCTAGGGGGATCCTTTATTTTGGGGGTTTCCCTATTTAGCGGGTCTTTGTGGGGGGTCACATTATTTCGGAGGTCTCTGAGGAGGGTGGTGTAGATGGGTCTGATGGGGCTGGATTGTGGGGAGGAGAGTGGCCCACAGTGGAGTTTGGGGCAAGTCCTTTAAGGGGTTTCCCCCTTGTCCCATGACAAGCTCCACCACATCAGGGTCATGCTGATAAATGCCAGTAGTGATCCCCACCCACGTGATTCCGATCTGGAAGACTGGAGAATACCGAGGGCTCAGAGATTCTGGTGCCTGGTCCGCTAAGTGAGTGTAAATGGACCATTGAGACCCATTTGCATCCTCCCGCTGGCTCACAGGCAAGAACCCTGATTCCGCCGCCAGCAGGGCACCAAAGCATTGCAAACGGATCGACAACGATGATCCTGTTTTTACCCCGGACGCCTGATTCTCCGCCACATTAGGAACCCGCTCCCAGCAGCGGGCAATGGAGAATTTCACCCCCCCGTTTCCATTTTAACTCTTGAGTGCTCCCTGCTTTCTTGTTTCTTTCAAACAGCCCCAATTTCCGATTACTCGCCCAAGTGCCACAAACTGCAGAAATGGGGTTCACATTTTGATATTCGCAAACAAATATTACGTAGAATTGTTGACACTTAGAATGTTTTGCCTGATTTTGTTGAGAACGCTGAAAATGTGGTGACTTTTGGAAGACTTGTAAGAAACATAGGGCGGGATTCTCCGGCCGCGACCACCTGGCGACCAGAGAACCCCGCCCGAGCTCAATGGACTTTTCCATTGTCCGCGTCTTGTCCGTGGCGATCTTGCGGCGGGGGGGTGGAAGAATCCAGCCTGTAGTGGCTGGAGTTCTCCGCCATTAGGGTTCTCTGTTTCCATCGGCAAAGCACCCTCGCCCAGGTTTTCCGGCAGGCTTGGGGTGGCTTTAATAGGAAATCCCATTGACAAGCGGCAGGAGTAGAGAATCACAGCGCTCGGGGACGTTACGCCGCTGAGAAACATGCAGCTGGGAGACTGGAGAATCCAGCCCAGCGTGATTTCTATATATGTATTGTGGGATGTTGTTGTTGATACTGTATCTAAGTGCTTCACACTATTTAGCAAGGGCGGCATGATGGCACAGTGGTTAGACGGCTGCCTCACAGCACCAGGGACATGGGTTCTATTCTGGCCTTGGGTCACTGTCTGTGTGGAGTCTGCACATTATCGGTGTCTGTGTGGGTTCCCTCCGGCTGTTCCGCTTTCCTCCCACAGTCCAAAGATGTGCGGGTTAGATGGATTGGCCATGCTAAAATTACCCCTTAGTGTCCAAAAAAGATGTGTAGGTTAGATTAAGGGGTTATTGGGATAGGGCAGGGGACTGAGCTTGGGTGGAGTGCTCTTTCAGATGGTTAGTGCAGACTCTGATGTGTTGGGTGTTCTGGGTCACATACAGGTCACCAACACTTAAAATAGTGCAACACTATTTTGTTGAATCATTAACTGTTTAAACATACTTAGACTGTGGGTTAATACGATACTAGCTTTAACTAAAGACCTCTGCCTTGTCCTAACCAGTCGATGCACTCAGCATATGGTGAATATCTGTGCTGCAGGCTGTGAGCTCTGTGCTCCTAGCTAGCTGCTACTCGAATGAGCGGGAACTCTGATGCCCCCTGTCTTTATAGTGCGTGTGCTCTCACTGGTGATGGGCTGCGGTGTTGCCAAATGGTCTCCTTCTGCACTGTAGGGATCCTATGATTCTATGAAAGATAGGTAGGTAGGCAGATAGATCAGTGCTCTTGTTCGACAGCCATTTCTGATTCAACTTTGATCTTGCCGATGAATGTTATATGAGCCATTTTGCTATTTAATACAATCCCAGCTGTTTCCACAGTCCATTGTCTCTGCTGATGGTTTAGAGATTTGTCTTGAAATTACGGGGGCGATTCTCCCAAATGGAGCCCAATTGTTCGCGCCGTCGTGAACATCGTCGCGTTTCATGATAGCGCGAAACGGGCACGGGGACGCCCAATTCTACAGCTAACAGTTCTTTTTTTTTAAATAAATAAATTTAGAGAACCCAATTATTTTTTTTCCAAATATGGGGCAATTTAGTGTGACCAATCCATCTAACCTGCACTTCTTTAGGTTGTGGGGGTGAAACCCACACGCAGACATGGGGAGAATGTGTAAACTCCACATGGACAGTGACCCAGGGCCGGGATTCGAACCCAGGTCCTCAGCGCCGCAGTCCCAGTGCTGTCCACTGCGCCACATGCCGCCCCCAGCTAACAGTTCTTATCCATCACTGAATCCTGAGAGAATAATTATTAGGCAGCTAAAGTGTCTAAGTTGGTATCTCTCCTGCTTCAGAGCTAAAGCACCACATTCAAGTCTCACTGCCGGGCTTATTGTCCAGGAAAGGGCCCTAGCACTGGGTGCAGAGCAGGTCAGTTCATATTAATGCCATTCCTCAGGATAAACCGAGTGACTCAGAGGCAAGAAGAGCATTTGGCTGTAAATCCATCTGCTGCCATCTCCAAGAATGATGGCTGACATGAAAGAGCGCTCAACCAAGGTTGTGGTAAAACCCATAAGGGGAAGTATAGGAGCAAGAAGTGGTCATTCGAACCTCGTAACCTAACAAAGATTGAGAGCATAATCATTGCTATGTTTTAGGTTATGGTGCCTGCAATATACTGGAACACTGTTAATTACACAGGATCCTGAATTTGTTTCTCCCTACATTCAATTAGAAGGGTGGGTATGGGAGTGCAAGGAATTAGGTTACAGACAGTCAAAATTTACACTGAGAATGTTGGTCAGGGTTCTCCGTTCTCCGCTGCTAAGATCGGAATCCGGATTGTGCACAGAAACCTACAGCGGGGTAAAGTGGCGACTTGCGGCCAGTGGCAAACCAGTCGTCGTGAGTCTCCATGCCTGCCCTGCCGGCCATAGAGGGTTTCCCGACGCCCCAGTCAGGTTCCCCCCTCCGACCTGGCGGGACCACGCAAATAGCTCATTAGAGCTATTCTGCATGTCATTGGCAGGCAGGATGTACCATTCACCAGCCAGGTCGGATTCTCTGCCCCCCCCCCCCCCCCCCCCCCCCCCGCACCCCCCCCCCCCCCACACCACACCCCAACCCCCACCCCCAGCCAAGAGTCTCGCTGGTGTGAATTGGTGTAAGTCCTGAGGAGCGTGGAACTGGTGGCTTGCAGTCTAGGTGGTAAGCCCCCTTCCAACAATTGCCACCAGGATACTGAGGGGGTATCCATCCCGGGAGGTGGTGGGTTGGGAGGCTTGTGCTTGGCTGGAGGGAGCCAGGTCAGAGGTTTTCGATGGGATGGTGCTCCTTTGGTTTCTCTCCCATCTGCAGCCATTAAGCCATTAAACATTTACTCAGAATGTAAAAGTTACAGTTTTCTCATAATAAAGTGCAAATGTGCTCATCTGTGCCCCAACACTATTTAGGCCATCACTGCTTATCTTATAAATACACATCCCTAATACTAAAGTGAAAATGTTCTCACCTGCACCCCAAACCCTTGGGCAGTATGCCAAGTTTAAAGGTCTGTGTGATGAAGGTGTAAGTTATGCCTTTTAAGTGGTGGGAACCTTTGAAGTTGTTTTCACACCATCAGTTCCATTGTCTTTTGAAGCATTGAAGGCAACGTTAATGGCGAGGAGGCAGAATGCTTTGAACTAGATTGTTAGCATTGAAATTCACACTCCATTGCCTGCTAAAAGCATTGTGACTGACAGCTTGCTGGAACGTCAAAGCGATGAATCAGATTGTTTATTTTTATAGCTTTGCAGGGATCCACCAAGTCAGGGTAGCAGATTTTTCTCGAACCACATTCGTTTTATGAATCTGCCTCTTTGTTCTTGAGTGCTTCCTGGAAAGTGTAGGGGCAGCCCCCACAGCTGTTCTTTCCTCACGAACAAAGAGGCAGACTCTGCGGTGAGAGAAACAGCTGCCACCCTGGCTTAATGGATGGGGGATGCAGGGCTGCCGCATCTAATGGAGATCAGAGAGCCCTTTAAAAATGGGGCTCCAATCTCAGAGGTGTGGGACTATTCCGAGAGATTCGACCACGCCCCTCTCAGTTGCAGCGTGGATCGTGTCTTACCATAAAATGGCATGGGAAACCCGATTTGCAAAAAAGAAAATTCCCAAGTGCCATCAAATGGCACGTCAAGGGGCACTCCTCATGCAAGAGGGGACCAGTCCCGATCCTCCTCTGGCAGCAGCACTTAGACTCCCGAATGGAGAATTCCGGCCGTCTATCTGCTTTGCTTCTGACCTGAACTGTATCCAAAGCAGCATCTCCGGACAGAGGGAGGCACAGTCAAAGGAAATGGTCATATAGTCATACTAGTGACCTCTGGTGCCTTGTAACAGTGAAACATAAAGAGTACGAGGTGGGACTCTGGAAATAGCTCAAGCATCCAACACTTTTGGCCTCTTACAGATATATTTAACATTTTGAAAGGAAAATCACACATGACATTTTCTCTTAGTGTTTTGATGTTGACATATGCCAGGTGCATGACAATAATGGGAATGAATCAGAGAATTCACATGCAGTGTTACATTCAGCTGCGAAGAGAGGCAGGCGGAGGTTTTGCATTCAGCAAACAGTTTTCATTGCAGCATCAAACTTTTTCTGGGTGGAAAAGGACTTATCTTTGTAATAGCAGATTAAGCGACATCCATCAGATTAAGGTTTCATGCTTCTGAATGGGGACAGGCCTCTACATCTAATCTACGTATGAAGTAAATTGTTCACAAATGTGGTTTAGGACCAGCTTTTGAACTGTTTTTCGGTTTCTTTCGGCTTAAATAAACTATTTTTTGTTACTGCACTGGAGGTAGAGTGAGTTCAAGTGAATAAAAATGCCCGGGACTGCTATTTTCACAGGGTAACCGGATCTCTAAGTGCGCTTGACTGTCCTGCACATCTCACACCCATAGACAATGTCATGCACCCCACACACAGAGGCATTACCCAACACACCCCCTCACCCCCTCCCCCCCAGGAAGAACACTCTGCTTTAAGGCGCTGAGGCCACACACCCCCTCCACCCTTTTAAGGCTTTTGCACCAATCCTCTTGTTTCCCTCCCTTTCAGGAGTCCCACTCTTCATCCCCGCATCCATTATTAGGTTCCTTCGTACCCACCCTTCACCCATTTACCCTTCATACCCCCCCTCATCGCCTCTTTCATGGGCATGGCCCCACCCATCTCAGGCCCTGACCCTTGGCAATGCCAGCTTGGTACCTGGGCATCCTGGCGATTCTACATTGGCCCCTTGGCAGTGCTCCTGGCAATGCCAACCAGGCCAGGGTGGCAGTGACAAGGTGCCAGTCTGTCAGTGTCAAGGTGCCCGTGTTTCAGACAAAGTGCCAGTGTGCCACCCAGCCCTGTGCCCGATCGCCCAGTGGTCTCCAATCATCTGAGAGAACCCCAAGTGCCATCACACCTGGTCGAGGCCTCACTGGGAAGAACATTCCGTATGCCTTTTTTACAACCCTATCTACCTTTAGGGACACGTGCACTTACACGTTGAGATCTCTCACTTCATCTACCCCTTTCAGTATATTCCCATTTATTGCACATTCCCTTTTACTGTTTAACCTCCCTAAATGCATTACCTCACACTTATCAGAGTTGAATTCCATCTGCCACTTTCCTGCCCACTCCACCAACCCATCTACCTCATTTTGGACCTCACAGGTATCTGCTGCATTATCCACTACGCAGCCAAAGTTTGTGTCATCTGCAAATTTCCCAATCATACGCCCACGTTCAAGCCCAAATCGTTAATATATAAAACAAACAGCAGTGGTCCCAGCACCAAGCTCTGTGGAACGCCATTTGAAAGAGCTTTCCATTTGCAAGGGAAGCCATCGACTATCAATCACCCTTAATTTCCTGCTACCAAGCCAACTTTGGATCCAATTCGCCACATTACTCTGCATCCCATGGGCTTTTACGTTTTGACCAGTCTGCTATGTGTAACCTTGCCAAATGCCTTACTAAAATCCATGCAGACAACATTCACTGCTCTACCCTCATCAATCTTCCTTGTCACTTCCTCAAAGAATGCACTCAAATTTGTAGGGCATGACCTTCCCTTAAGAAAGCCATGCTGCCTATCATTGCCTTTTTGAGTGAAAGTTTATACGATCTCTCAAGATTGATTCTGACAATTTGCCCATCATCGAAGAAAGACTAAATGGCATATAATTGTCTTAAACAATGGAACTATATTTGCATTCCTCCAGTCATCCGGCACCTCCCATGTCTAGTGAAGATTGGAAAATAGTCCTCAGAGCATCTTCTATTTCCTCCTAGACGTCCTTCAGCATCCTAGGTAATAATCCATCCTGCCCTGGTGACTTATCCACTTTAAAGGAATCCGCACAGAGACCCTAGCTGGGAATTGGACCCGGGTTCCTGGTGCAGTGATGCAACAGTGCTAACCACTGTGCTACCATACCATGTGCCCTTTCTCCATCTTCCTATCATGGCCCACCTGCACATCCCTGTGCGTCAAGAGCTGGAGAGCACTGTGCTGCATTTCAGTGAGCCAATGAAGTACCAAGGTGAGGCTTTCCTCCATCTTGTAGTAGTTAGAATATGTAGGTTGCTGGTGTAGGTCTACATGCACAGGGCCACGCGCCATGGCTGCTTCTCTATTCAGGTGGCCACCCTTGCCTTGGAGGTGACAATCAGCACAAATGCCTGAGACATCTTTTCACTCACAGGTGCAACTCCTCCATCATCCTCAAAGGACCTGTGACAGATCAGAGCCATGAGTTAGTGTTGATATGGTGCATATCATGACATTGAAATTAGTGGGGATATCGGTTCAGCATGAATGACGACTAAGAGACATGGGCAGTGTGATATCTAATGCTGTCACCAGCTATGTGGATCACACATATCTCGCCATTGCCAACACCTAATGTGTATGTGTGGTGATTGTCCATTTAAGAGCAACACATCAGAGTTTGGATTGCTTGGCCTGGCTGACCAATCGGAATTCAAAGTGGGGATGACCCCAAAGGGGAGGATCCCTCCTAGGCAGAGGTATGTTTAGAGCGATCTGCAAACTTGCTGCTGTTCTTAAAGATCAGTAAATAAATCCTTTTTTGTCCAGGTGACCTTTACTTTGCTTGGTGCCCTTAAAGGTACAATCACCACAGTATGCCACTCTGTCGATCTCCAAAGCATTCTCCCCAACCGTGGTCAGGGTGACTCTGGCTATAAATCCACCCTGCTTGGCCATAGGTTTGTGCATTCTCTTCTCCTGCAATGGTAGAAAACAAGGGTGTTTTGAGTGTGAGAGGCGGAATATGTACTGAAGGTGGAATGAGAACATTCAAGGGGGGTGACCATGCGGGCGGGGTGTCAAATAGCAATAGGAGGCGGCACGGTGGTGCAGTGGTTAGCACTGCTGCCTCACAGCACCAGGGACCCAGGTTTAATTCCGGCCTTGGATCACTGTCAGTGTGGAGTTTGCACTTTCTCCCCGTGTGTGCGTGGGTTTCCTCTCGGTGCTCCGGTTTCCACCCAAAGTCCAAGGATGTGCGGGTTAGGTGGATTGGCTATGCCAAATTGCCCCTCAGTGTCCAGGGGTGCGCAGATTAGGTCATGGGGTTACAGGGATCGGGCATGGTGGACATGTGCAGAGTGCTCCTTCAAAGGGTCGGTGCAGACTTAAATGGCCTCCTTCTGCACTGTAGAGATTCTATGATGAGTGTGAGTGTGATGGCTGGCTATTCAGATGGAGAATTGAGAAGGTACCGTTGGGAAAGGAATGTTTGGAAGTGCAAGTTGTGTCGGTGCAGGAGAATGCATATCATGACATTGAAATTAGTGGGGATATCGGTTCAGCATGAATGACTATTAAGAGACATGGGGCAGTGTGATATCTAATGCTGTCACCAGCTATGTGGATCACACATATCTCGCCATTGCCAACACCTAATGTGTTTGTGCGGTGATTGTCCATTTAAGGGCAACACATCAGAGTTTGGATTGCTTGGCCTGGCTGAGCAATCGGATTTCAAAGTGGGGATGACCCCCAAGGGGAGGATCTCTCCTAGGCAGAGGTATTTTTAATACCTCGCCGATAATAATCGCCGAGCAGAAACTTATAGCCAAGTTCCGCACACATGAGTGCGGCCTCAACCGGGACCTGGGATTCATGTCGCATTACATTCATCCCCCACCATCTGGCCTGCGAAATCCTACCAACTGTCCTGGCTTGGTACAATTCACACCTCTTTAACCTGGGGTTACCCCATCTCTGGATCTGTAAAGATTTAATCACCTGCTAATGCTCGCATTCCAAGCATTGTTTGGCATCTTTGAATCTGTCTATATATGTGTTTCTGGAACATACCTCTTCATTCACCTGAGGAAGGAGCAGCGCTCCGAAAGCTAGTGACATCGAAACAAACCTGTTGGACTTTAACCTGGTGTTGTAAGACTTCGTACTGAGGTATTTTTAGAGTGAGCTGCAAACTTGCTGCTGCTCTTAAAGATCACTAAATAAATCCTTTTTTGTCCAGGTGACCTTTACTCTGCTTGGTGCCCATAAAGGTACAATCACCACAGTATGCCACTCTGTCGATATCCAAAGCATTCTCCTCAACCGCGGACCCTTTGAAGGAGCACTCTACACATGTCCACCCTGCCCTATCCCTGTAACCCCATGACCCTAACCTGCACATCCATGTGTGCATTAGAAATCAGTGAGTGATAGATGGCACTCGAAGTATCCCCTCTGAAAAGAGGAAAATGGCAAACCACTCACCTTCCCTGACCAAATGTAAACCTTTTCCAGCGTGGAACATTGGTTGCAAGCACCATATTTCTTCTTTTACTGTTCTATTTCAGGAAGCCAGTTGGTGAAGGATCGAGCTAGTGCCAATCTTTACACACACTTCTATATTTTTTTTTAAGTGTTGCATATTGCCAAACACAAACTCCGAACACAGGCTTCGGTGTGTCTATTGATAGGGGTTCAAATGAATCCTCAGTTAATGTCGACCACTTGCTTACAATTAATGCGCAATCAGTAGATCAATTTCCTTCTTCAAATAAAAATTAGAGTTAATATGAACACCCAAAATTTCAAATCAAATTAAATCAACATCCATATTGTGCACAAAGCATTACATTGTGAGATGCCCCTCCTTTCAATAAACCATCTGAGTTCTGAAACAACAGCCCTGCTGCCCAGGCTTTGGCAGGAGATTTCTAGTTATCGCTGGATCATGTCTCCAAACTCATGGCGGGCCTGCTGTGTCTTGTACTCCCACCAGGGTGCAGTCCTTGTGACAAGGCCTTTAGTGGACTTCTCGTGAGGACGAAGAGAAGAACCAGGAAGGAAGGGGACACCAGGCACCTCTTCACTCAGGAGAGGCTGGATGTGAACAGGTAACCAGGCTCCAGTTCTCCCCAAAAGCTCATCAATACGGCATTATTGCTCCACAATTCACCCTGCTACATTACTTGAAAAAAAAATTGAAATAGAAGACGCCACAGAAAATATATTCCTTACCAATTTCTGCCACTCCCCCAGTAATTCTTGTAATGCTGGATCACAAATTGCTGTGACGCTGTAAGAAACTGCAAGCCCCTTTAACCACTATCCATAGCCATGATGGTAGCAGTCTGAAGTCATGGCACCGAGCTGGATTTGCATGGCAACAGACATGGACCCCATGACCTGAGTCTGAGCTTCTACTGCAACAGACAGTCATTGGGTGACTTCAGCCTGTGCCACCATGGAAGATGAAACATCAGCTACCATATGCTGTACCATAGCTGGATCTGCAAGCACAGTCATGGAGTTGGCCGCCACTTATAAATTGGAAAGGATGGATTCCAAGCTTGATTTGAAGCCCTTTACCAATTTCTCCAGCCCTTTACCAGATGTCTCCATGCTCCTTGACAATGACAATAGGCTCCGTGGCAGATCTGCCAGTGGGCCAAGCATTTCAGCGTTTTCCTCTATGCCACTGACACACCCCATTGAAGTCCTCATCTAAGTCTTCTGCAGCAGAATTAATGTAGGGAACTGACACAGAAACTATTCTTCACCACTGGCCTTGTTGCAGCCCACTCATGCCAGGTGACTCACCGCGTGCAGCTCATAACGCCCTCTAGATTTTGGACAGTTCCAATATCTAAGCTGGTAGCTTTATGTGTCAAATCAAGTGACAATGTTTCCTAACTGGACGACTGTTGTTTCTCACACCTTTCACGGTGAAGCTACACTGGCTGGCCAGGTGGCAATTCTAGGGTATATGCAAGTGTCAATGCAGAAGGTGAAGGAAGAGGAGTGGATTGGAAAGAAATGGTCAATGATCACACCATCTACAGCTTGCATTTCACGCCAGACAGTAGGATGAGGGTGAAGTGAGATTTGAGAAGTAGCCTAAGGTTGGAACATAGCATCATCTTGAATATTCTCAGTGGTGCTGAATGCAATGTGCTCTGTGGTCTGCTAGCCCTACAATGTGGAGCACTGTCTCTTTCAAAGGATTCAGGAGATGTCAGTTCATCTGTCCTCTACGTGTTTCTGCTGCTCCCTGTAGTTAAATGCAACTTTGTTCTTCAAGAGCGAGGGAAGGTGGCCGACGGGTGAGTTGCAATGTGCGTGTTTGGTGTGCCTGTCCTATCTGACCAGCTGGAGATATGGGGAAGCTGCAGGAGGTGGATGTGAGTTTGGCAGCATTGGTAAGTGTCAGAGCTTGAGCATTTTAATGTTATGCATGAGCCCTCATTGCTGAGTGATGGGGCTACGGTATATTGATCAGTGGGAGAATAATGATGCAGTGGTCGTCAATGATATTTGATGATGCAGTCACTGACCTTAACCATTCGTGTGAGATTATTGAACTTTTTTCAGCATTGCTAGTACTGAACCCTGGGAATTCATCCCACAGAAAACTGCTCCCATTCTTTTCAGAGGGTATACTTTGAGGGCCTCCTGGCCACCACTGGAAATGTGACCTCTCTCCTCCTCGTGACCTCCTTCACTAAATCAGAGAATCTGGAGCTCTCTCTCTGGCCAATTGCCACTTTTAAATCCTTCCTTCTCCCACGGACTTTCTGACACAGTTCCAGCACCTGCTGTAGTGTGAGCAGATGCTCCTTTAAGAGGGAAGGCTCCCTTCAAGAAATGAAAGCTAATCATTGTGCTCCTAAGCCCCTTGCTGATTGTGCAACCTGTCAGCAGTATGACTTGCATTGAGACTCAACCCACAATCATTGAGATGAGCAGACAACACAAAGTTTGCATGCTGCCTACCTCAATCTAACTTCATTTTTGGCTAACAGGCCAAATTGAATTTTTAGCCCCAAATCTTCACGTTTCTATTAGCGATAGATCTCCCCTCGAATCATAGAATTTACAGTGCAGAAGGAGGCCATTCGGCCCATCGAGTCTGCACCGGCCCTTACAAGGAGCACCCTACTTAAGCCCACGTATCTACCCTATTCCTGTAACCCAGTAACCTCCACTTAACATGTTTTGGACACTAAGGGCAATTTTGCATGGCCAATCCACCTAACCTGCACATCTTTGGACTGTGGGAGGAAACCAGAGCACCCGGAGGAAACCCACGCACACACGGGGAGAATGTGCAGATTCCGCACAGCCAGTGACCCAAGCCGGAATCGAACCTGGGACCCTGGAGCTGTGAAACAACTGTACTAACCACTATGCTACCGTGCTGCCCTTGATCAAGATATTGTACAGTCCTGTGTTGCCTGATTTCTTGGGGATATTTCTGTGATATATACGTTCCTATCTGAGACATTACTATCCAAGTTTTGAGGCAGAAGAAGCCACAGGTCAGAAGGGCCAGACCTGCATGTGTTCACTTCAATTTATCTCCACGGAATAAAATATACAAAGCAAGGTTTAACGCAGAAATGATTCACATTACAGAGATAAAGGAATATTGGCGTGTACAGACCCACTGTGGGACATCTGGAATATAATAGACAATGAAATTGAAGCGTAAAATTGATAATTGATTCCTCAACTGAATCGGAAAACAGATCTCTGTAAACCCTCAGACTATTTCCACTGTCACTTTACAGTTGATGAATACTAATATGTATACATGGATCCTTTGCAGTAATAATGATAAAATCTTTCAATCTTTCTTTTTTTCCCCCCTGTTTTCAGTAGGAATGAGGTTGCAACTGCATGGCAGATAATGATCACAACATTATAAATTTGCTATGTAGCATCTGAGCAACCTGAATGATTGAACATTGGCCAGCCCTTCCTAAATTAAAATAGATTGCCATTGGTGAGCGAGCAGATTTTATTAATGGACATTAATCATAATAGCTTTAAATGAAGTTGAATTAGAAAATAAATTATAACAATGAAAAGCATTTTTCAAGGCACCATTGACTCTAAATGGCATTCTGATCAATGGTATAGGCTGGGTGCCACTAAGTCAGGGCTACAGGCACCGTGACTCCTCTAAGTAGTCTTGTCCCAATGCATCCTTGCTCCATTTGAAATTTGGCGAAGTATATGACTCTCATTAAAAGTCCTAAAACCTAGAGTTGCGAAGGACCTGAGAAATATTCACAATGCCGAGCAGTAGGCTTTCAAAACACATCCTTTGAACTAATCGGTCCAGTTTGGTGTCCCTTGTAATCCCCAATCTTTTCAAATTGGGGATTACTTTGCTCATTGATCGTTGGCTCCTCATCTGCGTTTCTCACGATACATAACAGCATGTAAGTATTGCGATCATGAAAGATAAAGAAAACAATTTGAATCATGATGAGGAGTTTTATAACACCTTGACCAGATTCCCAGATGTTTTGTAAGGTTCACTTAGGAACCAACAACATTTTGTGAAAGTAGACAAAGTGTGAGATTCAAGACACTTGCTAAGGGAATAAAGCTGTAAGATTCCATGGATTTTGAACAAACAAAATTAAACTATATTATGCAAGGTCAGAAGTATAAAACAATTTATAATGTCAAACTTATACTCCAGCATTCAAGGTTAACATAGGTACATGTGAATTGTCAGGCAAACTGCAGTCGAATAACCCAATAAATTGCAAAAACTACCAAGATGGAGTCCATGGATTTATCAACACACCACCAAAATGTCAACACTGTGCGTCGACTAATCTCACCGACGCTCTGACTCTCTCAAGTGGCATTCCAGTCCTCACATTCAAAAATCTCACTTTAAAATTCTCCATCCCCGAGGTGTCCAGAATCCGACCCCCGATGGCCATCACGGCAAAATCGAGATCGGCGCCAGACACCGATCTGAACGCCATGCTCCGACCCCTCACTGGCGGCGTGAGCGAATTCCATGCCGCACATCAGCGGGAGCAGGAAATACATGCAAATAGGTTGTAATGACCCATTTGCAACTATTTGCGGGCCAGCGTACTGGGCTCCGCCCTCCCATGATTCTCCGGTCCCTGCGGCCAGGAATCACGTGGCTGAGATTCACTTGTGGTCTCAGCAACCGTGAACCTGACATGGTCGCGAAGTCCACCACAGCAGGGTCACGACGGTAGAGAATATCTGAGCCACAAATCTGCCCTGAACCCTGACTCCTGCACCGCACATCAGCCCCCAACCCCCGCCCCCAGATTGCTTGGTTGCCCTCCATCCCCAAATACGGGGGTGACCTGACCACACCCCCCCAGGGACCCTGTAATAGGGAGATCCCCCAAAAGGACCTCTGTGAGAGGGAGACCCCCTCCAAAGGATTCCCTCCCTTTAGGAATCCCCTCCACAACCCCCCCCCCCCCCCCCACACACACACACAGACCCCCCCTCCCCACACAGAGCCCCCTGTCCAGGAAAGTGACCCTTGCCTGGAACCTTGACAGCAGTCCAGACAGGGGCAGTGGAAATCATTACAGCTGTAATACCTACCTTGCAGCTCCACGTGTCCATTCCTCAAGGGGTAGCAGCCGTCCCTGCACCTGGTTCCACAGATCCACTATCTGCAATCCTTTCAGGGCTCTTGAGTAGTGGGTTGTGATTGACATCAAAGAGATGAAAGTGCATTCCAATCACTACCTTACCTCTCTGTGATGTGCACAGTAAGAAGTCTTACAACACCAGGTTAAAGTCCAACAGGTTTGTTTCAAACACTAGCTTTCGGAGCACTGCTCCTTCCTCAGGTGAATGAAGAGGTATGCTTCAGAAACATATATCTATAGACAAATTCAAAGATGCAAGACAATGCTTAGAATGCGAGCATTTGCAGGTAATTAAGTCTTTACAGATCCAGAGATAGGGGTAATCCCAGGTTAAAGATGTGTGAATTATTTCAAGCCAGGACAGTTGGTAGGATTTTGCAATCCTAGGCGAGACGGTGGGGGATGAATGTAATGCGACATGAATCCCAGGTCCCGGTTGAGGCCGCACTCATGTGTGCGGAATTTGGCTATAAGTTTCTGCTCGGCGATTCTGCATTGTCGCGGGTCCTGAAGGCCGCCTTGGAGAACGCTTACCCGGAGATCAGAGGCTGAATGCCCTTGGCTGCTGAAGTGTTCCCCGACTGGAAGGGAACATTCCTGCCTGGTGATTGTCGTGCGATGTCCGTTCATTCGTTGTCGCAGCATCTGCATGGTCTCGCCAATGTACCACACTTCGGGACATCCTTTCCTGCAGCGTATGAGGTAGACAACGTTGGCCGAGTCACACGAGTATGTACCGCGTACCTGGTGGGTGGTGTTCTCACGTGTAATGGTGGTATCCATGTCGATGATCTGGCACGTCTTGCAGAGATTGCCATGGCAGCGTGGTGTCGTGGTCACTGTTCTGAAGGCTGGGTAGTTTGCTGCAAACAATGGTTTGTTTGAGGTTGCGCGGTTGATTGAAGGCAAGTAGTGGGGGTGTGGGTTGACCTTGGCATCAATGACGTGTTGAAGGCTGCGAAGGAGATGACGTAGTTTCTCCGCTCCGGGGAAGTACTGGACGACGAAGGGTATTCTGTCGGTTGTGTCCCGTGTTTGTCTTTTGAGGAGGTCGGTACGTTTTTTTGCTGTGGCGCATTGGAACTGTCGATCGATGAGTCGAGCGCCATATCCCGTTCATATGAGGGCATCTTTCAGCGTCTGTAGATGTCTGTTACGCTCCTCCTCGTCTGAGCAGATCCTGTGTATACGGAGGGCTTGTCCATAGGGGATGGCTTCTTTAATGTGTTTAGGGTGGAAGCTGGAGAACGGCTCTTTGATGTGGTCATTGGTTACAAACATTGGGGTTTCACCACTTAGGCCACTGAAGCATGAAGGGATATGAATGGATCAAAGCAGCAGATGGTTTTTATGAGCTGTCAGTAGCTTTGCAAGATCAGCACAACCAAGCGCCCGTTCCAATACGATCTTTACTAAGTTACCGTTTATGCTATCCAAATCATTAGCCAATAAAAAATCTACCCCTTCAAGGGATAAGCTAGGAACAAATGCCACAGTAACAATTCAGTTCACTTGACTAAGTCACTTTGTAATTTGACCTTACACAAGGTTCATAAATATCATGTATACCCTCCCATTAATACTTTTTTTTATCAGACTATTTGGAATACAAACTGTATCATCAGTCCCCATCAGTGACTGATCTGCCGCAGCATCTCTCAGAATATTTTATTTTACTTGTTTGTTCGTGGAATGAGGTAACTCTTCTCCTTTTGAGACAACTTTGGGCGGGATTCTCCCCTACCTGGCGGGGCGGGCCGTACCGGCGCCGAGGAGTGGCGTGAACTACTCCGGCATCGGGCCGCCCAGAAGGTACGGAATCCTCCGCACCTTCAGGGGCTAGGCCAGCGCCGGCGGGGTTGGCGCAGAAGGGCTTGGCGCCACGTCAACCAGCACTGAAGGGCCTCCGCCGGCCGGTGCGAGTTGCCGCATGCGCGGGAGCGCCAGCGTGTACTGGCGTCATCCCAGCGCATGCGCAGGGGGGTCCTTCCCTGCGCCGGCCATGGCGGAGGTTGACAGCAGCCGATGCAGAGGGAAGGAGTGCCCCCACGCCGCAGGCCTGCCCGCGGAACGGTAGGCCCCGATCGCGGGCCAGACCACCGTGGGGGCACCCCCCGGGGCCAGATTCCCCCGCGTCCCCCAGATGACCTGGTTTGTTTTACGCCGGCGGGACCGGCCGAAAACGGGCGGCCGCTTGGCCCATCGCGGGCCGGAGAATCGTCGGGGAGGCCGTTGCTAGCGGCCGCCGACCGGCGCGGCGTGATTCCCGCCCCCACCAAAACCCCGGCGCCGGAGAATTCGGCAGCCGGCGTCAGGGCGGGATTCACGCCCCCCCCCCGCCCCCCGGCGATTCACCGGCCCAGCGGGGGGGTCAGAGAATCCCGCCCAAAATGTTTGAAACCTCCTCTGACCTGACTCACTTTAACAGTATTCAACGAAAGGTTCCCTTGACTATCCTATCCTGAGCCATATTCCCCTTTCTAGCAAGTTCTGAGGTAACATGCTCTACTTGTACCATTGCCACTCTTTAAACATCTGTTGCTGATACTGTCTTTTCTGAAGACTCCTTAAGAGTTCATATCACTGCCATCGGTTTAATATGGATCTCCCACCAATGGAGATTAAGATGCCCTGCCTTATGACAATAAAAACATCCTGGTTTCTTCACTTGCCTTTTATCCACGACACTATCATTTCTGTTGACAGAGACAGCTTCTGCCTTCTCCGTATTCACAATTGTGAATCTATTACCTATCTAGCTGCTTTTTGTGATCTATCATATCCATCTGTCAGAATCCTATACCTTAGAAATCTTTCAGTCTTCCAGCGGTGACATAATGATATTGGGGTGTTGTTACAAAATTCTTCCAGTATTATTAGCTCCCTCACATTCTCAAAATTTTGGTCTGATGCAGCCCCCATAGTTCCACCACATTTCTTTCCCCTGAGGAAATTCTACAAATTGTTTGGTCAGAAAGCGCGAGGATTTGTATTTTGATGTGCTTCAGAGACAAGATCACAGGGATTAAGGTCATTGTTTTAACTACGTCACAATACTTCTGAAAGGCTAGAATACATATCTATGCCCTTTCTGACCAAAACACTTTGCAAAATGAGAGTCCATGGGCTGGATTCTCCATTTGGGAGACTAAGCCCACATGCCGGAGTGAAAACGGTGGCGTTTAACGCCAGGAGAAATTACGCAAAATGGGCACCGATTCGCCATTTTGCTGTGGGCTAGCAGGGAGGCAGCGTAGATGTTAAAGCTCTAGGCGCCGATATGGCTGGAGCATTTCCGGGTCCGTGGTTGCGCATGCGCACGGCGGCGCCTGCAGCGGCCGTGCCGTGCTTCATGGCTGACTCAGCCCACGGACCCGGACTGCAAAAATAATACCACCCTTCGGCTGCTCGCGCGCCCCAGACTGCCCGCTGACACTGCCCCCAGCCCCGAATGAAGCACCCACTGCCCGCGGATCGGCCCTCCCCCGACTGTGGCGGTGCTGGACTACGTCTACAGCTGCCAAGCTAAGTTCATGATGGGTGAGACCAAATGTGTCCCACCCCATTGGGCACCCGACCGGTCGGGGACAGAGCATCACGAGGTAGGCCTCACGAGGCAGGCCTCAGGCAATGGCCTGAGGACGTTGATACATGGTGTAGCGTACTCCTAGGGTAAGGGATTCTCCGCCCCCTCGCTGAACGCAATTTCAGCGTCGGGGAGAGGAGAATCCAGCCCCTTGTGTCCTTTGGACACTTTAGCAGGATAGCCCCTTTTCAAATGCGATCAGATATCCCTCAGCTCCATCTTTTGTGAATTTGGGAAATAGGAGAAGACTCTTTGTTATCAAACCTCGGAGTGGGATTCGATTGCACATCCGAACTGCTAGATTCTTTATCACACCATTAGCTAAATTGCTCTCTCGCCAATTCATGGGCCAGGTTTCTCCGACCCCGCGCCGGCTCACCAATTCTCCAGCGCTGATTCTCGGCCGCCTGCGGGATTGCCGCTGCGCCATCAATGAAAGCGGCCTCCCGGTGATTCTCTGGGCCCTGACGGGCCGAGTGCCCGCTGGGTTCTGCCAAGTCCCGCCGGCGTGGGTTACGTATGGTCCCACCAGGCTGGACCTCAGAGTTCTGTCTGCGGGGCCTATCCTGGTGGGGTGGCGGGAGGATCCGACCCCCGGGGGGGTGGCCTGGCCCGCGATCAAGGCCTACCGATCGGCGGGCGGACTTGTTCCGTGGGGGCCTATGTTCCTCTGCGCCGGGCCCCTGTAGGGCTCCACCAAACTGCCCAGGGGCCGGCACGGAGACGGGAACCCACGCGCATGCGCGGACTTGTGCCAGCTGTGGCGCGCTGGCTTTCGGGCGCCGGAGCTGCGGACACCACTCCGGCGCCATACTAGTCCCCTAGGAAGGGGTGGATACCTGCCACTTGAGGCCCGTTGACGCCGGAGTGGCTTGTGCCGCTTTTCACGCCGGCGTCAGAGCTTGGCCGCGGGATTGGAGAATCTCGGCCCATCATATTTGATTTCTTTCTCTCTTTTCCATTTCTTTTTCTCTTTCTTTTGCCTGTTCCTTTTTTTTTCTAATTCAGGCTTTTTCATATTGATTTCTATTTTAAGCAGCTTCATTTGCAATCAAATTCTAGCCAGCTCAGCTGAATTAACATCTGAATAAACTTTTCTTCTTTGAATTCCAAATGCTTTTCTATTACCTCAGTTATACCTGATTTATTAACCCCTGTTTTTAATTCTAACTCTAACTTGCCTTTGTACAGTAACTTCATTGCAGTGTTAATGTGAGCCTTGCACAACCCAATTATATTATAACATTCCTTGTTCCGAGGAGAACCATTCCAGCTTGTTTCGATTGTTCCAAAAATGAAAGCCTTCATTTTGGTAAATCTCCTTTTTACCTTCTTGTTATAACATGCCTGCTTACCACTGGCTGGGGACTAATGACAATCCCACAATCCTGTGGAAGTATGAGCTTCCCCAATGAGGGGGCGGAGAAATCATGAGCAGATTCCCTGCATAAATAAAGCTGGCCAGTTTGGAACCGGCTAGAGGAGAGTGAGCAGCAAAGTAGTTGCTGCTGCTGCTGCTATTGTATATATATGTGATTGTAAATAAATTTTATTTCTTTCTCTCCTTCAACTCGTGCTGGATTCTTTGTGGCCCTCACTAAACTGGCGATGAGGGTTAAAGTGAATAGCTGTCTACGCTGCTGAAGCCACCTCCCTGGATTTTCGTTGGATACAGGTTGAAAGTTGTTTTCTATTACACCATGCCTCTGTTCGGATGTTTTTTGACGCTGCGCTGGAACCAGTACGCACAACGGATGCGTTACTATTTCTGGGCAAACAACATCACCGAAAACAAGCGTCAGGTGGCCATATTACTCACCGCCTGTGGCCCGCATACATTTGGGGTGATTAGGAGCCTTACGTACCCTGCTGCGCCGGACACCAAAATGTTTGATGATCTTAGTGGGGCAACATTTTAACCCAAACCCGTTCACGATTGTCCAGTGTTACTGGTTTAATACCACTGAGAGGACCCCAGGGGAATCCCTTGCCGAGTTTCTATCCAGGCTACGCAGGATTGCGGAGTACTGTGACTATGGTAAGACCTTGTCAGAAATGTTACGTGACCGTTTGGTTTGCGGTATTAACAATGCGGCCACCCAGAGAAAGTTTGTTAGCTGAGCCAACATTGACTTTTCAACAGGCCATTCAAATAGTATTGTCCCGAGAGAATGCAGAACGGGGAGTGCAGGAGCTACAGGGAATGGAGGTGCATGCCTTGGGGCACAACTCCTTCCATCCGAAAGCGTTCCCCAGCACCCCTGCGGTGCCTTGGGCGAGGTGACGTCCGGATCGACGCCAGTGGCCGTCGGACATTCCTCCCCAAAGGGAGCCGTCTCAAGAACCAATGGATGAGGAGCCATGTCCGTGTCAGACTTGTAGGCACCGACCCCATCATGGATGCCGGTCCTGGGGGCGCCAGAGGTGCCGTCGTTCCGACCGAAACTGGGGCCAGCCCAGGGGCCGTACCTTCCATTTGGATGAACCTGCGGTGACCACTCCTGAGGACGTGGAGACGGAGGACGACTGCCTGCAGCTGCATTGTGTGGCAGATCCCCGTGTGGCCCCCGTTAAGGTGACAGTCCGAGTCAATGGTCACCCGCTTGAGATGGAGTTGGACACTGGCGCAGCGATTTCCGTGATCGCCCAGAAGACATTCGACCGCATCAAGCAGGGTATACAGACCCTTACATTAACCGACTCACAGGCCAGGTTGGCCACATACACGGGGGAACCATTGAACATTGCAGGAACTACGATGACCCCTGTTGTTTATGGACGCCAGGAGGGGCGTTTCCCACTTATCGTGGTGCGCAGCCATGGGCCCAGCCTGTTGGGTCGGGACTGGTTGCGCCATTTGCGGCTGCAGTGGCAGCACATCCTCCAAACAGTTTCTGGAGGGTTGACTGAGGTGCTAGGACGGTACACAGATGTATTCCAGCCCGGTTTGGGGAAAATAAAAGGGGCTGTAGCCCATATCCAAGTTGAACCAGGAGCCACGCCGCGCTATTTCCGGGCGCGCCTGGTGCCTTGCACCTTGCTCGAGAAGGTAGAAGGGGACCTCGCTCGTTTGGAGACTTTTGGTATTATCAGGCCCGTCCGTTTTGCTGACTGGGCAGCGCCAATTGTATCTGTAATGAAGCCAGGTGCCACAGTTCGCTTGTGCGGCGACTATAAACTTGCAGTGAATACGGCTTCCCGGCTTGACCAATATCCAATGCCTCACATAGAGGATCTCTACACGAAGCTTGCAGGCGGACTCTCATTCACGAAATTAGATATGAGTCACGCCTACCTACAGTTGGAGCTGGACACTGCCTCCCCGACATATGTAACGATTAATACACACTGGGGCCTGTATGAATATACACGGTTGCCCTTTGGGGTATCCTCTGCCTGTGCTATTTTTCAACGTGTCATGGAGGGCATTTTGAGAGGTTTACCGCATGTCGCTGTCTACTTGGACGACGTTTTGATTACAAGGACGTCGGAGCAGGAACATTTGGAGGCTGTCCTTAGATGCTTTTTGGAGGCTGGAGTCCATTTACGCAGCACAAAGTGTGTCTTTCAGGCGAAGGAAGTAGTCTACCTGGGTTATCGGGTGGACGGCGAAGGTTTGCACCCCATCGCAGAGAAGGTGTGCGCAATTCAACAGGCCCCCGCCCCAACTGACACTTTGCATCTTCGTTCTTTTCTCGGCCTCGTAAACTATTACGGGAAGTTCTGCCCCAATCTAGCAACCTTCTGCTAAAGACGAATCACACCTGGGTTTGGGGTCAGCCGAAAGAAACCGCTTTCTGGCGGGTAAAACAACAATTGTCGTCGTCTGGGTTACTAACCCACTATGATCCTGGAAAGCCTTTGCTCATCACATGTGATGCATCCCCATATGGTATTGTGGCCGTCCTGTCCCACAAGATGGAGAACGGGGCCGAGCAGCCGATAGCATTCGCCTCCCGCACATTGACTGCCGCGGAAAAGAAATACGTGCAGATCGAGAAGCAGGGCCTGGCGGGGTCTTTGCAGTGAAATGCTTCCACCAGTACGTGTATGGCCACCACTTCACTATCGTGATTGATCATAAGCCTCTGCTGGGACTTTTCCGAGAGGATATGCCCATACCGCCCATTGCCCATCAAATCAAAACACATTTATTATGCACAGTAAATCACTACTCATGCATAAACTCTACTTTCTAGACTATTTCTCTCACTAAAAGGCCTATACTTAGCTTCGGAATTGGCCCACCAGGTCAGGGGAACAAATGGCCTTTTGTTCAGGTCCTGAGTCTGCAGGATTCAAAAGCTGGTATGGACTTGTAGCTAGGAGCGCCTATCTCGTAGCGAGCGTTGACTGGAGACTTACTTGGTTGATACGGCAGCTTGGACAGGTCACTCTCACGGGTTGATTCAAGTTGCTGAGTGACCCTGCCAAAGAAGGACGATTTGCACTTGGTGGCTTTACCTTATAGTCCCCAGGGGCTTCCCGCCCTTTGGGGAGGACCCCGTACCTGGTTCCAAGTGATTGGACTGCGTTCCGATCACTTGGATCGATTTCTCCAATACTGGCGTTGTTCCCTGATCGCTGGGCGGTCCCTAAATGTCCGTTGGCCTTCCTTTGTCTTGGCTCCTGCTGGTGCCGAAGAGTCTGGCTTGGCTTTATTCACCTTAACTGTTGCAAATGTGCCTTGGAATTGCTCATTACTATGCAGATGGCTGCTGGTTTCAGTGCTGTCTGGTTTTTTACAGGTTTCAATACACATGATTTCTGTAGTTGCTAGTCTTTGCCTGTGTTGGCTGAATTTCCCTTCAGTCTTTGCGGTTCTCCATTTTAAGTCGGGAAGTGGCCAACCCAGGTGGCTACACCTCAGAGGGGGAATCCTCGGGCCCACGGGCCGTGGATGTACAACCGTTACGCCGTTCTTTACGGAAGCGCCGATCTCCATCTCGTTACACGCCGCCCGATCCAGCGCCTTGTACAAGTGGTGTCCGGCCTGCGGCAAAACGAGTCCAACACCCTCCTTTGCCAGGGTCTTCAGTGGATTCCTTGGACTTTGGGGGGAGGGATGTTATAACCTGCCTGCTTACCACTGGCTGGGGACTAATGGCAATTCCACAATCCTTTGGGAGCATGAGCTTCCCCAATGAGGGGGGCAGAGAAATCATTAGCAGATTCCCTGCATAAATAAAGCTGGCCAGTATGGAACCAGCTAGGAGAGGAGTGAGCAGCAAGGGAGTTGCTGCTGCTGTTGTATGTATATATATAAATATATATATGTTATTGTAAATAAATGTTATTTGTTTCTATCCTTCAACTCGTGCTGGATTCTTCGTGGCCCTCACAAAACTTCTCCAAAATCTTGCATCCATTCTGAAGTTTGGTGGATATAATTGGACACAATGTGCTATAGCTGAGGCCTAACCAGTGACTCATAAAGTTCACCAGGGCTTCCTTGCTTTTATACCTATGGTTCTATCTATAAAGTCAAAGATGTTGTGATATGATAAATTGTATTATCTTTGTTCTCTTTGTCCATAATGTATCCTCACTATCGACTACCTGAACTATCAACATCCTGGGAATTACCATTGACCAGAAATTGAACTGGACTAGCCATATAAATGCTGTGCTGACAAGAGCAGGTCAGAGGCTAGGAATCCTGCAGAGAGTAACTCCCCTCCTAACTCCCCAAAGTCTGCCCACCATCTACAAGGTCAAGTTGGAGTGTGGAGGAATATTCCTGACTTGTCTGGATGAGTGCAACTCCAACAATACTCAAGTAGCTCAACATGATCCAGGACAAAGCAGACCAATGATTGGCATCCGAGCCACAAATATTCATTAGTGCCGCCACTGATGCATAATAGCAGCAGTGTGTACCATCTACAAGTTGCACTGCAGGACCTCACCAAGGCTCCAAAGACACCATTGTCGTGTTGGGTGTCCTGATACACAAATGAGCCAACACGGCTGTAGATGGTACAACTTGATTTTATTATGTTAACTAACAGATGCAACTAACTATAGACTTGGGTACGTTCGCTACCAGCTAACCTATGGACCCAGCCCTATCACTAATGTTGGTGAGGCGCTCAGTACATGGTCTATGTCTGAGTGTCACGCTGCAAGTTCTGTGTCCCGAGCTGTCTCCTGCCAGAATGGCCGGGAACTCTCGTGTTCCCCCTTTTAAAGTGCGTGTGCTCTTACTAGTGATTGGCTGCGATGTTGTGTGTGTGCTGGTTGGTCCAAATGCCTGTCCATCAGTGTGTGTGTGATTGCATCATGATATGCTGATCTGGATATCATGACAACCATCTTCCAAACCCACAACTGCTCCCACCGAGAAGGAAAGGGCCGCAGTCCCATGGGAACACCATCCCTGTAAGTTCTCCGCCAAATCACTTGCCACCCTGACTTGGAAATTTATCACCATTCCTTCACTGTCACTGGGTCAAAATCCTGGAACTCCCTCCCCAACAGCACTGTGGGTGTACCTACACTACATGGATTGCAGCAGTTCAGGAAGCTAGCTCCCCAGCACCTTCTCAAGGACAATTAGGGTTAGGTACTAAATGTTGGTCTAGCCAGACCTGCCCATAAATCCCTTGAATGATTTTTTAAAAATTAGCTGAGGAGCTTTAATTTGACATTCCTGCAATTCGAAGTGTTGTTGGTGATTTAGTAGTACATGTTGAAGATGGTTTGTATTGCTGCACAGTGCATCAGTGGTGGAGGGAGTGAATGTTTGTAGAAGGGGTGCCAATTAGGTGATCTGAATAGTGTCAGTTTTCAAGTGGTGTTGGAGCTGCACTCATTCAAGCAAGGGAGGATAATTCCATCGCACTCCTGACTTGTGCCTTGTAGATTGTGGACAGATGTTGGGGAGTCGGGGAGTGAGTTACTCATCACAGGATTCCTAGCCTCTGACTTGCTCTTTTGGCCTGAGTATTTATACAGCTGGTCCAGTTGAGTTTCTGATCAGGATATTACTAGTGGAGGATTCAGCAATGGTAATGCCATTGAATGTCAAGAGGCGATGGTTAGATTCTCTCTTATTGGAGATGGCACTTGTGAGGCGGAATGTTACTTGCCACTTATCAGCCCAGGTCTGGATATTGCCCAGGTCTTGTTACATTTGAACATGGAATGGTGGGTGAAGGCCGCATTTGGTCACAGGGATTGACGATTCAATGGTTGACACACCAAATCTTTACCTTGTTGACCTGAAGACATTTAAGATCTCGGTTGAGATCATTTAACTCTGCACTGCTCAGGGTTACGGGTTAAACCCAAGACATGTGTGTTTTGAATGGCTGAGCACCTAACCATGCACTGATTGATTGATTGACTTGATTTATTGTCACGTGTACCGAGGTACAGAGACATGGGGCGTCATTCTCCGACGCCCCAGCGGGTCGGAGAATGGCAGTTGGCCGCCGTGAATCCCGCCCCCGCCGGTTGCCGAAGTCTCCGAAGGGAGAAAAGTCGGCGGGGCGTTAATGGCGCCGCTGACGTCGGAGAATGGCACGGGTCTGCGCAAGGCAGCCGATTTTCGGCCTGCCGATATTCTCCCTTCCGGATGGGCCGAAGTCCCGTCGACGTGATGACCGTTCACGTCGACGTAAATCAAACCTCCTTTTCATCGGCGTGACCCTGTGCTCCAGGGTCACGCCGACCAGTGTGGAGGTGAGTGACGGCCTGGGGAGTTAGCCGCTGGGCAGGCGATGGCGTGGCCGCAGTCTGAATGTGTGCGGAGAGGTGTGTCTCGGGTTGTGTGTTTGTGTGTGTGTGCAGCAGGGGGGGTGGTTAGAGTGGGCTGGGCTCTGGGGGAGTGCCGGGAGGGGGGTCCGTGCCGGGGAGGAGGATGGGGGGTCCGTGCCGGGGAGGAGGATGGGGGGGTCCGTGCCGGGGAGGAGGATGGGGGTCTGTGCCGGGGAGGGGGATGGGGGGTCCGTGCCGGGGAGGAGGATGGGGGGGGCCCGTGCCGGGGAGGAGGTTGGGGTCCGTGCCGGGGAGGAGGTTGGGGGTTCGGTGCCGGGGAGGAGGATGGGGGGGGTCCGTGCCGGGGAGGGGGATAGGGGGTCCATGCCGGGGAGGGGGATGGGGGGGGGCCGTGCCGGGGAGGAGGTTGGGGTCCGTGCCGGGGAGGAGGATGGGGGGGGGGGCCCGTGCCGGGGAGGAGGATGGGGGGGTCCGTGCCGGGGAGGGGGATGGGGGGTCCGTGCCGGGGAGGAGGATGGGGGGGTCCGTGCCGGGGAGGAGGATGGGGGGGTCCGTGCCGGGGAGGAGGATGGGGGGGGTCCGTGCCGGGGAGGGGGATGGGGGGTCCGTGCCGGGGAGGAGGATGGGGGGGGGCCCGTGCCGGGGAGGAGGTTGGGGTCCGTGCCGGGGAGGAGGTTGTGGGGGTCCGTGCCGGGGAGGAGGATGGGGGGGTCCGTGCCGGGGAGGGGGATGTGGGGTCCGTGCCGGGGAGGGGGATGTGGGGGGGGCCGTGCCGGGGAGGAGGCTGGGGTCCGTGCCGGGGAGGGGGATGGGGTGGGGGCCCGTGCCGGGGAGGAGGATGGGGGGGTCCGTGCCGGGGAGGGGGATGGGGGGTCCGTGCCGGGGAGGAGGGTGGGGGGGTCGGTGCCGGGGAGGAGGATGGGGGGTCCGTGCCGGGGAGGGGGATGGGGGGTCCGTGCCGGGGAGGAGGATGGGGTCCGTGCCGGGGAGGAGGATGGGGGGGTCCGTGCCGGGGAGGAGGTTGGGGTCCGTGCCGGGGAGGAGGATGGGGGGGTCCGTGCCGTGGAGGGGGATGGGGGGGGGGGGGGCTCGTGCCGCGGAGGAGGTTGGGGGGGTCCGTGTCGGGGAGGAGGATGGGGGGTTCGTGCCGGGGAGGGGGATGGGAGGTCCGTGCCGGGGAGGAGGATGGGGGGGGGCCCGTGCCGGGGAGGGGGATGGGGGAGTTTCATGCCGGGGAGGGGGATGTGGGGTCCGTGCCGTGGAGGAGGATGGGGGGGTCCGTGCCGGGGAGGGGGATGGGGGGTCCGTGCCGGGAGGAGGTTGGAGGGGTCCGTACCGGGGAGGAGGATGGGGGGGTCCCTGCCGGGGTGGGGGATGGGGGGTCCATGCCGGGGAGGGGGATGGGGGGGGCCCGTGCCGAGGAGGGGGATGGGGGGGGGTCCGTGCCGGGGAGGGGGATGGGTGGTCTGTGCCGGGGAGGAGGATGGGGGGGGGGGCCCGTGCCGGGGAGGGTGATGGGGGGGGGTCCGTGCCGGGGAGGAGGCTGGGGGGGTCCGTGCTGGGGAGGAGGATGGGGTGTGGGCCCGTGCCGGGGAGGAGGATGGGGGGGTCCGTGCCGGGGAGGGGGATGGGGGGGCAAGTGAGTTGGTCCACCTGGCCAGGTCCTCCAACAGTTGGACCCATGCTGTCCATGCCACCTGGCTGGGGAGAGGAGGGGATATGGGCAATGATGACATGTCGTCGTTCACCCCCCCCCCCCCCCCCCCCACCAGGCCGTCATGTTTTCCGATCATCCAGCGATGTTGGCCGCCGTGGCGGCAGCCGCTAATGTCCATGTTGCCCTGGAGGAGGAGGAGCAGGAGGAGCGTGCCAGAGAGGCAGCGCAGGCTGCCGCAGAGGGGCAGGTGGCAGCCGCACAAGCTGGAGGGACACCTGACCGACAGGACAAGGAGGGGGAGGAGGACGTCGCGGCCCCATGGCAACGGAGGCACCCGAGGGCGCCCCGTGTGTACCGGCCCCGGCAATCATACCAGGACCTCATGGACCGGGAATGCAGTAGGAGACTCCGGATGAGGCGGGAAACCGTGGCACACATCTGCCACCTGCTGGCACACCTGTCACCGCGTGGCACTGGCGGGTTTCACCCTCTCCCCGTGTCCGTCAAGGTTACGGTTGCCCTGAACCTTTATGCAATGGGGTCATTCCAGGCACCGAGTGGGGACCTCTCCGGCATATCGCAGACATCGGTGCATCGGTGCATCCGGGCAGTGACAGATGCCCTATATGCCATGGCGCACCACTACATCCGCTTCCCTGTGGACCGGGCCAGCCAAGATGCCCGGGCCGTGGGCTTCTCTGCCGTGGCCGGGTTCCCCATGTTCCAGGGTGCGATCGATGGGATGCACGTCGCCGTGCGGCCACCTGCAGATAACAGGGCCGTGTTCACCAATAGGACGGGGACCTATTCGATGAACATACAGGTGGTCTGCGACCACCGCATGATGATCCTGCAAGTCTGCGCCCGTTACCCAGGCAGTGTACACGACTCATACGTGTTGTCGCGGTCATCCATCCCCGGCATGATCGAGGGACGCCATCCCCGGCTGAGGGGCTGGTTGCTGGGCGACAGGGGCTACCCATTGCGATCGTGGCTGATGACGCCTGTACGGAGGCCACGCAATGAGGCGGAGAACCGCTACAATGATGCCCATGTAGCGACAAGGGGAGTGATCGAGACGTGCTTTGGCGTGCTGAAGATGCGTTTCAGGTGCCTGGACCTCTCTGGGGGCGCCCTCCAGTATCGGTCAGATAGGGTCGGCCGCATCATTGTGGTGTGCTGCGTCCTGCACAACATAGCCCAACAGAGGGGCGATGTGCCGCGGGCAGAGGAGGGCGGAGTGGAGGAGCAGCAGGAAGAGGCGCAGTCCTCCCCAGATGAGGGGGATGGGGGCAATGGTCAGGGGAGACGGGATAGACACAGGCGGGTGGCTGTCCACCGTTACCGGCTGGCCCAGCGGGCACGGGACAGACTGATAGCCGCCCACTTCACTGACTGGATGGGCGTGGGAATCGGGTAGTATGGCCACAGACCGCACACCATGGCAACAGCCGACCACCCACACCCCCCACCCATCCACCCACCCAGCACCCTCACCCCCCTCCCCAACCCCACCCACCCCACCCGCATGCACACCACCACCCCCATTGCCGATCCACCTGCGGCACAACGGCCGGGCTCACACAGTTGCGGGTGGACGCGTGTCTATTGCAGGCCATGGAGGATGATGACAACCCGCCCTGCGATGAGCTCCTGGCTCCACATCGTTGGACTATGTCTGACCCATGGCCACAGTACCACCATCCACCCGGACCATCCCTGCATGCAGCTGTGACACTGCAGCGCACGGTCCCGTCCTCTGCCCGGGGGGATGGTGATGGCGGCCCAGGGGGAAGGGGGCAGACTCACCTGGGGCTGAGGTAAGACCACCCCTCACACACACACTTGCGCTCAATGTACATGACACCCCCGCACGCTTTGGACAGAGCACAAAGGCAGCTTCTGTAGGTGTAACATTGACTTTAATAACCAAACGAGTTCATGCACGTGCCCTAGCGCCTAAAACTCATCTGTGCCCTGCACCCGTGCCAACTTACTCAGTGTCTAATTGTTTGGCCTTACGGGCCCTTTGACTACGTCTACGTGGTTCCCCAGACGGTACAGCAGAACTGGAGGTGGACGCCTGTGATTCCTGCCCTCTGACACTGGATCCCTTTGGCGGCCGTTTCCTGGGGTGTCCTGGCCTAGATGGGCCCCCCTCCCCATATTCCCCATGAGCCAGTGCTAGCGCCAGATGGCAGAGGCGCTCAACACCATAGCCCAGTCTCAGCAGGCCATAGCCCAGTCTCAGCAGGTCATGGCCCAGTCTCTGCAGGTCATGGCCCAGTCGCTGCAGGCCATTGCTGAGGGCATCGGCGCCAGTGGCCATGTGCGAGCCGGCGTCGCACTGTCACAGACAGGGTTTGCCAACCCCCTGGGCTCCATGGCTGCAAACCTGCAGACCACTGTCGATACCAGCACGGGCCTCCAGGACTGGCAGCGCCAGATGTCGGGGGGGCGTCGGATATATCACCTGATCACTGCCTGCGTGTCTAACCATGCATGCTTCATTGTGTATCGCAGGAGCAAACGTCGAGGCACCCATCCCCGCAGATGCAGACCGCCCGCAGGATGCCCCTCGGAGGCCACAGGAGACGGAGAGACACGGATCCTCCGGCATGCGACGCCCGCAGGATGCCCCTCGCACACCACGGGAGACGGAGAGACCCGGACTGTCCGGCATGCGACGCCCGCAGGATGCCCCTCGCACACCACGGGAGACGGAGAGACCCGGACCCTCCGGCATGCGACGCCCGCAGAATGCCTCTCACACACCACGGGAGACGGAGAGACCCGGACCCTCCGGCATGCGACGCCCGCAGGATCTTACCCGGAGATCAGAGGCTGAATGCCCTTGACTGCATCCCTTGAGGGCATTCAGCCTCTGATCTCCGGGTAAGCGTTCTCCAAGGCGGCCTTCAGGACCCGCGACAACGCAGAATCGCCGAGCAGAAACTTATAGCCAAGTTCCGCACACATGAGTGCGGCCTCAACCGGGACCTGGGGTTCATGTCACATTACATTCATCCCCCACCATCTGGCCTGCGAAATCCTACCAACTGTCCTGGCTTGAGACAATTCACACCTCTTTAACCTGGGGTTACCCCATCTCTGGATCTGTAAAGATTTAATCACCTGCTAATGCTCGCATTCCTAGCATTGTTTGGTATCTTTGAATTTGTCTATATATGTGTTTCTGGAACAGACCTCTTCATTCACCTGAGGAAGGAGAAGCGCTTCGAAAGCTAGTGACATCGAAACAAACCTGTTGGACTTTAACCTGGTGTTGTAAGACTTCGTACTGTGCTCACCCCAGTCCAACGCCGGCATCTCCACATCATGGCTTTTGAATCTGTTAGTGCATGTTCTCAGAAGAGGTTGGAAGAGAGAATAGCCCGGGTGGGAGTGGTCTTTAAATGTGCTGCCCACTTTCCCTAGTCAGCAGGAGGTGTAGGCAGAGTCAATGAATGGGAGGTTGTTTCGTATGATGGACTGGGCTGTGTTCACGACTCTCTGTAGTTTCTTGTAGTCTTGGGCCGAGCAGCTGCCATGTCAGGCTGTGATGCAGCCAGATAGGATGCTTTCTATGGTGCATCTGTAAAAATTGGTAAGAGTCAATGTGGACATGTCGAATGTCCTTAATTTCCAGAGGAAGTATAGGTGCGGTTGTGCTTTCTTGGTCGTAGCGGTCCATTGTGCTGATCAATGAACTGTTCTGCTCCATTTCATTAAATATTATGGAGTCCACGACACAGAAGTTGGTTCCTTCAACTTGTGCTGTGAAATTATTTTTCTGTTCTTGCCCGGTGTGCAGGAAATTCCAATTGCTTTAAACAGCAATAATTGCAGAACTTTTACCCTGTATCAAAATGTTTGCAGTCATGAATCATATGCAAAATTGCATCAAGGCACATTTTTCAGTGGTGTAGGTTTGTGTGTGTCCCAAACTCCTTTATTGCATTGGCAAGCCAACAATGGATGGAATGACATCTCCTCCCACGTAAATGGTCCTAGATGGCAGCTATTGTTGTGGGACAGGATATGATTTCTCAGTCATTACAATTCCTGTTGTACACTTTTTGATTGATTTGAGGGTTACAGCTGTGGTGTTGGGTGTTCTGACACACAGAAGAGCCAACACAGTTGCATATGGTACAACGCTTCTTTATTTAAACTCACTATTTACAACTTGGTCTTTGCACTCTGCACGTGGGGGGCTCCCTGCTTGTGGTGTTTCAACAGCTCTTTCTTGTTTCCTTCTCCCCAGACCTACTGACCTCCAGGTGTCGTGCTCGTGCTTTTTATGTGGTTGGTGTTCTTGTCTGTGATTGGTTGTGGTGTTGTGTACTCTGATTTGCCTGTTAGTGTGTCCATCATGATGTGTGTGTTTGAATATCATGACATCCCCCCTTTTTACAAAGATATGTGCCTACGTGGTAATAAATATGATCGTGACGTGAGTGCATCTAAGAGTGTGTGTGTGTCGTGTGCAGCATGTGTCTATGACGGAACTATGTACATGGGGCGATGTCGAGTGCGTCACATGAATCCAGTTGTACCATAACATAACAGAAATGCGAACGAGAGAAGAAAAAAAATTTGAACAGTTGTCCAGTCAGACGACATCTGGAACGATAAACAACAACAGGTTATCATGTAAAATTGTCCAACTTATTAAACATATGAACTGTATTATAAGTCCATTCTAATGGGTTTGCGACGAATTCGGGTTGACCGCCTTAAGGGTGGATCAAGAACCACCGGCTGCTGTGCAGGCATGGCCATGGGTGGCGATGGAAAGGGCGTGATGTGCGGCAGCTCCACAAAGTCATCCGCGGAAGCCTGTTGAGGATCTGGCGTGTTGTGTGGCTGTGAGCGTGGAAGTCGGCGAAGGGCGCGCCGATTGCGGCGACGCACGGAACCATCCGGCATGCGAACCAGGAACGAGCGGGGAGCCACTTGTCGGAGGACTTCGGCCGGTGCTGACCAGCCACCATACGGGTGATGGACGCGTACTTTGTCTCCGGAGGACAGGGGGGGCAGGTCCGTCGCTCGTGTGTCGTACCGACCTTTCTGGCGATCACGCTGCAGTTGCATGTCCCGAAGAACCGCCTCATGGTCTGTTGTCGGTGCCAGGACGGAAGGTACCGTCGTCCTGAGGGAGCGACCCATTAGTAGCTGCGCTGGCGAGAGGCCCGTGGATAACGGGGCCGATCGATAGGCCAGCAAGGCAAGGTTAAAGTCCGATCCGGCATCAGCCGCCTTGCACAGGAGCCGCTTTGCGATGTGGACACCCTTTTCAGCCTTCCCGTTCGATTGTGGATGCAGAGGGCTGGATGTCACATGAGTGAAACCATATGCTGCGGCAAAGGACGACCATTCACGGCTGGCAAAACAAGGTCCATTGTCTGACATGACAGTCCTTGGAATGCCATGGCGAGCAAACGTTTCCTTGCAGGCCCCAATGACTGCGGACGACGTCAGATCATGGAGAGGCATGACTTCCGGGTAGTTTGAGAAGTAGTCTATAATAACAATGTAATCTCTGCCGAGCGCGTGAAATAGGTCAACACCCACCTTCGCCCAGGGGGACGTCACCATCTCGTGTGGTAGAAGTGTTTCCGGAGGTTGCGCTGGCTGAAACCTCTGACAGGTTGTGCAGTTGAGCACCATGTTGGCTATGTCTTCATTAATACCCGGCCAATATACCGCCGCCCGGGCCCTTCGTCTGCATTTTTCGACGCCCAAGTGGCCTTCGTGTAGTTGACGAAGAATCATCTGGCGCACACTGTGTGGAATGACGATCCTATGCGATTTCATAAGGACCCCGTCTATATTGGTGAGATCATCTCGCACATTATAAAACTGGGGGCACTGCCCTTTTAGCCACCCTTCCGTCATGTGGCGCATCACTCGCTGCAGCAGAGGGTCAGTCGCCGTCTCTGCACGTATGTGGGCCAGACAAGGATCATCAGCTGGCATATTTGCTGCTGTCAGAGTCACGTGTGCCTCAATTTGACGCACGAACCCCTCCGCATCTGGTGGTGTGCTCACTGCTCGGGAAAGAGTGTCCGCCACTATGAGTTCCTTCCCCGGAGTGTAGATCAGTTCAAAATCGTACCTCCTGAGTTTAAGTAAGATGCGCTGGAGGCGAGGAGTCATGTCGTTCAGGTCTTTGTTAATGATGTTGACCAGGGGGCGGTGGTCAGTTTCGACCGTGAATCGTGGCAGGCCATACACATAGTCGTGGAACTTGTCCAGTCCAGTTAACAAGCCCAGGCATTCTTTTTCGATTTGCGCGTAGCGCTGTTCGGTAGGGGTCATGGCTCGTGAGGCATACGCAACCGGGGCCCATGATGACGTGCTGTCTTTTTGCAGGAGTACCGCTCCAATACCAGATTGGCTGGCGTCTGTTGAGATCTTTGTAGGGCGAGTCGCGTCAAAGAAGGCCAGCACTGGTGCCGTGACCAGTTTGTGCTTGAGCTCCTCCCATTCCCGCTGATGCGACTGGTGCCAGTTGAATTCCGTCGATTTTTTTACGAGATGGCGCATGTTTGTTGTATGAGAAGCCAGGTTGGGAATGAACTTCCCAAGGAAGTTGACCATGCCCAGGAATCTTAAGACAGCCTTCTTGTCAGCCGGTCGTGGCATGGCTGTGATGGCGCTAACCTTGTCTGCATCGGGACGGACCCCGGACCTTGAGATGTGGTCCCCGAGGAATTTCAGCTCCGTCTGGCCGAAAGCACACTTCGCACGGTTGAGACGCAGGCCATTTTGCCGTATGCGGGTGAAGACACGTCGAAGACGATGCATGTGTTCCTGCGGAGTGGTGGACCAAATGATGATATCATCCACATATACACGTACCCCTTCGATGCCTTCCATCATCTGCTCCATAATGCGGTGGAATACTTCAGATGCCGAAATGATGCCGAATGGCATCCGGTTGTAGCAGAATCTGCCAAAAGGGGTGTTGAATGTGCATAGTCTTCGGCTGGCCGGGTCCAGTTGGATCTGCCAGAATCCTTTGGACGCATCCAATTTAGTGAATATGTTGGCTCGCGCCATCTCGCTGGTGAGGTCTTCTCGTTTCGGGATGGGATAGTGTTCCCGCATGATGTTGTTGTTCAGATCTTTTGGATCTATACATATACGGAGCTCGCCAGAGGGCTTCTTTACACAGACCATGGAGCTGACCCATGGCGTGGGCTCCGTGACCTTGGATAGGACCCCTTGGTCCTGGAGAATCTGCAGTTGTGCCTTGAGGCGGTCTTTGAGAGGCGCAGGAACCCTGCGAGGTGCGTGAACGACAGGGATGGCGTCCGGTCTGAGTCGAATCTTGTACGTGTGTGGCAATGTCCCCATGCCTTCAAAAACCTCCTGGTTGTGAGCGAGGAGGGAATGGAGATTCGCGTGGAACTCAGCATCCGGGAAGTCGGATATCTCATCTGGAGAGAGAGACATGATGCGCTGTACCAGGTGAAGGACCTTACACGCTTGTGCGCCCAGTAACGAGTCCTTTGATGAGCCCACAACTTCGAAGGGGAGTGTGGCCGTGTACCTCTTGTGAGTCACCTGTAGCTGGCAAGATCCTACGGACGGGATAACGTTCCCGTTATAGTCAACCATCTTAAGCCGGGATGGTGTGATGGGTGGTTTGACCTTCATGGCCTGGACTGCAGAGTAAGCAATCAGGTTGGCGGATGCGCCGGTGTCCAGACGGAAGGCGACGCGCGATCGGTTGACCGTCAGGGTGGCACACCACTCATCGTCTGGATTGATGGCATTGACCTTGTTGACATCAATGACGGCAACTCGGAAGTCATCCTGGTCATCTGCATCACTTAACTGGAAGTCGTGATGCGTGGGCTGGACGGTCCTGACTCGTGTGCGAGGTTGCCGAGGATGCGCCGGATCCATGGGTTGAGCCGCACGACAGCGGGCTGCGTAGTGGCCTATCATGGCACATCTGTTGCACTGTCGGTATTTTGCAGGACATTGCCCTTTTAAGTGTAGACCTCCACAATTGCTGCACGTCATGGCGTCACGACGTTCGTTGCGCCACTGCGCATGCGCAGTGCGATCTTGCGGTGGGCGCGCCTGCGCAGTGCGTCCCTCGTTGTGGCCGTTATTTTTGGCGCGCACCTGCGCGGGAGACCGCGAAAAGCGCGGGAAGCGGCCGCTGTCGTCCGGGCCGTGGGGCGGGAAGAAATCGACGGCCTGGATGCGTTCAATGTCGTGGGCGGCCTGGCTTGCCGATTCGACGGCTGGGGACCCCCTCCGTGCCAACTCGGACGCCTGAAATCGGGCAAAACGGCAGGTAGCATTTTCATGGAGGACACAGGCTTCCACAGCAGACGCTAAGGTGAGGCTCTTTATTTTAAGAAGCTGCTGGCGTAGGCCACTAGAGGCAACGCCAAAAACAATCTGGTCCCTGATCATGGACTCTGTAGTGGTGCCGTAACCGCAGGACTGCGCTAGAATCCGGAGGTGCGTCAAAAAGGGTTGAAAAAGCTCCTCCTTACCTTGCAGGCGTTGCTGAAAGATGTATCTTTCGAAAGTTTCGTTTACTTCAGTTTGAAAGTGCTGGTCCATTTTGAGGATGACCGTGTCATATTTGGCCTGGTTTTCGCCTTCCTCGAACACCAGTGAATTAAAGACATCATTTGGGTGGGGGCCTGCGTAGAAGAGGAGCATTGCAATCTTCGAATCATCCGAGGCATTCTGTTTTTCGGTGGCACGGATGTACAGGTCAAATCGCTGCCTGTAGAGCTTCCAGTTGGTGCCTAGGTTCCCCGTGACTTGCATCGGCTGCGGTTTGCCGGTGTGGTCCATGTCCAGAATGGCAGGTTGGTAGGCAGGTATCGATCCACTCCTGTACCATGTGGTGTTGGGTGTTCTGACACACAGAAGAGCCAACACAGTTGCATATGGTACAACGCTTCTTTATTTAAACTCACTATTTACAACTTGGTCTTTGCACTCTGCACGTGGGGGGCTCCCTGCTTGTGGTGTTTCAACAGCTCTTTCTTGTTTCCTTCTCCCCAGACCTACTGACCTCCAGGTGTCGTGCTCGTGCTTTTTATGTGGTTGGTGTTCTTGTCTGTGATTGGTTGTGGTGTTGTGTACTCTGATTTGCCTGTTAGTGTGTCCATCATGATGTGTGTGTTTGAATATCATGACAACAGCGTGACTCAATCAAATGTTAATGGGGGAATTAATTAAAGTGTAGGTAATTGAAAAGTATTTGCTCTGCCAATATTCCAACTCCAGTAGAGATTTTGGTAATTGCAGCCCTAAGGTGGGTTTATTGCCAAAAAATTTTTTTCTGTCAGCTTTCTAAGAAATGGAGGGATCGGTAGTAATAGAAGTAATTAATAATTACGCATATCCTCACAGTTATAGACATGCACAGAATGTAATGCAGCATCGGACCACACAATAATATTCATTTAACTGCACATTAACATTCGCATCTGAATTTTCACACAGGTGAAGAGGCTCGCTGACTTAAGAAAAGTGGCTGCAGAGGCACAAAATCCAGTTGTCCTGCCCTAAAGCCGGCCCCACCATTTATGCAAGGGGTGGGAATGGGGTCATGTTCTAAATTATACATCCGTGGTTCACGGAGGCAACTGCACATGTTGAATTGCAGCTGCTTTAATCAGATTTGGATTTTAACTAGTGAGCTGTCCAAATCAGGACTTGTACACTTTAATCCTGGTAGGGGAAGATCTAAGCTTACCAGAGTTATTTGGAGTGGTGGGGTATCTATTTGGAGAGATAAAGTACCATTTTGGACATGGTCCTGGGACACTTTCCGCAGAGGTCAGGTTCCATTTTTGATAGATCTTGGAACAGGTCAAGCGCCCTTTGGGATTGTTAAAATTAGACAGGAATGTGTAAAAAGTGCATAAACATATTGGAACCGCCAAGCTCATTGGAACTGTTAAGAAGACAGTCAAGAGAATTGTAAAAGGGAGCTGTCAAGATAGCAAGATATTTAAATCTCCTGCCCTCTTAATATATTAAACAAATTCTGCTTGCAATGTTAAAACAAATTGGTGCTTGTTACTCTACTCTGTCTGTTGACATAAGCCTAAAGGCTACATTATAGGATAATAGGCTGCATAATTGATTTCACAAACTATCATTATCACAGTGGGGTGCCAGTCAGTTCACAATTTCATTGACAGCTCCAAGTGCAGAAAAGTCTTCGGGGTGGGATGACAGGTACAAATGGTTGTTTTTGTAAGAGATTAATGAAAGCTAAGGGTGTGATTTAACGGAAAAGTTTCTAAGTGTGATAGCGAACGGTGACTCCCTCGAGCTTACAGACGCTCAGACCGACAAGGTTGTCACTGCTGTAAAAATTAATTGGTGCACTTAATGAGGCCCCACGGGCTTCAAACCGCAAATGTTGGTCCCACCAGGACCGTGCTCACCATCCACCTGCTAACAAGGGGAAGCAGCACTTAAAATGCTCCTGCACAGCCAACCACACTCAGCTCGCAGCCATGCCATCCAGGAGACCAGCCCCATGATTTGGGGATGCCGACCTGGACAGATTGTTGGACATGGTGGAGGCCAGGTAGGATGCCCTGTTCCCCCAAGGGTTTCAGAGGGTCAGCAAAAGGGCAGCCGGTGCCATCTGGGAGCAATTAATAGTTCCTCAGCAGGTACCCTTTACCCCCAAGAGCCAACTGGCCATCCTGGGGTAGCCTCGAAGAGGCTGGGGATGTCTGACTGCCCCAGGAAGTAGCTGTCGTGCACATTCCCTGGGAAGCGTGTACACACGTGCATGATCTTCAGGTGGTGGTCGTACACAAACTGGACATTCAGGCAGTGGCACCCCTTCCTGTTGATGAAGGGCACTCCCAGACAGCCCGGTAAGGGCAAAGCGACATGCGTGCCATCTATTAGCCCCTGGACCTGGGGCATCCCGTCAATGGTGGAGAATCCTACTGCCCAGGCATCTTGTTGGGCTTGGTCCAGGTCGAGCTTTATATAGACCATTGACCGTGCAAACAAGGCATCAGTGACTTCACAGATGCACTTGTAGTCTGTAGCTTGTGTGATGCTGCACAAGCCCCGCTCGAGCCCTGGAATGATCCTGAGGCGTAGAAGTTCTGTGGTGACCTTGATGGCTAACAGGAATGGATTCCTCCTCTTCCAAGGAGTGCCAGGTCTGCAAGGATATGGCACAGGTGCCGCACCGTCCCTTTGGTGAAGCAGAGCCTCCTGGAGCATACGTTGTCTATCATCTCATTGAAAGACCAGTGAGGCCTGTACACCTTGTGCCGTCGCCAGACTCTCCCTCTGGGTCCCTCCCTAGCTGCTGGATGGCCGGGTCCTCAGGATGTGGGGCAGGGCCCTGCACATGTGCCGCCGCCTCGTGTCTCTGTCGATGCTGCTGCCATCGCCTTCTCCAGATTCTGGCTGCTTGGTCTGCCAGCAACCCCATGAGGGCAAATTCCACGGTGTCCAAGAAATCATTCGTTGTGTGTAATATTTGTAAGGAAATGGGAGAGAGTGTGAGACTGACAACTGTGGTGTCTTCCTCCCCAGGACCCTCCATTCCCCCATTCGTACCCCCCACCATACCCCCCTCCGCCCCCCCCAAACCCCTGCCATCTGACACGCCTTTCTCACGCACCCCCCGCCGCAGCAGTACCCCACACACTTTTACTCAGTCACCTGCACAGAGCCCAGTGGTTAGCACAATTGCTTCACAGTTCCAAGGTCCCAGGTTCGATTCCCGGCTTGGATCACTGTCTGTGCGGTGTCAGCACCTTCTCCCCATGTCTGTGTAGGTTTCCTCCAGGTGCTCCGGTTTCCTCCGACAGACCAAAGAT